>NW_020172725.1:25086-26470 GCF_003031525.2 Neophocaena asiaeorientalis asiaeorientalis
CGCCCCCGCCGCGCCCTGCCCCGGCCTCCGGGCCTCGGGCCTCCGGCCTCCGCTCTGTGCCCAGCCCGAGAGACGCAGTGAGGCGGCGCCGGGGAGACGCGGGCAACCGGGACGCGTCTCCTCTCTCGCCGGGGCCGCTGGGGACTCCGAGCCGCCGTCTCCAGCGCGCGTTCTAGGTACAGGTGGCACAGCCTTCCGCGCCCGCAGGGCTTCCCAGATCGCGGGGGAGGCTAATCTCGGGTCTAGACCTCCCAGCCGCACTGCGGGTGAAACCGCTACTCGACTTCTTCCCTCAACTCCTCACCCCAAAACGCGAAATCCCAGGCCGGGCAGGACCCGATCACCTCTGCCTCCTCCCACTGCGCTAATCCTGCGAGCGAGGGAGGCCCCCGCGCCGAGGCGGTGGCTGGCAAAGGGGAGTGGAAAGGAAGGATGGATGGGGCCGAGGGGTGGGGTGGTGATGAGGGGGATGTAGGAGGGGGTGTCATTTTCTTTTTCCTTTCTTTTTTTAAAAAAAGTATTTCTCTCGCGAGAAACCGCTGCGCAGACGATACTTGAAGAGGTGGGGAAAGGAGGGGGCCGCGGGAGTCGCGGCAGAGACTGTGGGTGCCGCAGGCGGACAGGCGGCCACAGCTGGGACAGCTGCGGACAGAGCGGGGCAAGGGCTGCCGCGGCCAGGACCGAGGAACAGCTGCCGCCGCCTCGGGAGCCGGAGCCGCCACTTCTGCAGTGGGTGCAGCTGGGGTCCCGACTGGGGTCGGGCGGCCACCGGGGCTGGAGCTTCAGCCACGGAGGCTTTTGCGTTTGCGCCGCGCTGAGGGCAGGGACAGGGACTGGGGTGAGGGGCTGTCCCGGAACGTCCAGAGCGGGCGCTGGCCCTCCCCTGCCTGACAGCTTCCTGGCCCGGGGCTCCCGGTGCCGGGCTCGGCGTCAGATGCTCGGGGGGCGGTGGCAGTGCCCGGAGCCGGCCGGGGATGGCGCGGCGGGCTTCCAGCCCCGCGGCTTGGCGGAGAGGACAGGCTGGGGAGCTGGGGTGTCTGAGCGCGCATTGCGCGCAATTCGTGCTAGTAAAAAATAAACCCAGCGAGCTTGCCCCAGGGTTTAGAACTGCTCGGGACATGGGTACTTTGCGGCGCTTTTTTCAGGCGGCGCCCGGGAGGCCGAGGGGCTGGCTGGAGCCGCTGCCGCCGGGGGCCTGGGATTTTCAGCCAGCTGTGGACCAAACGGTCTTCACTTACCCAAAGTAACTGCGCCACGCGCAGGCGGCGCGCGGGTTGGGCTCGGGAATGGGGACCCCGAGGCTCCAGCATCCCGAAGCCCTGAATGTCTCCCCCGCTTCGGCGATTTGTCTGTTGCAGCTGGCAGGGGCCGCCTGAAGTGGGAG
>NW_020172725.1:26589-236069 GCF_003031525.2 Neophocaena asiaeorientalis asiaeorientalis
GCTCGACATCATGCGGCGAGGGGGGCTGCTGGAGGTCGCCCTGGGATTTACCGTGCTCTTAGCTTCCTACACGAGCCATGGGGCGGACGCCAATTTGGAGGCTGGGAACGTGAAGGAAACCAGAGCCAGCCGGGCCAAGAGAAGAGGCGGTGGAGGACACGACGCGCTTAAAGGGTAATGGAACGGGCCAGCTCCTTTGGTGTGGGTGTCCCCTCCCTCTTCTCCCGAGTATCAAGATCCAGAGGAACTGACAGGGTCGATTCTCGACAGTAGAAGGATCCTTGACAAGACCTCCTGGGGGCACCTTAGAGATGCAAGGGTTATCCAGTTCTCGCCGCGTTTGTGGCTAAACCACCTTGCCTCTACACTTTAAGGATTTCTGCCCCAGAGGAGAGAGAGGTCATGGCTAAAAGGAATCTTGGGCCATTGTCGAGGCTGATTTTGGGAGGCGAGAAGGGTTCTTTGAGGAAGAAGGGGAGGAGCTGCGACTGAGAAGAGGAGCAGCCCATCCTTTCTCTTCATACCAATTCCGGTTGTGTTTAGGGAAAGTACTTGCCTTGTGGGCATCTTTGTAGATGCTCTGTTTGTAAGGGAGCAAGGAAAGAAAGGGATTTCAGGGACAGACAGTCAGAGAAGACAAATAGTTAATGGTTGGTTCTCCTCTAAGTTATGCTTATTAAAATTAGGGACTGGATTTTCCTTTCAGATGTCTACCCTGGAAGCAGAGCAGGGCAAGTGTTTCTGAGAAGTTGTTTTGCGGTTGTTAGAAGCTCTTTATTCCATCCGGGCAGTAATGCTGCTGTGGCTGGCCTTGAAGGAGTGTTTTTAACCTGTCGTGTGTGTTACTCAGGTGCAGCTGAGCATTTCACCACCTTCTTATGCCCCTACTACAGAAAATGTTTTAGCAGAAAACATTTAAATCCGGCAGGTGGACTCTATAAGGATTTGCCAGTTCCCTGAATTGAAGAAGAGCGGGAGTACATTTCCCTTAAAATTGTTCAAATTGAAAATGAAGTAGCTCTTTCTGAGAGTGTTTAAGTTCAAGCCTCCGGAGAAGCAGCAGGATGGATTATAAATGATCCATTTTGTCTCCTTGGAGGATCCTGTAATGAGCCTAGACAGTAAATACACAGAGCTTTCTATCAAGTCCTTATGATTCTCATTGCTGCTCTTTTTTGAGTAGCGGTGTAGTTTGATTATATGACCCTGAGTGACCAAGTGATGGTGTCCACTTGGACATGTGGCTGGACATTTCATGTATTCTTTTTTGTTATGGGCTGTTTTTATTATATATATGTGGTGAAATTTGTGCTTGTATGGCCCAGGTATGGGAAGGAAAAAGTACAGTAAACTGAACGGACCAGTTTTTGAGTCCTGCTCTAGATCTGGGATGACATGGTTTTCAGAGCCAAGCACTTAGGCCGTGGTGGAATATGCATGATTTTCTGACCCTAGGAAATAGTCATGATTAACTTAGTTCCATCTTGGCCTTTGTGGAAAATAAATCACGGATTCCAACAGTGCTGGAAAGGAAATTTGCTTATCATGTTAAGCCTGATACTGATCAGGCAACAGACATGTCTTGCCCTGTGTGCAGGGCCCATGGCCAGTTCAGTAGATGGACTGAAACTGATTTTCACCCTTTCTCAAAAGGACCTGGTTTAGCCTAGCATTTTAACTTCGAAAAATATATTTCTGCCATATATATTAGCTTAATAGCTAAGCCTGATGGCATTGCTCCCATAGAGAGAGAGGAAGTAGGGGTTTAATTCTGTGGATGAAGGTCTGCAGGGAGACATTAGGCCTAGCCAGACATTTGTCTCGTCTCTATGTGCTATCACCAACCAGCGTGTTTCCTCGGGAGGCCCTAACTCAATGTGAAAACAGAAACTAAGCCTTACTTTGTTGCTTAACAGGCTGTCCCATGCTTTTACTCACACCAGCACTTAGTTCTTCTGGGTTTTACATTTTCTTAAGATTATAAAGAAACACTTCTCTGTGTTATAGTATTTGGTCACTAACGTGGACGTTACCTTATTGCAAACTCTTCATAAAGCCTTCCCCCAAACATGGTATTAATAGATCAGTAATTATGAGTGTTCCTAATTCTCATGTTATCTATGAGATTTTGCATACATATGAAAAGTTTAACAAATAATTATAATTAACCTTTATAGCATAACAATATATATTAATATGCTATAATAATGAACCTTTATAATATAAAGGTTTTTATTTTTATAGCTCTTACGTTATCTAAAATGTTATATGTATATAATATCTGTATTATATACATATACTTGGGGTAAAAAATAAAGATTTAAAAGGATATACAATTAAAAATATTGAATTGTGAATACCTCTCAGATACCATTGTCTTATGTATTTTTCTAGAAATAGTATAATACATATCCAAATATACATATATAATATGTATGTATATATACACACACAGATAGATATGTGTGTGTATCCTTTTTAATGCATAGAATATACCATACATACTGTTCGAACCTTGCTTACTTTTATATATCTTTAGTGCATCCATCTATCAACTCATAGGGATCTACTTCGTGCATTCTCTTGGCGTATAGAATCCCATAATGTGGCTGGAACATTTCCCTAATGATGGCTCTTTAGATTATATGAAATTTTTTGCTGTTACCAACATTCTTCTACTTGCATGTTTGTGTACATGTGAATATTTATATGTGATCTAAATTAATAAAGGAAAATAGAATTGCTGGATCAAAGGTTTACCCATAAGTTTTAAACAAATGCCAATTTTGATCTTAAATCTGAATAGCATTTGAGATGTATTCTCTCTGCTTATTGCTATTACAGTCTCACATGAATAAGTCTTTTAACCACACCGTGCTGTATAAATCATCAGGAAGAGCAGTTGTGTGTTCCATTTTTCCAGTTATTGCTTAAAACTTCTATTTTTGCGAGTTAAAATATTACCAGTTTCAGAACTAACCTCTCTGACTACAGTAAAACCTGTTTACCATTTTGATGCACAGTTTATGAAGTGAAAGTGATTTGTAACCCCTAAGTCCGCCTGATGCCCAGTTGGTGGCAGCAACTTTCAGCACCTCACTAATATTTCCTCTAGGTAAAAGGTGCTTTAAACTCATCAGTGTCTTCCATGCATTGATCTGGGCTCTCCTACAAATTACTGCCTTCTTCTCTTTCTCTGATGTGACAGGTGACCACAGAATTTGTCTGGGTATTCTTCTTTGGGTATGTATTCCTTTCCTGTCAGCTCCTTTGCGTCCCAGACAGGGACCTGCGTGGCTTTTCCCTCTTTGGGTGTGTAGTCCTAGCCTGTCTTTCTCTCCTCCCATCCTGTTGCAGGTGTTCTTTTTTTTTTTTCCCTTCTCACTGGGCAGCAGAAATTGTTCCACAGTGGAAATTTAAGCATCCTCAAGTTTCTTCCCAGCTTTCGCTGTGTTTTCTTAGAGTAAATCGCCAATTTCTGTTTTTACAGGAAATCCTTCTTTTAATGGAATGAGTGTGGTCCCCAGTCACTCTGAAAAAATTACATTTCTCTGTGTTTTGAAATGAGACTTTTGCAAGTTTCAAAAACGTTTTCAAGTAATAAATGTATAGTAGTTTTTGTTTGCCTGGGCACTGCTTAACGTGTGAAATGACTTTATGAGAAATAATAAAATCCTAGCTTGTTTGAATTTTAGTTCAGAAAAATTTTTCTCAGCTAAATTCTTAACTTCTGTGATTAGGCAAAAAGTGTGGGAGACAATCTAATTTAAAAAAAACACATAACTCTACTTGAATAGCAGTACTTATGCACCATTTATTTATGTTTGCCTTATTGCTTTAGCACCCAAATAAGGAAATATTACAGTTTCCCATCAAAGGGAAAAATTCTTTAGAGTGAAACCTCCTTTTCCCAAATCTCTGATGAGATGGACTGAGAACTTCTATGCTTATTGCCTGGCTTATAAGTGTATGAGACTGGTTATATTTCATACAAGTTGTCCCCTTGTGCATGATTCCTTTTGGTCTTTGTTTATTTGTTTATTTTTTTCCAGGGGTCTTGTTACCAGAAAAATATACATGGAACAGTTCATACACAGGATAGATTATGTGATGACAAACTCAGAGGGATTAATTACACAGACGTCTGTTATTGAAATAAAGACCTTTAGCAGGGCACACAGAAAAAGTTCTGTAGACTTCATAAAGTCCATTTTACTTTATAAAGAAGACTTTAAGACTTCATCTGAAGTCAGATAGGCTAATAATTAAATACGGGGAAAAACTCCTGCAGTGGTATGGTTTGTCATTTCATTTACTAAATAGATTAAGCTAAAATATTGCGACAGCATTAAAAAAAGATATTCTTAAATAAAAGGTTTCAGCAATTCCACATTTTAAACAAGAAGATGGAGACAAAATATTATTTATGGGGTTTATTTTGTAACATTTAAGACATAGAGAGTATTTATAAAAATGCATAAGTTGTTGGTATCACAAATTAATTTAAACATATTGATACATCAAGTTATAGTGAAATGAGGTTAGGGATGATGGAAATGGCAGTACAGACATCCCTACAAGCTTATTTGGAATTTTTAAAAAAAATAGTGAAACATTCCTCCGTCTTCTTGTATAGCAGGTACTTTAAAAGATTATAGTATTATGCTACTGATTCTAATCAGGCCAAATGCCGGACCAATTATTAGGATACTCACACATAATTTGTTTGTTTTTTCCTGCAATAAACCAAACAATAAGCCTAACCAATTTCTGAATTTTAGCCTTAATTTTCAAGGTGAAAATAAGATTTAAAAACTGTTTTCTTGAAAGAGAAATAAACTGTATTAACAATTTCTTTGTGTCTAGAAACTAACCCAACAAATAGGCCTTTTCTAGAAACTTAGAATTTTGTTCCATGAAATTTTTAAAGAAAACTGAAATCAGTAACGTATCAGGCCTGAGTTATATGGCAGGCATGTGAGAGTTTAATATTTCAAGTTTGTTAAGCTTGATTTTCCCATTAGATTGTAAAATCATCAAAAGCAAGAATCCTGTCATAAGCATTTTAACACTAACTTGTGGAAGCTGGGATTCAAAGAATTCATTAATTCAAGAAGCCTTGATTGAATGCTACCTTGCTTTGTGGAATGCCAGAGACATAGCACCCACAGCCTGGAGAGGCTTAATATTTGGTAGGAGAATCAGATGCATTACAAAAATCAGGAAGCAGCAGAAAGGTAGGAAAGGGCATGGGGTATAGGAGTAAGTAAAAAATAAATAATAATAACATTTGTAGCAGTGGTAGGTGACGATTAGATGACATTTAGGTACCAGGCACCTGTCTTAGTGTTTTACATGTTATAGCTCATTCTATGCTCATAACATCTCTATAGGGTGAGTCCTTTTATTACCTTCCCTTTACAGCTGTGAGAGCTGAGATATGCAAAGTTTAAGTTTTAAAGACAAATTCTTAATATTAAATTTTCTTTCTCCATTAATTTTAGTTATGGTTTTGGTTTTCATTCCTCTGGACAAAAATGCAGTAGTAAGACTTTGGTAAAATTCCACTTAAAATTCCTAATATTCCTTCATGCTAGTTCACAAATCCCACGTATAGTTAATAATGTAGTAATATAATATTTTGTCAAACAAGAAACTTTGATATTTCTGCAAAGACACTAATAAAACACAGAAGGACTTACAGAATGTCTGAGCTGTGGGGTCTTTGGGCAGCATGTGTATTTTTGTATTATACCTTGAACTTTTATTGAGTATGGTAGGTAACCATCACAGGCACCCTCCGTCTGCGTTGCCCATGGTTCCGAGCTGGAGACATTCCTCATTATGTCATTCAGAATCTCTTGCTCTCATGTTCCACGTGAGGAACTTCTTTCAGAATAGAGTTGCAAGAGGTGTTTCTCTTTCCAGGGGAAACTGGTATGTGTCTTAAGTTCTCATCAATATGATGAACAATTTAGTTCTTTCTGTGTCATTTTTCACCTTGGTTGTATCCTGTGGGAAAGAATAGCAAGCTCTGGTATATCACTCACTATTGCACTGTACATATATTATTCATTTAATACACAGCTCCTTTATGAGGAACATTCTACCTACTTGCCCATTTAACAGATGAGGAAACTGAGGGATGCAGTTTTTCAGTAATTTTAGTTATTCCTCCAGGGACATAAACTAGTAAGAGATACAGTTGAGGAATCTGGCTTCCTAGTGAGTGCTCTTAACCAATATATTTTAATGATTCTCAATTACAATAAATCCTATACGTGGTAACTTTCTTTCTTCCACATTCCTGATACCTTCATTTCGCCAGCATGTTCTGCCATTGCTGTGGAGAAAGACTCAATGTTTATCGAAGGCAGATGCAGTCCTATGACTAGGGACGCATCATTGTGGGAATGGGATTTTTCAGAAAAGACTTCACAGTGAAAGTCTGTCAGGGGTTAGCAAACCGTGGACCAGACTGCCTGTTTTGTAAGTAAAATTGTATTGAAACAAAGCCACGCCCATTTGTGTATGCTTTATCTATGTCTGCTTTCACACATAGTGGCAGAGTGAGAGTAGTTGTGACAGACAGTAGGGCACCGCAAAACTGAATTATTTGCTGCTTGGCCCTTTACAGAAAAGGTTTGCTAATCTCTGGTCTATGTGATAAAGAAGTGACTATTTAGTAGTACTGAGAACTTCCTGAAGGCTCAGTTTTTGTTTGCTTTATCACTAGGTATACCTAGGAACTGGGCACATGGTAAGAATTCAGTAGACAATTTTTGAATGTCTGACCAATTTGATTGATTGACTGGGTAAGGTAAATTATATATATATTAGAGCTTGGAGGAAGTATAGGAGAGAAATAAGGAAAAATTTGAGTGAAAAAGGCATGAAACAAAAAGGATATAAGGTATTTGGGATTGAGGGACATTGACTATGATGGGCAGGGTTTGCACTGCATGGCTTCGGGGGGCACGGTTCATAGTGTAACCTATGCAAGTAGTGCCCCCTGAAGGTGTGCAGCATGCAACCGTGTGTGTCTGTCCATAGATTGGGGTGGGAGAGGGACTAAAGGACACATGATGCTACTCTCTGATTGTTGTGAAAGCTGAGGATGGTGAGCTAGTAAAGTATTCTAAGATGGGAACATGATCCGATCTCTGCCACTCTGGCCAAAGTGTCGAAGGAATATGGTTTAGTGAATAGGGAGACTAGAGGCAGGGAGATTTGCGAGGCTAATATAGGAGTCGAGTCATGGTGAGAGTGGGTGATGGCCAGAGCAACAGCAGTGGTGGGGGTGAAGAGGAGGCTCAAGTGGCAGCATGAGCTTGATTGTGAGAGGCAAAGGCGAGGAGGCACCTGGGTGCTCCCACGTCCATCTACATTGAAACTTATTATATGTGAAAGCATTATAGCATCATTAATGAGAAACTGAAGAGAGACAAAGTCATTCCTAGTCCCTCTGCTACAAGGAAACAAGCTATTTTTGTTTGTGAGTGTTTTGGTTATCTTATTTCTATGTAACAAATTACCCCAAATTTAGTGGCTTAAAGCAACAATAATTTTATTATTTCTTATGATTCTGGAGGGCAGGAATGTGGACAGGACACAGTGAGGAATCTTGTCTCTGCTTTCCACAATGTCTGTTGGGTCTAGAATGAGTAAGATGACTTCTCCACGTGTGTTTCTTGTTCTGTGATCATGGATTGGCACCTGCAGCCCTGTTTACTTTGGTGTGGTTGATCCAAATGGATGGACAGAGGAAGGGACTAAAGGAAGCAAAGAGCTCTGCTGGGGACCTTACAGGTTTTAAAGCTATCTCCTATGTGATCTCCTGCCTAGGCCTGCCCCTGGGGATGGGGCCACTGAGTGTGTTTTTGCAAATGGGGAAACTGAGCCCCAGGTGCAGCTACCAGGCCTTGTTCAGGGTAAGTGTCTGTTAGGGCTGGATCTTGAACAATAGCCTCTTCATCTCTGGTCACATGTTTTAACCCCATCTGTTGTCCACAGACTGAGTTGAATGGCTAAGAGCTGGCTGGAAGGGCTTAAGTGGGTTCACATGTTATCAGGGTTGGCTGGGTTTCTTGGTTCTCCTGCATATAGTCTCAGATTGTCTCCCTTTCCATATGGACCATCCAGCAGCATAGCCAGACTTTTTACAAGGCAGCTCAGGATACCAAGAAAACAAAAGTGGAAGCTACCAGACTTTCTTCAGACAGCCTGGTCCGAAATTCCATGCAAGTCACAGACCTTGCTCAGGTTCAAGGGCATGGACTAATGAGCTCTGCCTCTTGATGCAGGTGAGGAGTAGCCTATGTCTGCAGGGAGGGGAGGAATTTGGGGCAGCCTCTTTGGAGATCAGCTACCCCAGTGAGGCAGCGGGTGTTTGAGAAGGATAATAAGATGTTTCAATTCTAACTTGATCGAGTCTGATTGACTTAGTTTCCCATTGAAGAGGCTTCATTGTATTTTGCTTACTGCAACCTCAGAATGCAAAACGCTACATGAATAATGTATCTCTGTGATCTTTTAGATTAATGTTAGGGGCATTGTCCTTAGTTTGCATTTAAAGAACTCACAAACCCCAGGAATAAAATCACAGTTCCTAAAAAACTGGCAAATTTTGTTTTTCCAAATAAAAGAATTATAAAACTCCTAACTTTCCGCCCATTTCCTTTAGCCTCTAAGAAACTCAGGGACAAATTTAATGCACAGTCACTTAATTTTATTAATTTAGGTATCTGATATGTTTTACATTCCTTCTACGTGGGATTTTACTTTCAATTTCTATTAATAGCCCCATTTCTATATATCTGTTGGTATAATATACCTCAGAAACATTTTTTTTTCTGGAATCAGGGATTATAATTAGTAAATAAAGATAGATGTGCAATTGTCAATAGAACTGGTATTGTAGTGAGCTGAACAAGATTATTTTTTGCATAAATGGAGTAGCCACATTGTTAATAGAATAAAATTGGGTTAGGAATACAGTCGTTTGGATTGCAGATCCCAAGCTCTATTATATCAAATCCTAGTTTTAAGTTCTTGTGACTTACCACTTTCTCAAGTGGCTTTTTTTTTGTTGAAGTTATCACTGAGTCTATTTATTCAGCCTCCTCAGAGCGGAAGGGAGAGAGGAAAATTCGCTATCTCCACCATTCCCAGCCAAAGATGTATTCCAGACAGCAAGCAGGCTCAGAGCAGGGGAACTGTGCCGTTAGACAAGTGATTTGGTTCAGTGTTTTGAAGGGTTGTGAATTCCTAGACCATCAGTCATACTTACATTCAAATATAAGTATCCAAACACATCTAAGTCCAAATATAGTACAACCATTCTATGATGTTGGTGTTGGGAGGCAAGATTTATGTCGGCTCTATGGACGCATTATGTCTGCTGTTAAGTTCATGGTTTTGAACTGAAGTGTAGTAAAATCTCTGTTAATAAAGAGATGTATTCCAGAGACAGGCTTATGTTTTGTTTTGTTTTGTTTTGTTTTTCTGTTTCTTCTCCTTTTCCTTCGCCCTCTTCCTCTTTTTCTCTTCTTTCTCGTTGTCATTTTCTCCTCTTTTTTCTTTTTCATCATTGTCATCTCATCTTCTTTTTCTTCTTCTCCTTTAACTTCCTAAGCTGAGCTACAAATAAAATAGGGATAATAAGAATATCAAATAAGGGTTAAACATTAAGAAAAAAATTCTAAATAAAATGTTCATTTTTACTTGGGGGTCTTGGGGTGTTCAAAAAGAAAACCAGAGGTAAGGTTTTTGTTAGGGGAGGGAAGGAGAAAGACTGAGGGAGGCAGGAGGAGAGAGTTTGGAGAAAGTTCTAGAGTGGAGTCCCATCAGCCAGTGGACCTGGGCTGGACAGAGAAGATGCTGGTGTCTGATAGATATTGATGAAAGCCACCTCATTCCTGGCCACATTGGTACCAGGCTCTTCAGGAGACCAGAGGCTTATGGAGGAGAGGCAGCACATGAAAGAAAGATGCTTGGATGTCAGAAAAGATTCCTGTAAAAACATTTAGAGGAATATAATGGAAAAGCAGGTTAATCCATCATTTATTATGAACCTGTGTATATGGTGCCATGTTGTTGGGTGCATCCCCTCTCCTCATGGATAATGGTTTTTTGCCTACCATTTCCCCTGTCCATTTGGTGCCAATTTATGAGATCGTGTAGTCAGACCCTCATAGGTTGGTGCCTTTGATGAGTAACTTTTAAAGACGCTTCTTGTTTGTAGATGTTGTTTTTTCATGACTCCAATCTACCTCCGTAGTCAGGCCATCCATCTTTATAAAAATATTACAAAATGGTTATAGTGGCAAAGACTTTAGAAATTTATAGATGCTGAAACTGAGGCCCAGAGAAAGTTCGTTAGAAAGTGCTCAGGGTTCTTATTTTCTTCTCGACTTCATAGGTGTGGAAGCTGAGCCACACGGTGGCAAAGGCGGATTTAAGTAGAAGTGTGTTATTGGGTAGGAGGTCATGGCTCCTAGTTGTCTTCTTCCCCTAGAAAGGGTGACTGATATCTGCAAGTCCTCAACTGTGCTGCAAATAAGCAAACTCCCTACATCGTGTGGGCATGAACGTTTTTCTTCTTGTTTATCTGGCCTTAGGCAGTGCGATCAGTCTCTCAGTGGGCAACCCTGATGGCAGGCTGCGCACTGGAGTATTAGCTCCACGGTTCTACCTTGCTGTCAGTGGAAGCCTCCAGATTAGGTGGGGTTGAGTGGGATGGGGCCTTTTAAGGGAGGTGATTGCTAGGGAGGGGGGTAGGGAGGGGGTGGGAGAAAGAGAAGTGGGAGTCTTCTCTGGGAGTCTTATGGGTAACTCCCTCCATCCCCACACTCACACTAATAATTAGCAATTAAAGCATCAGATGTCCTAGGATGAACCATGGCAGTTCTAGGTCTGTAAGCTCAGACGCTTTATCTTATAAGTTGCTGACTCAGCTGTCTGCACTACCAATTTATAAATTTAGATTCCAAGCAAGAAGCATGCCAGTGAAGAAAAAAAATCTTAAATTCTTGTCTTCTGTATCATCTATCCCACCAATTTTATAGAACACTTGCCTACTTCAAGTGACAACTATTTATTGAGCATCAGCTATGTTTGAATTGGACCTAATGCTGAATTCTCAGAGTGAACACCCTGTCTCAAGCCTGTTGATATTATTATCTTCTTCCATGGATTCTAGGCAGAACTACATGTGGACTGTCTTTCTCTCCCTTTACTGATGGGGTTCATGTCTGAGCTGATGTGAACAAGTGCCTTTCAGGGAAGGACTTGATATACAACCTTCAAGTCGACACCTAGGTTTTAGTCTTTCGTGGACTGCTGCTGCTTCACACCCCAGAGTTTAGGCCACTGACCTCAAGTTTGCAAATTTTATATCCCATTACCACCCTGTGAGCTCTGTATCCCCCAGGGCCACATAGTTGATGTTTTAGCTGGAATCTGAGAAAGTGTCTGCACATTTCCTGAAGAGTTGGCTAGGAGTGATTTGGCAGTTCAGTCATAAAAACCCAGAGCTAGTGGCTGGGGTATATGTTATAATTACCTCACACTGTTTCCTATTTGAGCCTGGTTGTGGGTAGCTGGCTAGAGTGGTATTGCTTGTGGGATTATATTTGAAAGGACCAAGGAGTCATTTTCAGTGAACACTAATAACCATTGGCTGTGTTTTCAGGGAGGCTTGGAAGTGTGGATACAGAAATGCCTGGGGTCAAATCCTGGCTCCACCACCTACTAGGAAGGAATCTCAGACAAGTGCCTTGACCTGTCTGAGCCTCAGTTTCCTCAGCTGTAAAATGAGATTATAATACTCACCCCTCTGAGTTGTCCCAAGATTTAATGAGATAATACATTTCAAGTTCCTGGTACAGGGCCTGATGCATTTATCTAAAGTTAGATGATCATTAATATCTGGATACCACAGTCTCCACTTTCTCATCTTGGAGCTAATTACTTTCAGAAGCATAGGAAGCGAACTTGAACTTCAAAATTTTTTAAATTATAATCTTAATGGAAACTTCCTTTGTCTGTGGAGATCTGGTTATATATACCTAAAGGCGACGTATGGATAAGGTTTTTATTTTTTCAATTTCCCCTTCCCCCAAATTATTCCTTATTAATATTGCCCCCCCACTGCCCCGCCAATGCTCTCAAAGAAGTTTGCATTTTTTTACTGGCAGATTTGGCAAACGGTCTTGTCTCCTTCCTGTTGAACACTTTTTTTTTCAAGAACCTTTGTGAAAGGAATTTAGATTTTAGGAAATGGAAGCGCTGGCCTGAAAACCACTTTCTTTGGCAGTATTGCAAAGAGATGCCCTGAGAGTTGGGACTGTTTTGTGGTCACATGGTTGGCCGTTTTGGAAATGTGCTTTAATTGCCTTATCAGAGTAAAGATTTGGTTATGATTGGGTAGACAAGATGACCACTGGTAATTCCAAGTCATACTACCTTTCAGCTTATGATCTCAGAGGTAAGGAGAGAAACCCTTTCCCAGCGTTCACACATCAGATCTCACTGAGAACTCTGGCACTGCTCCTGTCATGTGCCCATCACTGTGACCAAAGAAATTGGGCACTTGGGCTGTCCAGGACTGAGGGATGTGGAATGGGTTCCTCTTAGGAAAGAGGAATTCAGGTAGCAAAAAAGAGGAAGGATGCTGAGTGGGAAACACAACACATCTGCCTCTGGACCAAGAAAGCTCCCTTTTCCACAGACCCAGTACTCCATCTCGCTCCGTCATTGCTGTTCTCTCTAGGCGCCTTGTGGACAGGCCTTGCTTGTGTGATTTGGGGCGAGGCTGACTCAGATTAGCCGCCCCTGAGAAGAGCCACGGCCTTCACTTTCCAACTGAGCATTCCCTTCCTTTGGCTTCATGCCTTGTAGCAACGTAATGCTCAGTCAGTACAAAGGGATTCTTATTTGTTGTTTTTCTTCTGTGCCCTATTTCTTTGGAGAAATTGAAAATCTTTTTAGTTTTTTCATTTTCTTTTAATGATTCCCATTTTGATTTTAATGAGAGTTGGCTTTGAAGAGATCTTAAACTATTGAACATCTGGGAAAGTGGACCAAAACATACATATCTTAATTTAGACAAAGCTTTGATAGAATTCCTATACCCTGCACCCTTATACACCAACCTCTGTTTAACTGATTGGCAATAAACTCTAAGAAGTTGCGGTTGCTTCATATTTATTCACAGCCTATAAAAATAAGACTGCTTTAAATAAGGAATAGTTTAAACAGATAATAGTTATTTTTCTGCTTGTCATTAAACATGTTCAAATTACCTAATATCTCTCATTCCCTTGGGGTAAATCACACAACCACCAATACCATCGAAGTTTATAAAAAAGCAAAAATATAGCTACAAACAAACAAGCAAATACCAGGTACTTTCTCTACTCTGCCAACTTCCCAGGAAATAAATAAACCTCAAATAACAAAATAAGCTTTCCTTTTTAAACTTTTGAAAACCTTTTAAGAATTTTATAAGAATATGCACGCCAGGTTTTCCTACTTCTTCTTCTTCTTCTTTTTTTTTTTTTGTCAGCAATTCTGACTTATTATATTGTTGAACATTTGGCACAATTCTAGACAACATGTCTAATTTGACCTTGGATTGACCCAACTGCTCATATGCATTTGGGCCCCTCCTTGAAAATAAGTTGACACATTGTCACACATCGAAGAATCAGAAAACATAACAGGCTTCCTTGCTAAATTATTTCCTCCTTTTGTTTCCTATTTCCCGTGACTATAAGAATTCTTGCATTTGTGAACATGTCAGCCCTTTTATGGACCGGATTCAAATCAGTACCTTTCCCCTCAAACTCTTTTATTAACTGATAGATGTATGTTTGTCATAAAGAAAGATACGGTGTCCTTATGAAAATGAATCATGTCAGAAAGCAGTTCAATGCCCAAGGGAACCCATTCCCTGGGCTGATATGCTTAACTATTTGCACAAGGGTGATTAAGTCATTTGTTCTTGGATTCCTTGTCTAATGAACATTAACCTTATTTGAGTAGCTGCATATGTGAGATTCACAGAAGCATTTTGGTTAGTTCTTGCCACTTGCTTAAGATGGTAAACATGGTGGGATTGGACTGTTATTATATCTAAATGGGGATCCCCATCCTGCTCAAGAATGTTGAGTTGCATAGCAGATAGAAACGGTTGTTATATGAATGAAAAAAAAAAAAGCAGAAGTGTGGTGTCATGATATGTAGGAGAGTATGGCTATAGGATGAACTAGGCCAGATGCTGCTGCAAAGTTGTTGTTTTCTAACTTTTTAATATGGAAAATTTCAAATATATACAAAAGTAGAGAGAGTACTACAATGAAGCTCCAACTTCAGCAGTTATCAATGAATGGTCAATCTTATTTTACCTACTTCTCTTCCCTGCCACAGATTATTTTAAAGTAAATCCCTGAAAAATAATTTAATTAGCAAACATTTCATTATGCATCTGTAAATGGCAAGGACTCTTTAAGAAACAAACACAATGATAACTAATAAGAACCTGCTGTATAAAAAAATAAATAAAATAAAATTGAAAAAAAGGAAACAAATACAATACTATCACATTTAAAATTAGCATTACTTTAAAAAATATCAAATATCTAGTGAGTATTTGATAATATTATTTTGATATTTGCTAATACATAAATTTGGTTAGTATTATCAGATTTCCCTGATTAGGTTATAAATTTTATTTTTTTATAGTTCATTCAAATCAGGATCCAGATTAAGTCCATATTTTGTAATTGGTTGATAAATCTCTTAAATATTTAAAAATATATAGATTGTCCCTTTGTCATTTTTTTCCTTGTAATTTATTTATTGAAGAAATTGGTTCATGCTGTATATCACTTCTATGTGGAATGTAAAAAAGCTGAACTTAGAAACAAAGAGTAGAGTGGTGGTTTCCAGGGTCTGGAGGGTGGGGGAAATGGGGAGAGATTGGTCAGAGGGTTACAAACTTATAGTCATAAGATGAAAAAGCTTTGAGCATCTAAGGTGCAGCAGGTTGAGTATAGCTAGCAATATTGTATTAAATACTTGGAAGTTGCTAAGAGAGGAGATCGTAAATGGTCTCACCACACACACACACACACACACACACACACACACACACACACACACACACTAGTAATTATGTAACCAAGTGCAGGTGTTAGCTAATGCTTTGGTGGTAATCATTTTGCAATATATAAATGTATCAAATTGTCATGTTGTATACTTTAAACTTATACAATATTATGTGTCAATTATATCTAATAAAGCTGGGGAAAAAAAATAAAAAGAAATTGGTTCATGACCTGAAGAGCAGTGTTACTTAAAATGCCAGTCCATTAAATGCTTGTTTTCAGTCTGCGATGAGATGAGGAGCATGTGCCAGAAGATAAGTGCCGTATGTCACTAAGCACACTATTTAGCTGAGCTGATATTTTTTCATAGCAAGACTTTCTAGATGAAGGAAGCAGCGAGATGACTTACATTCAAGCCTAAGCTCCTTATCTCATTATAGATTAGTAATATATAGTGTGTGGACCAGCACTGGCCAGTCCTTGGACCGCACTTGGGGTACACAGCTGCAGGGTTTCTTACAGTCTGTTGATAACTGCTTCCCAGTGGTGGTGGTGCTTATTGTGTTCCTCTGTTCTCTGTATTTGCTGTGACTTGCTAGCCAGAGCTAGAAGCTTGATTCAATTCAGGATCAACGTTTTGGCAAGAAGACTTTATAAGTGGTGTTTGTACTTCCATTCGGAGGCATATCATGTCTGCTAGTCTCTCTTTTTGTGACGTTAGCAGCCATTGAGGATCATTGTCGAGGTCCATCAATTTATTAGGGTAGCAGAATGGGAATATTTGAATTCTGTCATTTCTTATTGGTTTATTAGTACTGGAAAGTTTTACATCTAGTTTTAAACTTATGCTCGATGCCTCACAGCCAGCAATGTCTGCAATGCTGTCAGACATGCTTTTTCTGCACGTGTCTAAACTGACCCATGACTTTGACGGTTGTGGAAGGATTATTCAATATCTAATGCTAGGCATAGCAATTATGAGGTGTAACACTGTGGAAAATTTACACAGAAGGAGCCAGGCACTTGAGAGGGCAGACAAGGAAGGATATAATTCTGCAAGGGTTCATTCCTCTCCTGTCAGCCCATGATCTTTTGTGCGAGTCAAGACGGAGACACTCAATGCATTGAGTAGGAGTTTCAGGCAAGGGGTTATAAAAAGTTGGTGAGATTTTGGACAATGAGTGGAAAGATGTTTGCAGATATTTTAACATTCAGAAGGGAATGTTTGTACCCTCTTTTCAGCATTGTGTTCTCAGGAAAGCTCTTTTTATTTAAGAAATAGGAGCTTTTAACTATACTTATTGTGGTAATCATTTTATAATATATGTAAGTCAGATAATTATACTATATACTTTAAGCTTATGCAGTGCCGTATGTCAATTATATCAATAAAACTGGAAAAAACAATCAAAAAGAGATAGGAACTAATACTAATAAGCTTTAGTGATGCAATTGAAAGATTCTGAAAAACACTGGTATATCCAGATCCCCTTGGGAAAGGTATAAAGGGATTAGAGCTGCTCCAGTAGCTTCACTCTGAGTGTGGGGGATAGTGTGTGTGTGTGCACGCGCACACACATGCACGTGCTTGCACTAGCATACAAGCTGCACTTCCTGTGTGTTTCATGTCAGTGAAAGATGTATGCCATTCTTTGGGGCCTGACAGATTTCTACTACCTGGTGTCAAACTCCCTGGGAAACTGATTTTAAAACAGAAGCTTTGTCTTTGGGAGCTGCTATAGAGAAGATCTGGAAACCTTTTAGCTATGTTAGGAGGTAGAATGGGTTGGATGTGCCAGCAGCAGCTCCTTCTCAGAGGTTGTCACTATGTGCAAGTGTTGGCTAGTATTTAGCACCCACTCTGCTTGATGATGAAACACCAATACTGTCACACCTTCTCCAGAGCCCAAAAGGTATTGAGAAGACACTGCTGGCATCACTCAGGCTGAGAGGGATATCTTTTAGATTGGATTTCAGGGAGGAGCTGTGCTGGTGTTTGGGATGAGAGTTGCCACTTTCTCCATGTAATGGACAGCGTGCCAGCAGCCTCTGAATTAAGTCATAGAGACGTGAATCTGGAGAGTTTTTTAGAACATCATCTGGGTCACCCTGGCCTTTGTGCCGCTTATTGTCTTCCTAAGCCAGGTCAGATAGTGCCTGCATGACCTGATGGTTTTGCTTGAAGCTACTTTTCAAAAGACAAGATGTAGCTGTGTTCAAGTGTATACACAGAACACATTCCAGTAGCAGCTATGAGTAAGTGTTGAATTATCCACATTTTGAATCTCTACATTGCTCCCCATCCACAACTCCCCCAAACGCTGAACATGTTAAGAGCTGAGAGATATTTTTTACCAGAGGGAACAGGGCAGGATATTCACCATGTAGAAACTTTCAGAAACAGAAGTACCAGTCTGTAGGAGTGAATTAACCTAAAAATGTATTCCTGGGCTTCCCTGGTGGCGCAGTGGTTGAGAGTCCGCCTGCCGATGCAGGGGACACGGGTTCGTGCCCCGGTCCGGGAAGATCCCACATGCCGCGGAGCGGCTGGGCCCGTGAGCCATGACTGCTGGGCCTGCGCGTCCAGGACCTGTGCTCTGCAACAGGAGAGGCCACAACAGTGAGAGTCCACAACAGTGAGAGGCCCGTGTACCGCAAAAAAAAAAAAAAAAGTATTCCTTTTACCATTGCTTTCCTTTTCCAATATACTTTGTGAGACCTGCTTAAAATTTTTGTTTTTGCAGACTTAAGAAAAGAAAACCAGAGCACAAAAAATTATGCACAAATGAGTTTATATAAAGGAGCACATTCTCTTTGGGGTATTTATGGAAACATCTTTTCCAATCTCTAAAAATCTTTAGTACTAGCCTTGGAATGTTTTATTAATAAATTCTTTTGGTTTTTAATTAGTGATTTATGACATGTTTCCATTGTGTAGCCTTTGAATAATTACTTCACTTTCCTGACTTTCAGGTTCCTCATCTGAAAATGAGCACAGCAATGCATATTCTTGATAGGATTTTGGGGAAGAGTCACACAATCATTTTGTAAATTATAAAGCTCTCTAAACATTGCTAATTATTATGTTTATTCCACATGGTGATTTCATATGGACTAGATAAATTCCTGATTCAGTCAGATTCCCTCAAATTTAAATTAGACTGTTTTTATTAAAATTGTTCCAATATCCAAAAGTTTAAAAATAAATGCTTACAACCTTACCTCAATTGAAAAGCTTAAAAAAAAGAAACTTCGTCAAGTTCTTAATTCCTAATATTGTGAATTGTTAATTTCTATGAAATAATCTCAACTATGGCATGCCATTAACTAGCTTCCTCTGCCTTTTTAGAAACTTAAACTCTATCAATGATTTATTTTCCTTTTTTTGTTGTTCCTTAGCAACAATGTTGCCTCTGTTCTGATGATAAGGTTTCCTAGAGAAATGTTTTTAAAAGACCCATTGCCGGTTGACACTTGTGAAATAAGAGTTTGAGATACAAGATCTCCAAAGCTTTTGAAGCTGTAAAATATTTCTAAATGATCCATCAGAAGCATGGAAAAATTTTACTGTCATACCCCATGAATTCCATTTATGTGTGTCTTTTGTTATGTATTTGATTTTTCATTTTAATTTTTTAAACTTAAAAACGTGGATGAAATGACATTGATTTCTTATTAGAAATTATCTTTTTCATCCCTTTATTTTATTATTTAATTTCTTATAAACATATTTATCTTTTTGTTAAATGAAATCCTCACCACTCTGACAGAATTCTCTCTAACTTAGGTTGTCTTAATTGGAAGTACATTTGAAATCCTAAACCTTCATTTACCATTTAAGATGCAGGTATTGTGTGAGGTGCTGGGCTTGTAAAGATAAATCTGAACTTTCTGTCTTTAAAGAGCTCACATTCTAAAAGAGAGGGTAATTACTCAGTTCCAGGGGATCTGAAACGCTCACATAACTTGAATACAAGAGTGAAGCCACTAAATACAGTTCAAAACTGACCTGCTCCCTTGCTTCATTTGGAAGCTACTCTTTTTGGAAATGGCTCATTGAACCCTTTGGTCTGTGAACTAGTCCTGGGTCCTGATTTTATATCATAGTTCCTGGTGAGGTAGGATCTTCTGGTTTGTAAAATAATTCAGGTACGTTGAAGATTAGAATATCCAATTACTCCCCGTTTTTTAAGTTCCTGACTTATAGACTTAGGGCTATCCCATATTGGCCCTAATGGGCTCCTGCTGGGGGTAGGGGATGGCACTGGGCCTGGGGCTGGGAAGGCTTCTATTCTGGCTGCCCTCTAAGGACTGTGTGGAGTGGCCTGAGTTGAAGGTGGTTGATTCTCACAGCTCACCGGGCAGCTTGCTGTAGCTGCAGGGACCATGGGTTTGAGTGGCCAATTTTTCCTCTGGTTGCCTGCCGTGGAATGTGTTTTCCCATAAAAACAGCATTTTAAGTCTGTGGTCAGGTTCCCAGACCAGCCTACAATAGCCTATTTAGCTGATAATGTAGCTGAGAGGCTGCTATTTGGCTAGACTGGGGACCAAACCACCACCTATTAACATTGTTTCTATTGGAAAAACCATTCCAAGTTCTAAATACCAGTATAGAAGTGACATTTTGGAGCCCTACCTGTTTGTCAGTTGGGAGCTGCCAGTACTTGGAACTGGAGTGTTGAATCAGCCTGCACTCCCGACTCCTGAAGGATGCCATTCTTTTGCCTAAGCCTGACCCCATTGGCCCGTTTTCCTGTCTCTTACTGACGCTGCCAGTACATTCAGAAGATATTATCTCCCTGGACAGAGCTCTTGGTCTGAGAACTTCTGGGAAGTGGTGAGAGTCATGGTTTCAATTCCCTGTTTCTTCTGTGGGTGGTAAAGAGGTGGAAAGGGACCAGTTGGAGCTTGGGAGCAGTGAATTCCATAGACACCATCCTGGGCCTGCCTGTTCTGGATCACCTGCTTACTTTACTTGTTTGTATTTCAATCATCTCTAGAATTTTGCCCACCCTTTACAAAAGTACAGTATAGCTTTGACTTGAGTAAATGGAGCAAATATCCCAGTCTAAGACAATATCATTGCTAGTCTTGAACTCATAGGTAAATCCAAGGGATTGCAGAGTTCTGGGAAGCAGTTCTTTAGAGGCATCACGTGTTTATGTGATACCACTGGTTAAATCCTCGTAGAGGCTGGAGAGATGCAATTTTGAGACACACTTTTTTTTTTTTTTTTTGTCTGTCTTGAGGAAATCCCTCCTCATCCTTATAGAATCAAATAGTAAAGTTTCAACTTCATAAACAAATAACACCTCACCCCATGTTTAGATGGGAGTCCCTTTTGTACACCCAACTAGGGGTGTGATGCCAGAGGGCCAGACAAAGATCCCTTGCTTTAGAGAGAAGTAGGTCTAGTGCAAGTTTACTACGACAGCAAGTTAGTCAAACCATTGCCTTTAGAAGCTTACGAGGCCGCACAGGTTATTTAGTAGTCTGTGCAGACTTTTGTGTTCTCAGTATTGTGCAATCCACAGCACCAGAGGCGGAAAGTGCCCCACGTATCAGTGGAATTAGGACTTGCTGCACACATCCATGTGCTTCTGGTCTTCATGGTTCAATCTCTAGTTTCCTATTCCAGTGCACCCTTTGGCTTTAAATTCTTCCTTTTTTATTTCAAAGAAAAGCACACACATGCACATGTTCCAGTCACCTACAAAAGATTCCAACCGGATTTAAGTTGGCCGCCACTCCAAAATGACCTCCCGAATTTGGGGAACTGCCTTGGCAGCTCTCTGTTTCCTTAGCTAAGAAAGGCTGAGGGTGTGTGTGTGTGTGTGTGTGTGTGTGTGTGTGTGTGTCCCCGATATGGTGACCTAAATTCTTTGGCTCTTAAGTTCTTGAGCTGTTTCTTCTGGTCAACACAAAATTCCCACAAAAACACAACTTAGGGTATACAGCAAATGAAACTGTGGAGGCCACACCCTCTCTGTGCTGTCCGGGGCTGAGTTACCCTGATCACCGTGGGAAAAGCCTCCGTTCAAGCAGCACATCTGGAGGAACCTCTCAAGGCTGCCTGGTGAGCTTTGTGATGGTTGTCTTTTGGAATTGGCCACACATCACATTCTGGCTCCATCGATGACTTTGATCAGTCGCAACAACCTGCCCTAAGAAAACACACTTAAAACTTTTGTTGAGTTGAGTTGCCTTTGGGATTTTTGATTTTCTTTTGCTAAATAAATAAGTAGAATCAGACATTGGTTTTGTATTTTCTCGAAGGAAATATATTGATCCCTGAGTTATAAACATTGATAACTTCACTGTTTAGAATAAATTAATGATCAGAATATCAGCAAAATAATCAAGGCATGAAACCATTATGCATTACTGTTTAACTGTCTATAACCTTTCAAATAAGCAGGAAATATTCTTCCCTTAAATAGGTTCACTTATAACAAATAGTTCTATTAGTTCTCCATGTTGGTGGCATTTACAGATGGCCTATTTATGACACCAAAGTTCATCTTTGTTAATTGTGCTTTGTACTTACTAAGGCATTTAGTCAGTGTTATCTTGTGTGCTTCTAAATGGACTCCAAGATATTCTAGGCATAACAAGCATGGCTTCTCTGCTTAAAAAACTGTTAGACTGGGATCAGAGGGGCTGGAGGCAGGTTTCACAGATGAGACTCTAGACATAAAATTATTTAAAGTATATAATTGTAATATAGCATGTGTAGGTTTATGAGAAGTGTGTCTGGAATTGTGTTGGTAGGTTGAAACATGGTGGGATTAATCAGGGAGGAGGGATTAACACTCTGCGGGGGCAGGGGGAATGGAATTATACATTAAAAGGGAAAGATAGAAGAGCTAGTATAAAGATGGAAGAAGAGTTTAGATTTAGTGTGTGTGTGTGTGTTGGAGGAGGGGGCTTGTGCCTGACAGACCACTGAGTCGGTGAAGAGAAGAAGCAGGGCAGGAGAGTGGAAGTTGATGGTGATGAGAGTGGGCAGGTAAGACAGGCCTACCTGGCGGGGATCTGAAGCTAATAGTGAGATGTTTAACATTTTACAGAGAGTAAAGATCCATCTCTGGATCAGAGGAGAACAGAATTAAGCATGGTGAACATGAAAACATGCTTAGGTCCATTGTCCTAACGGAGAAGAGAGGAACTAGGAAGCCAGGAAAAGCAGAATGTAGTATTAGTCCAACAGTGAAACACCAGGATTTGGACAAGGGATTTACTTATGGAGTTAGAGAATTTAAGAGTAGTTTCAGCAGTGGGATGAAATAAAACTAGTGACCCCTCTTAGCAACTGGGAAACATCAAGTTATAATTCAGAGAGTCCCCTTCCGTGCTTACCCTGGATGATGAGGCTAAACACCCTTGTTCTGGGCTCCGTTAGCTCCCCAGGCCGACCTTGATGTCAGTGTTTTACCTGTCATATTGACAGGCTTTGCGTACGGGTCCATCTTCTTTCGAGAGCAAAGACTATGTCTTAGTCAATTTTGGGGGAATGTAACAGTTTGTTTATAATTGCATGGTAAAAAATATTATTGTTATTTTACTTTTAATAAACTTTTAATTTTAGAACAGTTTTAGATTTACAGAAAAATCACGAGGATAATACGCAGAGTTCCCATATATCCTGGACACAAATTCCTCTGCTGTTAGCCTCTTATACTAGTTTGATACATTTATTACAGTTAATGAACCAATACTGATATATTTTTGTTAACTAAAGTCCATTCTTTATTCAGCTTAACTGATTTCTTAACTGAATGTCCTTTTTTATGTTCAGGATACCACATTACATTTAGTTATATCTTCTTAGGCTATGACAGTTTCTCAGACTTACCCTATTTGTGATGACCTTGACAGTTTTGAGGACTGTTGGTCAGGAATTTTGTAGATTATCCCTTAATTGGGATTCTTTTGGAAGGAAGTCACTATGCACAGCTCACACTTAAGGCGTAGGGAGTTATACATCACCTTGTTGAAGGCAGAGTATCTACATAAATGATTTGGAATTTGCCAGCACAAGAGATTTCTCTCTTTTCTACCATTTATTTATTTATTCAATTATTTATTTATCAGTCTGGACTCATGGACATTTATTTTATACTTTGGATTATAATCCAATACTACTTTTGTTATTTTGTTACTTAAATGGTTCTAGCTTTGGCCACTGGGAGCTCTTGATTTGTCTCCTGTATCCCTGACATGTCCGCATCATTGTGGGTATTTGTTTCTTTGTTTGGCACTTTCTTTACTTTCTGTCGCCACAAGATGCTCCACACTCACCTTGTACATTTCTTGCCCAGTCCTGGAGTCAGCCATGTTTCCCAGGAGCCCTGGTTCCTTTTATTGGAGAATGGTATTAGAAACCAAGTGTTAGGTCTGGGTGTTAGGTATACTTGTCTTAGTCACTTTTATTTATCTAACACACTGCCTAACACATAATAGATTCTCACTAAATATTGTTGAGCGGCTTTGTGTTGGTGGACAAGATGATTATTCATGTGCCCTGTTGTGTGCTCAGCAGTGAACTTACTGACTACACAGGAAGATAAGTTATGTGATTTGGGATACCTTGAGTTTGAGGTAGTCACAGAACATTTGATTCTAGATGTCCTGATAGTAGGAAGTGAAGAGAGAAAGAGAGGGGGAGGAAGAAAGGGAAGGAAGGAGGGAAGAGAAGAGGAGGGAGGGGGGGAAGGAAGTCTTGAGAAACAGACAGACATGGACTTCGGAGGAAAGGATGATGGAGTCACCAATCTACCAGAGACGGGAGAGAGCAAGAAGGGGATAAAGCTCCTGCAAACCACAATACGAATGGTTCTTCTTGTTCCTTTTGAGATCATTTTAATTAAGAAAAACTGCATGAGGTAGGTTAGAGAGGTTGGCTGGCTGGCTTGAGTCTTCAAAGGAGAAAACCAGGATTGTCTGTGTCCCAGCCAGTGTTGACTCAGACAATCCAGAAATGAGTCCCTGGGTCTGGAGAGCCTGGCAGAAACTTGAGGAGGCCCTGGAAGCTATCTTCACTACCGGGGTTTGAAGTTTCATTACTCGACTTGTTGTGAGTGGCAGATGGGCTGGAACAGTCACATGTGATGTTCAGATCACTGCTGGGAGATGTGACCTCTGCCTTCGGCTGTGAAGAGGGCCAGAATACAGGAAATAAAATAAGGGGGTCGTGTTTGCAAAGTTTATTGAAGCAGTGGATCCCTTTATCAGATAGCACTCATGGTTTTTCTTTTTACCTTGATAAAATTTGTCAAAGAACTAATAAAATAACGATGTGTGGTTCACAATATATGTAGCTCATTTGTGTTTTTTCATTATGTATCTCATTTTTGACAGTGAAAGTTATGATTATTTTTAAACTCTGAAACAGTGAGATATTAGGATGTTTACCTTGAGACATGTTACATGGGCATTTGGGCATCCATCATTATGTGGGAGGCATATGCTTTTTGATACCCCTCCACGCTTATACTCAAGAGGGCTAAATCATAACTTTTCTGCCTAAAGGTCAAAAAAGCAGGCAACTCACAGAGCAGGGTCCCTCTCATTAACCTTTACCTAATGCTTGTTATTCTCCTTGCCCAAGGTTTTATCACTTCACAAGCTGAGAAACTCATGCATATGAAATAAGAGCCCCTTGAATTTGTCTTTATTACCCTGGTCGTGTTTGAAAAGGAGTTTGCACTTGGGATAGGAAGCAGAAAGGCCCTCTTGCTGAAAGACAGGCCAGACTCGCAGAAGTGGGTTGGCTAAGGAATGTGGACACACTGCAGACATCTTGCACTGAGGCTAATTCTTGCAATGATGTGGTCATACGTGGTAGAGCCCAGCTGTTTGCTCCATTGAGAGGGGCTTTAGCTAGCCCACACAATCTCTGAGTGCTGTGTCTGAACTGGATCCAAATATCCAGCCTGCTGAGGCTCACCCAGCCCCCAGAGTGATTGGAATTGGCTTATTACAGAGCACAACATTCAAAGCAACTGGTAAGAAAAGTTACAGACAAAGACTTAGTAATTGAAAAAAATGTAACGTATAGCAGTAAAGTGGAATCTAAACATATTTTCTCCCTCCCCCCATAAACTATTAAGATACAGATAAAAACCGTTTATGCTTAATCTTTGGTCAGTTGATGGACATTTTGTGATTTTTGTTATCCATGCCACCAGGAATGCTACTGGGTGAATATCATCATCTCCCCTAAATACATCTTTGCCTTAACGTAGGGATTAAGACAGTGTACTCTAGAATAAGACTTTCTGAGTTCAAACTCCATTCTCTACTTCCAAGCTATGGGACCTTGGCTAGTTTGTTAAACCTTACTGTTAAAACGGTAATAGTAAGGTTTAGCTCAACGAGTTTCTATGAAGATGAAATAACGTATCTTTAGCACTTACTATATCTTTTCCCTTTGAATTTTACCTTTAATTTGCAGAATGCCACTGCCACTTGCATGGAGTTTTATCTCTGACTTTTTTGGTGGTGGGTTGATAGGTATGGCGGATGAAGTGAAAAGGAAGAAGAAGAGGTATGATTGCTACACTTTGATTTACACAAAAAAGTAACTCCATTAATGATTTGTCTTCTTTGTTAATGATTTTCATGCTGAAACCTTAGAGTAAAATCTTTTAGAATGGAAATCATCCAACTCGTCTACTTTAGACTTCACATATCTTAGAACTTTCCAACTTAAATAAGACATTCATTTATTTCTAGAATTAAAGGTGTTTTTTTCTGTGTGTAAGTAGAACAAATGCTACCCAGCTTGTTTGAACATGTTCTGTTAGTTTGCAGTTCTCAAAACCAAAGTCAGCAGAGGAGAAATCTTACATCTTTCTAATACTTTGCATTAAGCCACAAGACGTAGTAGTATTTAGTGTTGTTGAAGAATGAATGGAAACGAGGTTAAAGCAATTGTCATTTGACGATGTTGGTTGAAATTAAATAATATATTAGGCTTTCCCTGGTGGCGCAGTGGTCAAGAATCCACCTGCCAACGCAGGGGACACAGGTTCGAGCCCTCGTCTGGGAAGATCCCACATGCCTCAGAGCAACTAAGCCCTTGCGCCACAACTACTGAGCCTGCACTCTAGAGCCCGCGAGCCACAACTACGGAAGCCTGTGTGCCAGAAGCCCGTGCTCCACAACAGGAGAAGCCACCTCAAAGAGAACTCCGTGCACCGCAGTGAAGAGTAGCCCCCGCTCACCGCAACTGGAGAAAACCCTCACACAGCAACAAAGACCCAATGCAGCCGAAAATAAAATTAATTAATTAAAAAAATATATATATATTACTTACTAAAAAGGGAAAAGTTATTAAACTCAAAAAAGTCAGAGCATGCAAACAAAATAAATCATAATTCAACATTATATAGAATTTTAAGAAATTCAGTGAAATGAAAATGTGATAACTAATGAAAGGGAGCTGTGAATGCCTCATTCTAATGAAGCAGAAAGCACCTGTTTATGAGATAAGAAGTTCATACTTTTAAAGTAAAATTGTTGCTTTAAATAAAAGATGATGATTCATTCAGTGAATGAATCCAGAATCTACTGTGTATCAGGATACAGAGATGTAAAAATAAAATGCCTGCTCCCAAAGCACTAAAAATCTACAGGAAAGTTAACTAAAAATTACAGCGTACTATGAAAAGTGATGATAGAGGGTGTTTTAGAAACTCAGAAGAAGAGCTCCCAAAGGTGAAGGTAAGATTGGAAAATCTTCCTAGAAAAGAAGGTGCGAGGATTAGGAAACAAGATGGCGGAGTAGAAGGACGTGCTCTCTCTCTTGTGAGAACACCCGAATCACAACTAGCTGCTGGACAATCATCAACAGGAAGACACTGGACCTCACCTAGAAAGACACCCCACATCCAAAGACAAAGGAGAAGCCGCAATGAGACGGTAGGAGGGCTGCAATCACAGTAAAAGCAAATCCCATAACTGCTGGGTGGGTGACTCACAGACTGGAGAACACTTATACCACAGAAGTCCACCCACTGGAGTGAAGGTTCTGAGCCCCACATCAGGTCTGGCAGGTCTGGCAATGGGAGGAGGAATTCCTAGAGAATCAGACTTTGAAGGCTATTGGGATTTGATTGCAGGACTTCGACAGGACTGGGGGAAACAGAGACTCCAATCTTGGAGGGCACACACAAGGTAGTGTGCGCTTCAGGACCCGGGGGAGGGAGCAGTGACCCCAGGGGAGACTGAACCAGACCTACATACTAGTGTTGGAGGATCTCCTGCAGAGGCGGGTGGTGGCTGTGGCTCACCATGGGGACAAGGACACTGGCAGCAGAAGTTCAGGGAAGTATTCCTTGGTGTGAGCCCTCCCAGAGTCCACCATTAGCCCCACCAAAGAGCCCAGGTAGGCTCCAGTGTTGGGTTGCCTCAGGCCAAACAACCAACAGGGAGGGAACCCAGCCCCACCCATCAGCAGTCAAGCAGATTAAAGTTTTACTGAGCTCTGCTCACCAGAGCAACAGTCAGCTGTACCCACCACCAGTCCCTCCCATCAGGAAACTTGCACAAGCCTCTTAGATGGCCTCATCCACCAGAGGGCAGACAACAGAAGCAAGAAAAACTACAGTCCTGCAGCCTGTGGAACAAAAACCACGTGCATAGAAAGATAGACAAAAGGCAGGGGGCTATGTACCAGATGAAGGAACAAGATAAAACCCCAGAAAAACAACTAAATGAAGTGGAGATAGGCAACCTTCCAGAAAAAGAATTCAGAATAATTATAGTGAAGTTGATCCAGGGCCTTGGAAAAAGAATGGAGGCAAAGATCTAGAAGACGCAAGAAATGTTTAACAGAGACCTAGAAGAATTAAAGAACAAACAAACAGAGATGAACAATACAATAACTGAAGTGAAGACTACACTAGAAGGAATCAATAGCAGAATAACTGAGGCAGAAAAATGGATAAGTGACCTGGAAGACAGAATGGTGGAATTCACTGCTGTGGAACAGACTAAAGAAAAAGGAATGAAAAGAAATGAAGACAGCCCAAGAGACCTCTGGGACAACATTAAACGCAACAACATGTGCATTATAGGGGTCCCAGAAGGAGAAGAGAGAGAGAAAGGACCCAAGAAAATATTTGAAGAGATTATAGTCAAAAAATTCCCTAACATGGGAAAGGAAATAGCCACCAAAGTCCAGGAAGTGCAGAGAGTCCCATACAGGATAAACCCAAGGAGAAACACGCCGAGACACATAGTAATCAAACTGGCAAAAATTAAAGACAAAGAAAAATTATTGAAAGAAGTCAGGGAAAAATGACAACATACAAGGGAACTCCCATAAGGTTAACAGCTGATTTCTCAGCAGAAACTCTACAAGCCAGAAGGGAGTGGCATGATATACTTAAAATGATGAAAGGGAAGAACCTACAACCAAGATTACTCTACCTGGCAAGGATCTCATTCATATTCGATGGAGAAATCAAAAGCTTTACAGACAAGCAAAAGCTAAGAGAATTCAGAACAACCAAATCAGCTCTACAACAAATGCTAAAGGAACTTCTCTAAGTGGGAAACACAAGAGAAGAAAAGGACCTACAAAAATAAACCCAAAACAATTAAGAAAATGGTCATAGGAACATACATATCGATAATTACCTTAAACATGAATGGATTAAATGCTCCAACCAAAAGACACAGGCTTGCAGAGTGGATACAAACACAAGACCCATCTATATGCTGTCTACAAGAGACTCACATCAGACCTAGGGACACATATGCACTGAAAGTGAGGGGATGGAAAAAGATACTCCATGAAAATGGAAATCAAAACAAAGCTAGAGTAGTAATACTGATATCAGATAAAATAGACTTTAAAATAAAGAATGTTACAAGAGACAAGGAAGGACACTACATAATGATCAAGGGATCAATCCAAGAAGAAGATATAACAATTATAAATATATATGTACCCAACATAGGAGCACCTCAATACATAAGGCAACTGCTAACAGCTATAAAAGAGGAAATCGACATTAACACAATAATAGTGGGGGACTTTAACACCTCACTTACACCAATGGACAGATCATCCAAAATGAAAATACATAAGGAAACAGAAGCTTTAAATGACTCAATAGACCAGATAGATTTAATTGATATTTATAGGACATTCCATCCAAAAACAGCAGATTACACTTCTCAAGTGTGCATGGAACATTCTCCAGGGTAGATCATATCTTGGGTCAGAAGTCAAGCCACAGTATATTTAAGAAAATTGGAATCATATCAAGCATGTTTTCTGACCACAATGCTATGAAATTAGAAATGAATTACAGGGGGAAAAAATCGTAAAAAACACAAACACATTGAGGCTAAACAATACGTTACTAAATAACCAAGAGATCACTGAAGAAATCAAAGAGGAAATCAAAAGATACCTAGAGACAAATGACAATGAAAACATGATGGTCCAAAACCTATGGGATGCAGCAAAAGCAGTTTTAAGAGGGAAGTTTATAGCTATACAAGCCTACCACAAGAAACAAGAAAAATCTCAAGTAAACAATCTAAGCTTACATCTAAAGGAATCAGAGAAATAAGAACAAACAAAACCCAAAGTTAGCAGAAGGAAAGAAATCATAAAGATCAGATCAGAAATAAATGAAATAGAAACAAAGAAAACAATAGCAAAGATCAATAAAACAAAAAGCTGGTTCTTTGAGAATATAAACAAAACTGATAAACCATTAGCCAGACTCATCAACAAAAAGAGGGAGAGGACTCAAATCAATAAAATTAGAAATGAAAAAGGAGAAGTTACAACAGACGCTGCAGAAATATCAAGCATCCTAAGAGACTACTGCAAGCAACTCTATGCCAATAAAATGGACATCCTGGAAGAAACTGACAGATTCTTAGAAAGGTATAAGCTTCCAAGAGTGAACCAGGAAGAAATAGAAAATATGAACAGACCAATCACAAGTAATGAAATTGAAACTGTGATTAAAAATCTTCCAACAAACAAAAGTCCAGAACCAGATGGCTTCACAGGTGAATTCTATCAAACATTTGGAGAAGAGCTAACACCCATCCTTCTCAAACTCTTGCAAAAAATTGCAGAGGAAGGAACACTCCCAAACTCATTCTATGAGGCCACCATCACCCTGATACCAAAACCAGACAAAGATACTACAAAAAAAGAAACTTACAGACAAATATCACTGATGAATATAGATGCAAAAATCCTCAACAAAATACTAGCAAATAGAATCCGACAACACATTAAAAGGATCATACACCATGATCAAGTGGGATTTATCCCAGGGATGCAAGGATTCTTCAATATACGTTAATCAATCAATGTGATAAACCATATTAACAGATTGAAGAATAAAAGCCATATGATCATCCCAACAGATGCAGAAAAAGCTTTTTACAAAATTCAACACTCATTTATGATAAAAACTCTCCAGAAAGCATAGAGGGAACCTACCTCAACATAATAAAGGCCATATATGACAAACCCACAGCAAACATCATTCTCAATGGTGAAAAACTGAAAGCATTTCCTCTAAGATCAGGAACGAGACAAGGATGTCCACTCTCACCACTATTATTCAACATAGTTTTGGAAGTCCTAGCTACAGCAATCAGAGAAGAAAAAGAAATAAAGGGAATGCAAATTGGAAAAGAAGTAAAACTGTCACTGTTTGCAGGTGACATGATACTATACATAGAGAATCCTAAAGATGACACCAAAAAACTACTAGAGCTAATCTATGAATTTGGTAAAGTTGCAGGATACAAAGTTAATGCACAGAAATCTCTTGCCTTCCTATACACTAATGATGAAAAATCTGAAAGAGAAATTAAGGAAACACTCCTACTTACCATTGCAACAAAAAGAATAAAATACCTAGGAGTAAACCTACCTAGGGAGACAAAAGACCTCTATGCAGAAAACTATAAGCCACTGATGAAAGAAATTAAAGATGATACCAACAGATGGAGAGATATACCATGTTCTTCGATTGGAGGAATCAAGATTGTGAAAATGACTGTACTACCCAAAGCAACGTACAGATTCAACGCAATCCCTATCAAATTACCAATGGCATTTTTTACGGAACTAAAACAGAAAATCTTAAAATTTGTATGGAGACACAAAAGACCCTGAATAGCCAAAGTAGTCTTGAGGGAAAAAAACCGAGCTGGAGGGATCAGACTCCCTGACTTCAGACTATACTACAAAACTACAGTAATCAAGACAATATGGTACTGGCACAAAAACAGAAACATAGATCAATGGAACAAGATAGAAAGCCCAGAGATAAACCCACGGACCTATAGTCAACTAATCTATGACAAAGGAGGCAAGGATATACAATGGAGAAAAAACAGTCTCTTCAATAAGTGGTGCTGGGAACACTGGACAGCTACATGTAAAAGAATGAAATTAGAACACTCCCTAACACCATACACAAAAATAAACTCAAGATGAATTCGAGACCTAAATGTAAGACCAGACACTATAAAACTCTTAGAGGAAAACATAGGAAGAACGCTCTTTGACATAAATCACAACAAGATCCTTTTTGATCCACCTCCTAGAGTAATGGAAATAAAAACAAAAATAAACAAATGGGACCTAATGAAACTTCAGAGCTCTTGCACAGCAAAGGAAACCATAAACAAGATGAAAAGACAACACTCAGAATGGGAGAAAATATTTGCAAACAAATCAATGGACAAAGGATTAATCTCCAAAATATATAAACAGCTCATGGAGCTAAGTATTAGAAAAACAAACAACCCTGTCCAAAATTGGGCAGAAGACCTAAATAGACACTTCTCCAAAGAAGAGATACAGATGGCCAAGAAGCACATGAAAAGCTGCTCAACATCACTAATTATTAGAGAAATGCAAGTCAAAACTACAATGAGGTATCGCCTCACACCAGTCCGAATGGGCATCATCAGAAAATCTATAAAACAACAAATGTTGGAGAGGGTGTGGAGTAAAGGGAACCATCTTGCACTGTTGGTGGGAATGTAAATTGATACAGCCACTATGGAGAACAGTATGGAGGTTCCATTAAAAACTAAAAATAGAATTAGCATATTACCCAGCAATCCAACTACTTCGCATATACCCAGAGAAAACCATAATTCAAAAAGACACATCCACCCAAATGTTCATTGCAGTACTATTTACAATAGCTAGGACATGGAAGCAACCTAAATGCTATCAACAGACGAATGGATAAAGAAGATGTGGTACATATATACAATGGAATATTACTCAGCCATAAGAAAGAATGAAATCTGGTAATTTGTAGAGACGTGGATGGATCTAGAGACTGTCATACAGAGTGAAGTTAAGTCAGAAAGAGAAAAACGAATATCATATATTAACACATACATGTGGAATCTAGAAAAATGGTACAGATGAACCGGTTTGCAGGGCAGAAATTGAGACACAGATGTAGGGAACAAACGTATGGACACCAAGGGGGGAAAACCGCGGTGGGGTGGGGATGGTGGTGTGCTGCATTGGGAGATTGGGATTGACATGTATACACTGATGTGTATAAAATTGATGACTAATAAGGATCTCCCGTATAAAAAAACCGGTAAAATAAAATTAAAGAAAAATAAATAAATAAAGGATGATGATCAAAGTATAACAGCACATATTTAAGAAATTAACAGGTATAGATGGGCATTAATTGAGAAAACAAAAGAACTCTCTACTTCCCCAGATCCTCATCTCTTAAGGCAACCAGTTTTAATCATCTCTGTTTTTAGTTCTTCTCACATTTATCCCCATGACACCATGTTCTGTGTTTGTACTTCTATGTCTAGATTTAAATAGTACCTATTGGCTTCTTGCCATGAAAGATGGGGACATAGCTCACTTAGATCTATACCTTTTACTCTGTCTTCTCCTTCTAATTTTTAAAATAATTATAGAATGACTTTTAGCCATTCTATAATCATTTTGTACTTATAAACATTATATATCTAAACCTCTATTTCTTGGATCAATTGCTTTATTTCTCTCCACACCTTTCTTTCCAACTCATTTCTTGATTTATGATACATAAAGGTTTAAAATATTTACATTTTGTTTTGTAACCATTGTAAATTGTAACATCTTTCATGTTTTGTCTGTAGGTTGATTCTAAAGGTTGAGGAAACAATAAAGAATGTCTATATTATTGTGATTTTTCATGTACCTTGGAAAATCTTTTGAATATCTTGCTTTGCAGGACTGTTAGGACTGATCCTGGACTCTTTTTCTTAGCTTTTTTACCCTGCTATATGTGTTGTTACTCCATAAATACACTCCTTGTCAGACAATATATCCTGAATTTTGTCTGAAAAACATAGTTACTCCAACAGCAGACACCCTACAAAGGCTTAGGGATCCTCTGAAATTATTCCAGGGTTTGATTTGGGGTTGGACTGAATCCAGTGGAGTTGTTGTAATGGGCTGTTGGTGGGGAAGGTTTGAGGTGGTTGACTTTGGCCTGGATTGTCATTTTAGATTGAGGGAACTTTTATGAAGCTTGGGTGTCCTCCTGCCCCAGCCTTCTACCCTATCTTTTCCTCTCACTCCCCTTTCTAAGATTCTGAGTTGCCCTAGGAAGTTCTGGGCACTCTGAACTGAAGCTTGGGGCACTGCTTTGTCACAGGAGGGAAAAAGAATTGAGAGGCTTAGAATTCCTAATAAAGTCTTTCTCTCTTCCTTAATCTCTTATGGTTCTTATGCTGCTGTGTGTTTTCATTGTCCTTTTCATATGTAAGCTTTTCATGTTCATTATTTCATCTGATACACACACACACACACACACACACACACACACACACACACACTGTGGACAAGGCAGACATTTCATTATCCCAGTTGTAGAGAAATAAAATAAGGCTCAGAGAGGTCCTAACGTCATGCACATATTAAGCCTCTATCCAATCATTTTCTGTCTAGCCTTGGAGAAGCCTTGGGCTGTTGGGTATGGATTTGGGGCCCTCTCCCTGGCTTCTCCATCCTTCTTCCTATTTCTTTTTCTGACCTCAGCATCAGTTGGTCTGAAGTGTACATTTTTCCCTGCAGAGTATTCCAGGTTCTCTGGGGCTGTAAAGAGAGTACAGGACAGGGCAAAGACTTTACCTCACTTCCCAATCCTGCATTTGGTTAAAGTAGTGAGTTCAGAGGAAATGCAGGAGGGTTCTGTGCATATACAGGTATGCATTTTAGCTCTGCAGTTGTTCTTAAAGGCTTATATTTATGGGACTACAGTATTTATACCAGCAAGCCTTGGAATAGCTCCTAGTTTGTGAAATTGATTGCAAAACCTTTGACCTGCCTTATCAGCCCCTGAACTCGAGGAACTGGCATCAAGGTTTAGGCCCTCAGATGTGGCAAAATGAAATGAATGAATGGTTTCTTTTGGGTCTCTGTGTGTTATACCCTCTGCCTTTAGTTTCCAGTGTAAAATGTGTTAGATCTTTACCCAGTTGCTCCCTTAAATTGTTAAATAGGATCATTTGGATCCTGAATGTATCATGAATGGAGGCTTTGCTCCAAGACATGTGATGAACTGTAAACAAGGAAGCCAGAGTGACATTGGCTTTCTTTTCCTGTAACTGCTGGTATCAACTATGTTTCCAAATTTTGGCTAAAGAAATATTTACATGTTTTGGCTTTTTTTTTTTTTTTTTTTCTGACTAATGTCAGAGTGTGCATTCCTGTAATTCTGGTGAAAGGAAGAATGTGGTCACATTTTACAGGGTAGCTGGGCCATAGGAAAAAATATACACAACTTCAATGAATAGAAATATAAAACCTTACATTCAGTAGATTTTATGATGACTTTTCTTAACTAGATTGGTACATTTATTGTTTGAACTAGTCTCATATGGCTCCATAACTTTTTATATCTGTGCATTGTGATAGAAAGCGCTGCATTTTTTTCCTGTGGTTTTTATTTTCCTGATGTGCTGTATGCATAGGTGATATTAAGCATATCCGTATTGGTATCATTGTGTTAAAATGTCCCAAACTACTAAGCCAGCATTGAGTCCCATGAGTTTACTTTTCTTGTCTGCAAAAGTTCATACTGTTCTAATAACTCAGGAATTTTTTCCTTTTATTTGGTCATATATTCTTTTTTTAAAAAAAAAGTATGGAATTCTCGTGATTGAATTTTTTTTGTTTTTGTTTCAGACCTAATGTCTGTGGATCACGTTATAATGCTTACTGTTGCCCTGGATGGAAGACCTTACCTGGTGGAAATCAGTGTATTGTCCGTAAGTAAATAGTCTGTCATTTTTCATGTTCTTGTTTTGTTGTTTTGGTTGCATGGTGATTCTTTGTATTCAGTCTTTTGTAACTGCATACCATTAATATGTCTATAGCAGAGCCTTCCAGCTCTAAGATTTTCCTACTTTCTCTGAATCCAGCTTGGGAAATATATTAACTTGGTCAAACCACTGTTATACTTTAACTCAATGACTTCCTTTAGAATGTTTCTGAGATAGAGGAAATAGAGCCACAGGGATACTTTGATCAAGGTTTCATGTCATGGCATACCTTGTGCCTGGCTGCATAGACTATGTAATCACTTTGATGGGGTTTTGAAAAACAGTTTATCATTGCTGCTTTCCTTACTGTAATTTCTAACTGTGTTGGCCACCCACAAGCCCACCCAAACCTTGTATGTTGAATTTCGGTGATCGAGGCTAAAAGCAGACCTAACTCTTAGACAAAGGGGAGAGAAAGCAGATAGAGCATCATATGAGGATGAGTGAAAAGACTAGGGGAAGAACTCAGATGGTACCAGAGATTCCTCTACCAACTCTGCTTCTGTGGCAAAGCCCCAGATTCTCATCATACCCCACAAATGTTGAGCGACAAATTACATGCAAGACAAGGTGCTATTTAATGGCGATACTAAGTCAAGTTAGTTATGGCATCTGTCCTCCATGAACTTTTACAGTTATCATACCTGTGAAATAATTTTTGTTTTTAGAAAACTCCATTTGTATAATGGGAAATTTAGAACTGAAAGGACACTTAAGGAATTACTTCACCCCCCCTTCTTTTTTGGCCAAGAGTGGTCTGTGGAGAAGAAGAGATTATTTCAAACAGCATTCTCTTGGTGACCTGAAAAAGTTAATCCCTTTCTCAATTCTTGATTTTAACTAAAAGCAGTTTATTCATTTGGCACATTGTGGTTTACTTCAAGATCAAAACTGACTCACTAAGAGAGGGATATAATGGTATTTGGAGTTTTCTAAATGAACTTGACAACAAAACCCTTTCCCTAGTGTTCTATAGAATCTCTGAGAAATGCTGACTTCAAGTATTAAATAAATGTTTGTAGGATCCTTTGACAGCTTATTTCTTAATAGTTTTCAACCTCCATCCTAGGCTCTTCTGATGTTTCAATGCACTATCAAGGGTATTATTTTTGGCCTTGTACATTTCATTTGCCCTTGCAAGTTTGTTCAGGAGTTTGAAGGAAAGGATCAAGCCTTATGATTATAAAAAGTAGTGACCAAATCTTGGTCTTCTGTTAAATATAAATCATTTACCATTTGAACTTATTCTTTAGTCCAATAGCAGAGCATTTGGTACAAGTATGATATTAGTCTCTGGGTGGCATGAAAATGTTAATAATTCTCTAAAAGATGAATGGCTTCCTGACTGTAGGATCAGTACTACCGAAGTGGATTCACACGTCTTCTCTCAGACTTTGGATGTAATTCACAACAGGACTAAATGTAGGATACAAGTTGCTCCATAGATCATATGTTCTCGACTGGCAGGGTCTTATCTAAGGAAGTAGTCTTAGCAGGGCACAGTATTTTTATAAAACTTAGTAAACTTTAAGCATTTATAATAAAATAGGCTCCCAAGAATACTGCTACAATTTTTATATTATTACATCTTAAAGTTAGCATAAAAACAATGTGTGTGTGTGTGTGTGTGTGTACACACACACACACACACACACACACACACAGGATTTTTGTTTATTTTATTTTCCCTTTATAGGATATCTTGGGTTTTTGACAGATTGAGAGCTGTGGAATAAGCAAAGAGAGCATGGAGAACCACTGATACGGATAAGGGAGTTGCCGAATCTTATAGCCAGGGTTTATTTAGTCCAACAGATTTGTTTTATAAATGAATAAATCTGAAGCCTAAGGTCACATAGGTCATGATGGCAAAGTTAACAAGGAACCTGATAGGCCAGGTTTCCTCACTGGAGGATTGGGGCCCTGTAAATCACTGTGCTCTGAAGCCATGTGCTAACAGACCTCTGGTTTTGTTCACAGCCATTTGCCGGCATTCCTGTGGGGATGGATTTTGTTCTAGGCCAAATATGTGCACTTGCCCATCTGGTCAGATAGCTCCTTCCTGTGGTTCCAGATCCAGTGAGTATAACATGTCATTATATATAATATTATTTTATGTGGTTATGCCCTATTTTCTCCTAAATTTGCTTTTGGCTTTTCTCTTGCCTGCAATACATTTTTTTTCACTAGAACATCTGCCTTCTCTGTTCTGCCCAAAATACTTGGAATGGCTTTCCTCAATCTGGGCTCTCATTTCCCTTCACTTTTTATAGGGAAATTACCTATGGGAAATAGTTACTATGAATAATATAAAGATTATGGCTTCCTTCTGTGTAGGTAGCGCCTTATTCATTTTTGTATCTCCAGTGTAAACACCATAAAAGATGCTCAATGAAATGATTGTTTAATGAACATTTTTTGGCTCAAGAAAACTAAGCATTCTTCCTTGTGGTACTGAAATATGAATCTGATTAAACACTTTTTACAACTTGAGACCACTGCTTTTGCAAGAAGAAAATGGAAGGAGTCATCATGGCAGTTTATTGGGGATGATTTATCATGAAGCACAAACATATTTTCCCTTTCAGAATTTTACCACTTTGTTCATTCTGTTTATTATTCAGAGACTTTGCTTGCTTGTTCTATTGGTTTTTGTTTTGAAATGCAGGGTGCTCAGCAGTGAGTTAGGGGAAATGTAGGGCTTGGGAAGGAGGTGAGTCATTGGTTGTTAAAAAAGTTGAAGTTCATGTCTCTATAAATAACCCCTCAACACCTTGACCATCACCAAGGCAAAAACTTAGGTTCCTTTTCCATTTCCCATTTCTGATGGGAAAATACACTCCTCTTACAGTGTGTTCTGGTTTTGACAAGGTTTTAAGGAGAGTATTGTGGAATAAGCGCATTCTCTTTCATCGATAGCAAGTAGAGACTTCCGCGGGGTCAAGATACATTACCTGTTAAGAGTCCTCACATTTAACCGTGGCTCTCATGAACCAATTAACAGGACGGGGCAAGTAGTGCAGGGTAGCAGACCCTCTTGGTGCCCACTCACATCCCTTGGCATTCATAGGTGACACAAGTGACTCTGCCTGGGAGCTCTGTAACATTTTTCTGGCCACAGAGCATGTAGGACAAGCTGGAAGGCTGAGGGGATTAATTAGAAGCACCTTTTAACCAATGACAAATGGAGAGTGTTGGATAAGTGCCCATGCTTCCTTGCCTCTCCTTTTGCATAACTGCAAGGTGTGTTATGCACTGTCTTCTGAAGTTCCCTAGTGGGATTGAGCCCTAGTTGCTCACAGTAGGAATAGGCTTGATAATGTACTTCATAGGCTTTCTTTCACTTTCCCAGTCTCTTACCAGTGTTTCCTGAAATTACTTCTAAAATAAACTACTCACATTTGAATTATTGTCTCAGAATTTGCTTCTGGTGGAAACCAAACAGAGATAGTCTAGCACTAAATACAGACGGTTGTAGGTTGGGATAGAAACTCCCCCTTGGGCTGGGACTCATTTACTTATTGCAATGGGTGTAGCATGTTCTTACTTGATCTCAGCTTGGTTTTCAATGTGTGTCCTCCAAGCAAGGGTAGGTTAGTTCTACGTATCAGGAGCACTTGAGCTGGAGGAATATCAAGAGGTAGAGAGCTCAGCTGGCAGTACTTTGGGGAACATGTCAGATGTCTCCATCTCCATCAGGATGACCTCCAGGCTGCCTCTGAGGAGTGAGAGCCTCAGGGTGGGGAAGGAGTCTACATATCAAGTTGGGAATAGAACCATCTCTCAGATTGGTTCTTGAACCAACCAACAACACTGCACTCCACTGGGGGAAGAAAATATTGCCAGATGGCAAAACCGGGTATCCAGCTGGAAAGGTCTTCGATGATAGTGTGAGCTGCTAATGATTTAATCAAGTAAAAATCATGAGATGTGGAGAAAGGATGTTAACAAGATCAGAGGGAAAAGCTGTGGTCCTAGTAGACTTTAAGCTAGCAGTGACGTGGGAGGAATATAGTAGTATGGTCTTGTGGGCCAGGTTAGGGTAGAGGCTGAAGTTCAAGACCTGTGGGTGGTGCTCTCTGAGATGGTTTGGGTTCATCTACGGTGCTTGGACATTGGACAAAGCCCCCAAGTAGCTGGTGGGTGAGAGTGGTGTGAGAGGGAAGATATGGTTTCATCAGGGTTTTTGAGGCATTTGGAGCCTTTAAAATCGTTGGCTTGGACTCTACCTGAACTAATAATGTCCAGACAGCTTGCACAACTAAAGATGGCAGAATGTTTTAAATGAAGGGTAGCTGGGGATGTTCAGAATTCATTTCTGATCTTTTTAAGTGATGTTCTAGGGAACAGCTCTGCCGTCCTATAGAACTTCCTGCCCGTGGTGTGGTAGACAAATTTGGATAGATCCCTTTGCTAACTGCCCTGCTAACAGAAGAATAATCCAACTCAGTGAAATGTTTGCATTCACTACCTGTGGTTCTGCTAAGAGGGAGTCAATATCATTTTATCAGTATTTCCTATAAGAAACTTTATACTTTTTATGTGATGGAGTCAAGGAGGTCTGGGCAAGTTGTAGGACCTCTGAGGCCATAGCCTTCTCATTTGAAAATATAAAGAATGAAAGGAGGGTTTTTCTTTCAGGTTATTTTCAACTTGTGTCCTGTGACTTTTAAAATAGGAAATGATCTCTTAGTGGCCTGAATGAGAGATCGCATTTCCAGAAAGTCCAAATTGCCAGCCAGTGATTCCTTTGGACACCAGGAAGTTGTGGCTTCCCTTAACCTATCGGGAGCCTTGCTGCCAGTCATTGAGGCACCAGGGCAAAAAGAGGATTGGCTAGACAGGGTCAGAGCGGGTTTTCTAGACTTTAACTCCAGGTCTATTAGGACAGCTCTCTACTGTCTCAGTCTCTGAGACCAGAGATGGATCCTGAGCAACCCTAATTCTCAAAAAGACCTGTCATGGGTGATCCATGAATTCACTCAAACTCTCCTTAAATATATAGAAATATAAAATAGATTATCTTCTTAAATAATATACAGTATGTTGTTATAAAAGGTGCTCCCTAAATTTCACATTTTAGACTTTGGAGATCAATTTTATGCTCATCCTGTTTTATTTTTTATGTTCTTAAAAAGGATTTAAAAATTAAACTTGTTATTTTGAGATAATTGTAGATTCACATTCAATCGTAAGAAGTGCTGTGTAGAGATCCTGGGTACCTTCTATCCAGTTGTCCCCATGTTAACATCTTGTGAGACTATCGTGCAGGATATTGACACGGATACAGTCTAGATACAGAACATTACCATCACCACCAGATCCTTCATGTTACTCTCATATTCATTTCCTCCTACTTCTCCTTAATCCTGACCACCACTCACCTGTTGTCTATTTCTATAATGTTGTCATTTCAAGAATGTTGTATAAATGGAACCACACAGTATGTAACCTTTCAGGACTGGCTTTTTGCACTCAGCATAATCCTCTGGAAATTCATCCTATTGTTGTTGTATATATCAGTAGTTTGTTCCCTTTTATTGCTGAGTAGTATTACACACTATGGATGTAACACAGTTTGCTTAGCCACTCACCCATTGAAAGACATATGAGCTCTTTCTAGTTTCTTTGATTTTCAAACAAAGCTGCTATGAGCATTTATGTACAGGTCTTTGTGTGAACGTAAGTCTTTATTTCTCTGGGATAAGCGTCCAGAACCGCAATTGCTGGGTTGTACTGTAGTTGCATATTTAGCTTTTCTAGAAACTGCAGCTGTTTTTGGAGTGGCTGTACCATTTTACATTCTCACCAGCAGTACATGCATGACCCAGTTTCTCTGCATTTTTACCAGCTTTTGGGGTTGCCACTGTTTTAAATTTTAGCTATTCTGATAGATATATAGTAATTACATCATTGTAGTTTTAATTTGCATTTTTCTACTGGCTTATGATGTTTAACATCTTTTCCTGTGTTTATTTGTCACCTGTATATATCTTCTTTTTGTTGTTGTTTTGAATTTTATTTTATTTTTTTATACAGCAGGCTCTTATTAGTTATCTATTTTATACATACTAGTGTATACATGTCAATCCCAGTCTCCCAATTCATCCCACCACCACCCCCTTCCTGCCACTTTCCCCCCTTGGTGTCCATACGTTTGTTCTCTACATCTGTGTCTCTATTTCTGCCCTGCAAACCAGTTCATCTGTACCATTTTTTCACCTGTATATGTCTTCTTAAGTGAAATGTCTCTTCACATCTTTTGCCTAATTGGATTCTTAACTATTTTACTGTTTATATAATTTAAACACTAGCTCTTTGTCAGATATGTGATTTGCAAACATTTTCTCCCACTCTGTAGCTTGCCTTCTCATCTTCTAACAGAGCAAAACTTTTAAAATTTAACTCCAATTTATCAATTTTTCCTTTAATGGAAAAAAATCACGCTTTTGGTTTCAAGTCCAGGAACTCTTTGCCTAGCCCTAGATCCTGAACATTTTCTCCATTTTTTTCTAAAAGTTATAGAGTTTTACATTTACATCTGTGATCCATGTTGAGGTACTTTTTTTATGAGGTGTGAGGTTGAGGTCTAGGTGTAGTTGATACCTGTGGATGTCTAATTGCTACAACACCATTTATTTCTGAAAAGGCTATCCTTTGTCCATTGAATTACTTCTGCATTTTTGTCAAAAATCAGTTGGGCATGTTTGTGTAGATCTACTTCTGGGCTCTCTGTTCTATTCCATTGATCCATTTGTCTGTCCCTTCTCCTATACGATACAGTCTTGATTACTGCAACTATGTGGTAAGTTTTGAAAATTGAGTAGACTAATTTCCTCCCACTTTATTCTTCTTTTTAAAAATTGTGATTCTAGTTCCTTTGCCTTTCCGTATAAATTTTAGACTCATCTTGTCTGTATCTACAAAAAAAATCTTTCTAGGATTTCGATAGGAATTGCTTTAAACCCGTGTGTCAGTTTGGTGAGTATTGGCATCTTTACAATTTGGAACCCCTTTTAGTTGGATAAAATTTTATCCTTTTTAATTCACTTCAGTTTAGTTAGAATTTGGGGTGCTGCTACTCCCAACATGAATCCAAGCTCTAAGGGTGTAAGAAGGCCAGGGGAACAATTGTAGAGCAGTGTGTTAGTGAGTGTGAGTGAATGTACTGCAACCACGTGCTGAAAGTGTGAGAACACTCAAAGGATGGGAAGGTGGCACTGCAGCTAGTCTGGAAGAAGTGACCTTGGAATGAGCTCTTTGCTTTCTAGTTAGCCCTCTATGGAAGTGCCTTTATCACTGCTATCCTATAACTTGTCTTTCTCTGGACCATTTGCAGCTCTGCTAGGTTTTTTGTTTTGATTTGAGATACTTTAGTGAAGTTGCTCTTCTAAGGCACCATAGATTATTTATGCACTTAAGGAAAATGTCATTGCAGTTATCTCTCCCAGTGAAAATTATTTCTATCCTGCAGTGACTCTGGTTGCCCCTATGGACTGTTGTCTCAGGTGTCAAGTCCAGAAGTTAGTCTAGCTGTTTAATTTGCCTTGTACTTTTCCTAGTGCCTACCTTAAAATCACATGTTGCCATACAGATACTTAGTTGCAAATTGTTCCCAGTGTTCTTTCTTCCCCTTGTGTCTGCCAAGATAATGGAAGTTTTTAGAATCAGTCCCAAGCTGATACATCCCAAAGAAAATCATTACCTGAGAGGTATTTAGACCCAAGTGCCAGCCCTGCATCTCTCTTGTTCCAGTAGCGTGTTTACGTCACTCTCTTTTGGTTGGTTATTTTAAGAATTAACTTGTGCTGGGCTATAATCCAAAGAAAGTTTCTTCTACTCTTTCTGATACCTGGCAAATGGAGGGCATTCAGTGAATATTTGTTGAATGATTGAAATGACTGACTGACATCTTCTGGAATGAACATAAAATTTGTTTGGGACTCTATGTGGATACAGGTTGATGACAACATTTTCTGTTACTTCTAGGATGTTGAGCCTTCTCGAAACCCTTTGAGGCTGTCTGCCCATCTTGGAGGAGAAGTTCTTCTCAGGGCCAGCTGCATGTGGTAGCATAGACCTGTACACTGACACTTAAACTCCCCTAGTATTTTCAGTTTCTGGTAAAATCTTAACACAGATTGAGTTTAGGAATCTATTCTAACTTGAGGTATTTAGAGCATCATATGGGTTCAAGTGAAGCCCTTATTTTTTCAGTTGGCTTTTTCTAGCGACATAGAACATGGTCTCCTAATTGCCAGACATCTGGAATTCTTTGTCACATCAGAGTAAATTTAGAATATGCATCAATGGCAGGACTCAATCAACAATAAAACCAGTGTGTATATATATATACTCTCTAAACTGTTTCTGCTGTGTAGTGAAGCTACAGATCTAGTTCCTTTATTTCCCCACAGAAATCCTGAGTGATCACTCCCACCTTTAAGGAAATACTCTTTCCCCTGCAGATCTAAGACTCACAAAGAACGCGAATTTGGTAAACATGATCGTGGCAAAGCAGGAGATTAAGATGCTGTTATCTGTCGATGAGCTTTCCACCTCTGGCCCAAGGAGACATGGTACATTGGTTTATTTCGACCACTGGACTAACCATGCCTTACTGTTTCACAAGTCTGACCAAGTGCTTTTATTTTCTAAAGGAGAAAGAATAGTTTATGCTGGAAAAACTTCACCTGAAAGACAGTGTAGGAAAAAGTGTAACAGCATATCAGGGAGGTTTTTATGATATTACATTTAAATGTAAGCTTACCATTCTTCCCAGAAAGAAGAATTCATTCTCTTTTTCAATTTGAACAAGTAATGTAAAGTCACTATTTAAACTACCGTTAGCTTTTTTATCTCAAAGTAGCTAAATGGCTTTGTTGCTCATGTGGGAATGGAAATTAGCTCTTGGCATGAACCACTTTAATTGAAATCAGTTTGTGGGTTGAGTTCCTATGCTGCTTGACAGATGACATCATTTCCTGTGCTTTTCCCAACCCTCACTGTTTTGCTAAGATAGGATGAAGCTAAGTTTAACTTCAGATTTTAAAGCAACTGTACACCTTTTCCTGACCTACTTAGAATATTATCCAAATTTTTCATCAAATCATTTCTTTTGTATACTTGTAAATAGTTTTTTAGTTAAAAAAGCATTTTGGCTGAGGCGTTTTAATAGAAACCATAGGAGCCTAAAATAACTGTTTTAATCAGTTTTCTGGGTTGGTTGATTTTTTTTTTTTTTTACATCTTTATTGGAGTATAATTGCTTTACAATGGTGTGTTAGTTTCTGCTTTATAATAAAGGAGTTATTTCTGCTTTTATATATGGGGAAACAAAGATAAATATATATATATATTTTTCTTTTGGGGGGGGGTACGTGGGCCTCTCACTGTTGTGGCCTCTCCCGTTGCGGAGCACAGGCTTTGGACGCGCAGGCTCAGCGGCCATGGCTCACAGGCCCAGCCGCTTTGTGGCACGTGGGATCTTCCCGGACCAGGGCACGAACCTGTGTCCCCTGCATCGGCAGGTGGACTCTCAACCACTGCGCCACCAGGGAAGCCCTGTGATAAAAATATTTTTAATAGCGACCTATTGAGTGCAGTCTCAGTGTTTGAGCATAGCTTTTGGTGTCATTATCATGGAGCATGAATTAAGTAAACAGAAATTAATTTAGCAACGTTTTATACAGCACCTGTATACAGGCAAGGGATGCTCTGAGCACTTATGGGGATATAATTAATAATCATGACTCTTCCCACTCCCCACTCTCGTGATGCCTTTAGACAAATGTGCTGGGGATAGGAGAAATAACTTAAAAAAAAGTGTGATTATATAACATATATTTCCAGAGAGAATTATTAAGTACTCTGGAGTCAGAACAAAGAGGGCTAGTATCTAGTGGGGGAGGGAGGAGAGAACAGAAATCAGAAAAGATCAAAGGAAAGAACAGACGTTTGCAGTGGGTCTAGGAGATAGGTAGGATTTCAGTATTTGGTGAGAACTGTGTGTGTGTTATATGTTAGGGGTTGGGGCAAAGGGACAAAGTGACAGTTTAAAGAGGAGATTCGTGAAGAGACTAGCACAAAGTACCGGGCATTTGGTACGGCACTCAGGAATATTTGTTGAGTGAGTGAGTGACTGATAAAGTGCATTGGGGACTGAGTCATAGAATGTATTAGGAGTAGGCAAAGCAGCCCTGATAGGCTCACGGGAGGGCTTTGCATATGAGATGGAGGGGTTCTTAATAGAGCGGACGTAGGGAGTCTTTGATGGTGTTTCAGGAAGTATGTGACATGTTCTCGAAAAGGTGCCTCACTTTCAACCTGACTTAGCTCTTCAGTACTGTCTGAGGGCATAGTAAGTATTGGGTTCTGGCACCTTCCTTCTCCCTGTTGTCATGCTGAGATTTGTGTAGCACTTGACGCAAATGGCCCTTTCTCCTGAAGTCAGCAGCCTCTTTGGGATTCTGAACTGAGCATCCTACCAAGGGGTACTGAAGAAGGTGGCTGCTGGGAGGAGTCTCCTCTCTGCTCTTGGGAGAAGATTTGGATCCTGTGCTCCAAGAAGGCTTTGCATAAGAGCAAGCATAAGCAGCTGATTTCTGCTCTTACACAGAAGAAGGACTTTTCGTCCCCTGATGTGAAATTGTTGAGCCCTTTTCTCTAGGGATTTACTCCCCCAGCTTGGAGGACAGGGAGGGGTGAGCCAAATTTCCATGCCCAATCCTGGCCTCCTCGTATAGGGATGTGTCAACAGTGATTAATTCGATCAAGCCTTTCATCTTCTCCGAGTAAGGTAGTTGACTGTTTCTAGAGGACTAAGGAGCAGCCTGGGATTTTGAGAGTGCCTGAATTACTGAAGCAGAGGCAGCAGAGCCCTGAAGGTGCCGGAGCCCACACCACGCTGTCATTCTCTCTCCGAGGCGTCTTTCACTCCAGCTCCTTCTAGCGCCTCATCGTCTCAGTCTAAGTCAGCCCGCCTGCCCGTGGTCTTCCTGCTCTGGGTGCTGAAGCTCTCACACTTCTGTAGGGGACGGTGTGATAAAGAGTGGGTTTTAAACACTGTGGGTCTTAGTTGGTTTAACGTTACAGTTTAAACCAGCAGCTCCTTCTGAGCCGAGTCCAGCTGTCTCCGTTATCAAGCAGTCTTGTTATTAAATGCTGTTGTAGGTATTTTTTTCCCTTCTTTTCGCTGCCTCCAAATTTTCTTTTACCAACATTTCTTGGAATTTGTCACCCTGAATGTTTTCCTGCCCACCTACCTGGGACTCCGCATCTTTTAATAAGAAAATTATTGCCGTAGTAATCTTGTCTGGTCCCACAAGGCACTATTTTCTTGTTGGTGTAAATTAGAGAAATGACATTGAGTGATAAGTTCTGCTAAATTAGAGAAGTCATTGAGCATTATAAAAGTAATTATCGAAGAAACAATTACGTTGCATTGTAAATGATTTTATGCGTACAAAATGACATGTTTAGCATTGTCAATTAGGTTATTTCTGCATAAATATATGAATCTTGAGAAACCATTTTATTTTCTCTTCACTGCAGATCAACTCGCGTGAACTGTTGCTATCTATGTGCTTAAATTGCAAAAATAAATCAGTTTTTTTTTTTTTCCTTTTCAAGTCCAACACTGTAACATTCGCTGCATGAATGGAGGTAGCTGCAGTGATGATCACTGTCTGTGCCAGAAAGGATACATAGGGACTCACTGTGGACAACGTAAGTAAACCATAGTTATAAATATTCTAGATGTTAATCTATAGAGACAAAGAGAATACAGAGATAAGTGCTGGTGGATTTTCTTTGATTTCCTGGGACATGGCATTTTTAGAGATGTGCAGTGACTCTTACAGATGAACAGATCACTTACCCAACACACACAGTACCAAATTTCTGACTGGAACCTTGGAAATGGGTGGTTTGATTCATTTTTCTTTCATTTACCTCCACTACCCTGCTTACCTCATCTCTCATTTACACACCCAAGAATTCTTGTTCACTCCAGATGTATGCCTTCCATTTGATGACTCAACATCTCCACCATCTCTTGGATTTTCAATAAGCATCTCCAATAAAGTATTTCAAAACGCAACTTCGTCTTTCTCCCCAAACATGTTCTTTTCTCTTGACTATTGATGTCCGTATCTCTCTAGTTTCCCAATCTAGATTCTGCTCTTACAGTATTTATCACACTGCTGGCCAGTGTGTTTGTTCATTCATGAACACTGTTGATTGTGTATCTACTCTGTATCAGCCCCTGTGCTTTGCAGAGATGAAAATTCCTCTAAAAGAGCTCACTTTTTATTACACTAAGAAGAATATATGTACCCTGCAGAAAATTTAGAAAAGTTTAAAAATATAAAAAATAAAATTTTCTACAATCCTGCCATTCCAGATATTACCTTTTAGTCTTTTAATGCATATTTGGTACGTGAGATCCATTGTATGCATAATTTTTCATATAACTTTTTTACTTAATATTTTATTAGAAGTATATTTCATTTCTTGAACATTTAAAAATACATTTTAATAGTTGCATAATACTCCATTATATATAGGCTTTACTGTTTATTTACTGAATTGTTAATGATCAGCATTTATTCATGTTGTTTCCAATTTTTGCCATTGTATATGTATTTGCTATGATGAATGATGGTATTATAAGTAAATCAAAGTTTACGTAATACCCTCCTGACTGTCTATACACTGCAATATAGTAAGAATGACGATTGAGTCTTTGGCAGCCCACAGCAGTAGCATGGAGGGAGGAGAGGTAGGACAGCCTCCCCAGTGTGGGAGACCCTTGAGCTGAGTCTTAAGGGGTGGGTAGGAGTTCCCTTGTCAGATGATGGGAGGTGGGCCTTTTAGGCAGCCGGCACAGCATAAGCCAAAGCAGCAGAACATGACGTACATAGCATGGGAGGTCAGGCTTTGGCGTTGCTAGGACTTAAGTGCTGAGGGAGGTGATGGGAAGGAAGCTAAGGTCAGAATGGAAGCCATGGGCTATTGGAGTGACTTTACGCATACCGTTTTTTCACTCAAAGTAGAGCCAGGGAAGGGGCGTGAGAAGACAACGACCAACAACATTCATCTGTTGAGTATTTACTCTGTTTACTATATGCTAGACACATGTTCAAACTCTTTACACGTATTAACTCATAACAACAGCCCTTTGAGGTAGAGGCCTTTTTTACCCTCTACGAAATGAAAAACCTGGGGCAGCAACTTGTCTAAGGCTGTACAGGGAGTAATCAGCAGAGTTGGGATTTGAACCCAAGCAGTCTAACTTCACAGCCCATGCATTTAATGCTATGAAATACTGGCCTATACACTTCACTTACAGTGGTTTACAATGAGAAAGACCACTGTGCCCAGAGTAGAGTGGGAAGAAACAGAAGCAGGAAGAATAGTACTAAGGCTATGGCTAGAGAGATGGTGGGATGGGGATGGATTCAAAGGCATTTTCAGAAAGGGAATCAGAAGGAGCCGCTGTGTGCATCTTCTGTTTCCTTTGATGCTTCCAGAGGGAGTAGAGCCCAAAGCCCAGTGCATGACAGGCACTCAGGTAACACCAGTAGAATTAGAAAACCTTTCCTAGACTTCAGTTTCCTAATCTGTAAAATGGGAGGGTTGGCTTAGGCAATCTCAAAATTTCTTTTCTGCTTAAACCTCTTCATTCTCTCCTAACTGTAAATTAAGAAGCAAATTAGAACAATGAATATACATAAACTTCTCTAATTTTGTGATGATCAATGGACTACTGCTATAATTTTTGGCTATAAGGGTTTGTCTGAGTTCAAGTGCACTGATCCCAGTGGATGCTGAGACAGAATTAGATGCACAAGAGATTTATTGGGGAAAAAGCCTATGAAGAATCAAAGGGGGGCTTCCCTGGTGGCGCAGTGGTTGAGAGTCCGCCTGCTGATGCAGGGGACACGGGTTCGTGCCCCGGTCCGGGAAGATCCCACATGCCGCGGAGCGGCTGGGCCCGTGAGCCATGGCCGCTGAGCCTGCGCATCCGGAGCCTGTGCTCCGCAACGGGAGAGGCCACAACAGTGAGACGCCCGTGTACCACAAAAAAAAAAAAAGAATCAAAGGGAAAGAAAGCAGGAGTCAGGACAGAGGACCTTCAGACCATGATGCAGGTCACACCCCTGGGCAAGGAGACAGGGAAGGAAAGACTCTCACGATTGTATAGAAGGAGCCTCAGACTATAGTGCAACTTCATGAAAGCCTTGGTCAGGCTGATAGGGAGCCTAGAATAAAGATTGCCCCTCAGAATAGTTTCATGATGGGCAGAAACGTCCAGTCTCCACCATGCTTAGTCATTGGGTGGTAGCAGCCAGGAGAGTGTGCCCTTGGCATGAACATAGTAGCGGATCTGAAGGTGTAGCAGCTTCAGGCTGTCGGCCAACTAAGCTCCTCACTGTAGGTTTTCTTGGAGGGAGATCTGAATGGCTCAACTCCATGACTGCCACAGGGGTACAGGAAAAATGTGTGGGAAATATATGAAGGAGGAATTAATTTAAATGGAGGTGTTAGGGAAGCCTCATGGAGGAGTGAGGTTTGAGCTGGGCTTTGAGGAGTGGGAGGGACTGGCAAATTTGGCAGGGGCAGCCTACCACCTGTGGATTAAGATGCCTAGAAAGAGGCCATGCATAAGTGAGTTGCAGGAAGTTGTACGGAGAAGAGTTGCTCAGGGCATGAGCTGTCAGATCTTATTTTAATGCCTTTCTTTTTTTTTTGCGGTACACGGGCCTCTCACTGTTGTGGCCTCTCCCGTTGTGGAGCACAGGCTCCAGACGCACAGGCTCAGCGGCCATGGCTCACGGGCCCAGCCGCTCCGCGGCGTGTGGGATCTTCCCGGACCAGGGCACGAACCCGTGTCCCCTGTATCGGCAGGTGGACTCTCAACCACTGCGCCACCAGGGAAGCCCTTAATGCCTTTCTTGACAAGTAAAAAGTCCCTCCCTCAAGGATCTCTGGACTTATCTTACCAGTATTTTCCAGAGATTCTCTTATAACATTCAATTGGGTCTTTATTATGGTGCATAAATTACTGAATGTCAGTATTCATGTTTCGTCATTGGCAATTAATAGAGTGATTTAACATGCTGCATTTCTGTAAGGATGAAAGTAGAGAGGCCAGTGTTTTCCCTCATGAGAACCCTCTGGAAATTAAACATAAATCATAAGAAGAGAGTCAGGTTGCCAAAATGCAGTTCTTATCAATCAGGGGTATCTCTTAGAAACCACCATTTTAGGTGCGGAACTGAAAGCATTGCTCACATGCTTCCCAGGATGAAACTGTCAGCATTAACACAGGTACATACTCACCTATTCCAGGTAGTTTTACCTGAGTTGACTGAGGAACATCCGGGGAACTGGAACTGTACAGTAACTGTTTAAAACAAATACCAGGGTGATTATTTAGTGTTTTTATTGTTGTCCTTTCAGGGGACAGTAAATGTTACTTTATTAGCATCTACTATCAGATGAAGCCCGTCAGCCTCTCAACTCCTGTCTCCTTATTTTACAGCTGTCTGTGAAAGTGGCTGTCTCAACGGAGGCAGGTGCGTGGCCCCAAATCGCTGTGCATGCACTTACGGCTTTACTGGACCCCAGTGTGAAAGAGGTAATTTTTTTTAATGTATCGGTGTAAAGGTGTTCTAGTGGCTAAAGCTATGATTGATGTCAACATGCATTGGGTTCTTGCGGCTGCTTCGTAAATTTTGCTGAGCTTTGAGGGGGTTTCTGAATTGTCACTGGGAAGGTTCCTAGGATGACAAGACAATGGCCCTAAGTCTATGCATGTTATTCAGTAATTCTTGCCAGTGGACTGCGGGACTCAGTAGTGAGCCTATGCATAAGTACCGGTTGGCGTCAAGATAAAAAGAGGAAAATTTTCCATAGAGTAAGGATTGAGCTCATTATTATCCTAGTAAATTAGGGAGGTGGCTCCAAATAAAACATCTGTATGGCAAGGGGGAAAATCCAGAATGAAACAAAAATTGCACCTAAAGGTCTATTAGGACCTATTGGCTGTAGTGGTATACAAGCTCGGCATTTAAAGTTCACTAGAAATACTGATTGCTGAGAAACAGTGCTTTCACACCTGTAGTTTATTCGCTACTCACTGCTGCCCACTGACGTGTATAATCATCATCACGTTTCTGTCTGAGAAGATCAAGGCTCGGGGAGGTCGGGGGAGCTGCCTAAGGCCACGCACATAATAAGCAGCTTTAATTTGAATGTGGGTTTTCAGTTTCCAAGTCTAATGTATACTGCTGCTCTTAATTAAAAGAGATTTCTACCTGATTTGCCTATGCATACAAATAGGATACTGAGCTATATGTAAATGTGCAGTATTCTTAAATACCCACCGCCCTGACCTTTGCTTTGTTGATCATCTTGTCTTTACATTCATAGCCATGTTTTCATTGTTCCTAGTTTTATAGCGAAGATTTTATCGTGAAGATTTAGGAGGTTCCTTTCATACAAAACTGCAAAAATACTCATGAAAAATACCCACTGAAAAATATTCATGAACTTTTTAAACTTGAGTCGTCACCTTTATCCAAAGTTGTATAGAGATCATTTTATTCTAAGATGGAAAGTAAAGATTCAGTAGCAAGTGTTGAATATATGTTATTTAAAAGCAAAGAGCACAGAGTGGTATGTGAGAAATTGTCTTCTGTTTGTAGTTTTATGAGTTCGTCTAAATTCAGTTCTTTGCTGATAAAGCAACAATAACTATTTTAGCAAGTAACTCTATTATTACTGGATAGATTATATTGTATCTCTGTTCACAAGGCCACTGCATGGTATGGATATGTGACGCATCATGGACTCTTGGCCGTTACATTGTACTTGGCATCATTTTGGAGTCCCTCTTTAAAACTGTTTCTCTTTACAGCTTGATGTATTTTTATTGACTTGGAGCTAATGTATATCTAATGGTCTCAAGAGTAATAAAGACAACTGTTTTGATTAGGTAGTATCATTCTGTGGCCTTATTATTTACTCAGTGATGATGATATAGGATTTAAATTGTTGAGATTAAAGTTGTTAGCATGTAACTTGAACAGTGTGAAAATAATTCTGGAAGTGATAATAGTGGGCTTAATTTGTTTTAGAAAAATCACTAATAGAATGAAGTTATAGAGCATTTTACCTCTAAGAATCTGGTTAATAATTTGCTGCAAAGAATATTGATACCCATAGTTACAAATACTGATAAAACAGTCTAAAATAAAGAGGGCATGATATTTAACCATTCCACACTTATTTCTTCAAAGACTTGATCTTTGACCAAGATTAAGAAATGACGTGAATGGGTTAAGTTACTAAACTGCTAATCAAAACTGGCATATTACTTAGGGATTTCTCCAGATTTTGGAGTGTCTTTAACTGCTTTCCTCCGTGGTAAGGGTATCCTAAAATTTGCACTTTTGGCCCCATAGAATCTTCACAATAGTGATTATCTAAATAAAATTAATCCCTAAATGGCAGATTTTCAGGCATTTGTGGTTGTGGAGAGTCGGGAGGAAGCAGGCTCTCTTTAATCATTGCCCTTTGCCTCTTCTACCTGGGAATACAGAACCAAACCTTCAGTGGGAGAAGGGAAACATGAGTGTGATTTCTCTCACCACACGGGAGAGGGGAGGCTCTTTGATTCCAGGATTGTATTTCCATTTTTAGTCTTCACTGTTTTCTGCTCTTGTGGAAGTCATCTGCTTACCTCTTTAAAGAATTAGAGGCAAGGTATCCTATTACTCAGACGAATGCTTGTGATTTCAAGAGTGATTAATAAAAATATGGAACTGAGTCAGGACAAATCCATCCTGAAGCATAGGGAGGTATTCAGTGTCACTTCTGATGGTGGGTTAGTATACTTACTAAGTTGTTCAACTATGTAGGCCAGTTGCATTATGTTTTAAATGGAATGTGACTTTTTATTTATTTTTTAAAATAAATTTATTTATTTATTTTTGGCTGCGTTGGGTCTTCGTTGCTGCGTGCGGGCTTTCTCTAGTTGCGGTGAGCGGGGGCTACTCTTCGTTGCGGTACGCAGGCTTCTCGTTGAGGTGGCTTCTCTGGTTGTGGAGCGCGGGCTCTAGGCACGTGGGCTTCAGTAGCTGTGGCTCACAGGCTCAGTAGTTGTGGCACGCAGGCTCAGAGGTTGCTCCGCAGCATGTGGGATCTTCCCGGACCAGGGATTGAACCCATGTCCCCTGCATTGGCAGGTAGATTCTTAACCACTGCGCCACCACGGAAGCCCTGGCTTTTTATTTTTAAAAATGAACTTCCAGGAAGTCTTTACTAATTTTCTTTCCTTCTTCTAGGAGGCTGAGCCCAGGGCCTCTTCTGCATTCTCTCTGAGCACTCTCTCCACATATCTTTTGATAGCACCTACCACATTGTATTGAAATAGCAGGTTTCCATGTGCATCTCCCCCATTAGAGTGTAAGCTCTTCAGCAGCAACTGTGGTTTCATCATCTTTTAAATTCCTAAGCCAAGCTTAATGCGTTATGCACAGCGTATGGCCGATAAATGTTGAACTGAATTTATCTTGAAGCACCAGAAAATCTTGAGATATGATTATCAGATGACGAAAAAGTATCTCCTGGAAGTAATTGCTGCTTACCTACTTGTGGACAATTCTGGATATTTCTCATTGTTTCATTTTAAACAGAGCTTGCAGTGTTGAGTCCTAATTGAATTTGGCCCCATCTTTCAGGGCCACATGACTGTCATTTTTCAGTTGGCAAGGATGCAGAAAAGAAGGTATGTTTTGACCTAAGCCAGGTGACAATAAACAAACAACCAACCTCCTATCACGATGTAATACACATGGAAGGGGACATTTCAAATGTGTTACAAGTACCTCTCAGGATAATCATCTTTGTCCCTGAGAGGTCTTGCAACCATATGTCTGCAGCTACATCAGAGAGCCAGTACAAGTGTAGACTATCCTTTGGGGGGTGATACTGGCAGGATTTGGATCACTTTAAGCTAGTAAGTGAATCTTAATAACCCATGAACATAGTGTTTTGGTTTGTGATGGAGACAAGCAGTGGATCCATGGTTGAATTACGAATCATAACTTTCATTCAGCAAATGCAGTCAGACTACGAAGCAAATTTGTCTCGCTTGTATCCTTTAGCCAGTAAAATATGTTTTAAAAAAATATTTTGGCTAGTCAGCCTCATTGGGCAGGTGACAATGATACTATTGCCTGCTATGTTCAGAGGAAGAAAACAAGAGGCCTGTGACTTGTTTGGCCTGTAATGTTTACTTTTTAAAAACTGAATGTGAGTACCTTTAGTTATAGTCTCTAGCTTGCCACAATCTCTACTACTCCCTATTGTCTTACAATCTGCTCCCTTTATTCATTAAGCTTACTTTTTAGCCCCTGTGGGCACTTGAGTTTGCCACCTCCTGCTACATTCTGTATCAAAGATTGCATCTCTTTGTGTTTTCTTTCACATGCCAAGTTTCTTTCATTGTTCTTCCTCTTATATATTTTTTTCCTGTAAATTTACATTTATGGTTTTCCTGATTGCCCCTTCCTCCTCACTTTTGCCTTCACTCTGCTTGGGTCTTGAGCAACCAGTAAAACTTATCACTGCCTAAGCTCAGTGGTATGGTATTTTCGCATTTGTTATTAGAATATTGAAATGAGGTCAGTGCCTGTTTTGGCAATGATAACATAAGCTAGTTGGGTATTGCCATAGTTACTGCCAACGAGACTATTGGAAGCACACTTTCTCTTGCCATCTTGCCTCAGAATGGAGACTATTTAAAATCTTGTTAAATGCTCTTATATTAAACACAGTGAATCATGTGAGTGGATGAGACTTCTCAAGGTAATGAAAAAAGAGAGAAGAATGATGGAGATAGACCTGAACTTGGAGACGGGGTGGGGTTACTGATGAACAGGCCTGAGGAAGAAGAGAACAAAAGATAAGACACTGAGAAAACATGGAGAGAGGCAAGAGAACTAGGGGAGCACTGAGCCAAAGAAACTAAAAGCAAGAAGGACTTCAGGAAATAGCTTGGCAGTTGTTAGACTCTTCAAGGATCAAGAAAGAATGAGAATAACAAAAGGCCCTTTGATGTGATAACAGGTGACATGGACTGGGTACTTAGAGGGGGCCAGACAGTATGCGGAACACTTGACTTTGGTGATTTGCAACAACCTTATGAGAAAAGTCCTTTAATGAGTCCCATTTTATAGAGGAACAAACAGAGGCAAAGAGAGGTCAAAGAGCTTGCCCAAGGTCAGATAGCTTGTAAGTGGTACAATCAACAACTGAACCCAGCCGGTCTGGCTGATAAGCCTGTGTACATGACCACTGTGCCATACTTGGGTTTCACTCGGAAAGAGGTCATTAGTAACTATAGAAAATTTTCTGAGAAATTATAAGAAGAAATCTAGAACTAAGAGTTTTAGAGTGAAAGTTATGGAGTGGGGGGAAAAATCCTTTCAAGAAATTTGGCAAGGTAGGTAGTTTTCCTCTCTGGAGGAAGAGTTGAGCTAAGTTGCTTTTAAATCATTTTAAAAGCCAAGAGAAAGGAGTCTTGAGTATTGCTTGGGTGTATGTAATGCAGGGTTTGGGGATATTTCTCTGTTTGATTGATTCTGATATTTTAAATATAATAATCCATTCTTGGAGAGAGGATGATTCCTGTCTGTTTGCAGTACATATAAATTGACTCCAAATGACTGAACCAACATTCTAAAATGTAGCCATAGAAAATGAATATTGTCGTTTAGTGCAGTTACCATGGAAGGTTATATAGTTTTCCTACAATATTACAACTCTTCGAGCCATATTTGGAAACTCTTTTTTGTAATTACCTTTACAGAGTCAGCAATTCATTCAAATGAGCATGTAACCATTCTTTTCCCTTTATGGGAGTCATTTGGGTTTTTAGAAACAGCCTAAAATAGGGTTGGTTCTAGTGACGACAGTCAATAATCAAACGCATTAGTCGTTTGGGGTCGAAAATTGACTTAGATTAAAAAGCAGTGAAAAGAATTGTCTTGCATGGTTCTTAAAACACATGGAATTAGATTAATATTTTAATGTCAAACTTTATGTGAGCCAGAGTATGAAGCCTTTTGGAAGCATAAGTGCTAATAACAAGAAGTTTTCTATCATTACTCCATCTGGAGGTCTTCATTATGTACCGTCTGAATGTAAGCATGGACACGAATTCTTCAAAATCCTGAATCATTTGTTCAATGTTAAATTCCTACCCAAGTCTAAACTGTGAAGACAATACTTGGATTTTTCCCAAATCAAGAAAGTCTGTTGGCTGTTCTGCTGGCTATTATAAAAAGTATAGGGGAAAGCATTACTGAACTGATAGCTTTAAGAAAAAGGAACAATGGGGGGTAAATATGGAGTGGAATAAAAATCAAAGAACAGCAATAATTCATAGTCCATCAGAGAAGCATGACAATGATGAACTAAGTCTGGTCATCATACTTGCTCTCTTAAGGGATTCCAGTATTAATGGAGCTGGAAAAGGCATTTAGTTTTTTGTTTTTCTCCAGCAGTTGAAGAATAGAACAGAGGACAGGTAGGTTGGTTGTAATTCTCCTTCATTCTCTTATGTGCAGTTGATATATGAGCAACTCTGTTATCTTCATAACTTAGCTTCCCTGATGATTCACGAATGATGATTTTGCGCAGGGATCTTTTTTAATGGTTTCATAGAAGAGAGTTCAAAAAGCTATCCTGAAAGCAGTTGATAAGCATTTATTTTGTAAAGCCAAAAAAGCAGCGTCTGCATTGTGTCTAATGAATGGAAAAGACTAACATATAATGATCCAAATATATAAATAACCAGGTGGTGCATTTCAGATACATTTGCCTCATTAAAAGAAAGTAGCATCATGGCCTGCTCTCAAAGGGCTGTTTAGAAAGCTTCATGGAGGGCTTCCCTGGTGGCGCGGTGGTTGAGAGTCCGCCTGCCGATGCAGGGGAGTGCTGATTTTCTTGTGCTTTTTTCCTTGCCGTTTTTCTGGAAGGTGTTAATGAAATGTTTGGAAATAAATTTTACAGCGCTGCATTTATGATGCTAATTTAACATAATTTTATACTTTAGGCAGCTATTATTAAAGCTCCCAGAGTAAATGCCGTAGGCTAACTCCCATTCTCACAGTGTCTTTGGAAGGCAGCGCTCTGAGAACTATGCTTATTTTCTTTTTTTTTTTTTTTTTTTTGGTATGCGGGCCTCTCACTGCTGTGGCCTCTCCCGTTGCGGAGCACAGGCTCTGAACCCACGGGCTCACGGGCCCAGCCGCACCGCGGCATGTGGGATCCCCCCGGACCGGGGCACAAACCCGTGTCCCCTGCATTGGCAGGCAGACTCTCAACCACTGCGCCACCAGGGAAGCCCAATGCTTATTTTCTTTTCTCTAAAAAGGTAACAAGTAATAAACTGTTGTTTCTAAAAAAATGTTGAAGCCCTCTGTGAGCCTAGCTTTTGGTATTTAGTCTAAATGGAAAGTAAATACTAATGTGTAGATAGCAGAGGCAGAATGCCTTAAGTGTTACTATGCATCTAACGTGATCTTGCAACATTTCTCAGTTGGTGGATCATTGAGTAAACTTGATTTTCCTAAAATAGTTCGAGGAAATACATCTGTTGATATAGTCGTTCAGTTTCTGTGGTTGAGGAGCTGTGTGCAAGCAGGGAACGTATGCTACCATACCATGCACACCAGCAGGACTGGTGGGATGCAATCATAAAGCAGTTTAATTTTTGTCTCGCACTCACTGTCTCTCTCAGTCCACTCAGTGGGCTACTTTTTCCCCTGCTGGGGGATGAAATTTTCTGGCCCTTTTCAGACTTTCTCCCCTGCGGGTCTCTCACGTGAGCAAAGGCATCTATAGTTGACTTACAATGTTGTGTTAATTTCTTCTGTACAGCAGTTTATCCATCCTACATGTGACAGTTTGCATCTACTAATCCCAAACTCCCATTCCCTCCCTCTCCTCCCCTCCCTCCCACAAGTCTGTTCTCTATATCTGTGAGTCTGTTTTTGTTTCATAAATATGTTGATTTGTATCGTATTTCAGATTCCACATATGGCATCTATGTTCCTATTGGTTGCTTACATTTCCTTCCTCAACCCGGGGTGACCCCTGGTACCCCCAGCCATCTGAGGCCTCTGCTGCTCTAGGAGCCCTCTGAGAAAGGATCTAAGCTCACTCCACATCCGCTTTCTCCTACAGTGGCCCACAACTAGTTAGCAGGAAACACTCATACATTTTTTTTGGCCACAATAAATGGCCAGAGTGCAAACCAACTTTGACGTGGTAACAGCCTCTCCCATGAGCCATGTCTGAGCATCTGGCCAGCCAGTTTCCAAGCGTGAGACCCTCTGCAGTCCACAGCGTCCTCCAACCTGTTGTGGATACATAACACACATCGTGCAGTCTGAGCATTCTCCTTGAAGCCCCTTTCATGACTTGTCATCACAATGTGGTCTTCCACCGGTTTCCTACAGAGAGCTCGTGACATTTCAGCCCTCTCCCAAGTAACTCCCATCCCATCTCTTATTACCTCGGATGTGTTGATATTCTTGATATGCATGAGTGTTTAAGAGCCCTGTGACCAGATCGTCATCACATCCTTCGCAAATTCTGCATCATAGTGTCACACTTGACTTAGAATATGGCATCTGTTGTCTTGTGCTCCAGTTCAAGCATCCATTTTAACATCCTCTAATATTATCAAAGTGAATAATTGAATAAGCTATTAAATTTGGTGTTAAATTTGGTATCATGGTTTAATCTTCAGGGACAGTTTTTTAACTTTATTGGGTTTTTTTCTTTTCTTTTTGCTCTTACGAACTTTAAAAAAAGATGAAACTAGTTTTTATCAGTAGCCACATTTAATATTTGGACCACTTTTCCATTTTTGGATACTCAGAACACTAGAGCAGCACTGACTAATAGAAATATAATGTGAGCCACATATGTAATTTTAACTTTTCTAGTAGCCACATGAAAAAGTAAAGGGAAACAGGTAAAATTAATTTTAATAATATATCTTATTTAACCCAGTATATCCAAAAGTTTTATTTTAATAGGTACCCAATATTAAAAAATTACTGAGATATTTTGCATTCTTTTTTCCATACTAAGTCTTTGAACTCTAAGGCCTGTATTATGCCACATCTCAATTTAGGCCAGCTAATGGCCACATGTGGCTAGTGGCTACCATATTGGATAGCACAGTTCTAGAGCTTTGTTTCTAGTCACATCATCACTCACCTAAGGTCTCTATCAGGTCTCTTCCTGCTGCTGTTTATTTAACTTTTAAGAAAGCAGCATCTTAGAGAATCATAGCCTATGTTGATATGTAAAAGTAAACCAATTTTTAAAAAACCACAGAGCTAGGGACCTCAGATTAGAGTCTAATTTCTCGGGATATTTGTCTAAGTGGAGTTTTGTTCAAATATAAGTGATGAATGAAATCTCTTGTAGTCATGTCAATTAGATATAACAACTGTAGCAAATATTTCATAAGGGCTCAGCCCTAAGCTAGGCACTAAGATGGAATCAGAAGGGAGTATATAATTCTTGTCATCAGGGACTTAAAATTATTTTTTGGAAATATAGAAATACATCTACGAAAGAGTTTCAAAAGCAGGGCAAAGATTTATTTAGTTAGGCAGAGTAGATGAGGGAAAGTGCTACAGATGAAGGGAAGAGATAGTACAAATATGCAGAGGCTGGAATTGACCAGGGGAAAAGGGAGGAAACAGTCACCCTTAGGAAGTCCCTGCTATGCCAGACTCTCAGTGTTTGGAGACCTCCTAGGAGAGAAGAGGAGGGGGGCATGATGTCAACTTGCTTAGCTCCAAAGAAGGAAAGGCCTATTTCAAGTCTCTCTGTGGTGCCCTTCTATTCTACTGAACTGTCCTTCTGCACAATTTCTATATGAGGCATGGTACTGGGATTTAAAAAAATTCTCCTTTGTATATATAACTTAGTGGGTGGACTGGTCTATTTCTGAAACTGTTTTAGCTTAATCCTATGGATAGGAGTCTGGAGACCCTACCAGTTTTATATGCTCAATTGAGAGTCCTATGCTTAGTGTTTACGTTCCTTAGCAGTTATAGCCTCTAGAGAATCTGTGCTGCTTTTGGTTTATAAATGTATATTAAACAAATATATGGGACTTTGTGGTCCAGATGATGTGCCAAAGTACTTTTTGCAGAACAGTAGTCCCATGGGGGTTCCATGAAATGAAGTTTCCATGGTCAGAAGGATTTTGGAAACTATATACCATGTCCTCTTCTTGAAGAGGCACTGGATGTGTTAGCATATTAGCTCTTGGGAGTCCTGTAAGAAGGTAACTCTTTTTACATAGTTTAACCCACACTTTCAAATCTATTAATTTTAGAATTAATTAATTTAATTTACAAATTAAATGTAATCCCTGGGGTTTGGTTCTTAAATATTCTAAAGTATGATGATGAATGGATAAGATATGGTATATAAATACAATGGAACATTACTCAGCCGTAAAAGAATGAAATTATGCCATTTGCTGCAACATGGATGGACCTAGAGAGTATCATGCTCAGTGAAATAAGTCAGACAGAGAAAGACAAATACTCTATGTCATCACTTATATGTGAAATCTAAAAAATGAAGTAAATAAACGTATATAACAAAACAGAAACAGGCTCACAGATATAGAGAACAAATGAGTGGTTATCACTGGGGAGAGGGAAGGGGGTGAGGGATGAGATAGGGGTGTGGGATTAAGAGATACAAACTACTATGTATAAAAGAGTTAAGCAACAAGGATATATATCATACAGCACGGGGGAATATAACTGTTATTTTATAATAGCTTTAAATGGAGTATAATCTATAAAAGTATTGAATCACTATGTTGTACACCTGAAACTAATATAATATTGTAAATCAACTATACTTCAATTTAAAAAAATACAGTATGACTTAGGCAAAGTGAACTCTTCCATTAAATAGTGATAAGTTCCTGGTTCTGAAAGGTTTGATGCGGTTGGCATGCATACCATCTGGTTCTTTGCAGTCCTTGGGAGTACTACTTACCAGAACTAGCAGTATCAGATATTCTTGTAGCTAGAGCTTCCTTTTATAGATTGGTTAACTTCTCTTCTTTCAAAGTCAAGATTAAGATGTATTCCTTCCCCAATCCTTTCCTGACCATAGGGAGCTCCACCACCAACCCCATCTATGTCGTTGCAACTTGACTGACATCACCACCTCTGTCTGCCTGGACCCCATTCACATTTCTATTTGATAGTTAATGCATGTATTAAACTTTTGGTATTTGTCATACACTTTAAGCCAAATCAGCCACATTAGTATTTTTACTTCTCTAATTAATTCTTGTTTTTCTTGCATTTTATTACATTTTTAAATAATTGGGTGATCTAGTCCTTATCTTTGGGGTCATATACTGATGGGTTTCAGTGTTGTTCACTAAGAGGCGAGGAATGAGTGTATTCATCTGTCAAAAAACTTTTTTCCGTGACATTGATTTTTGTGTTGAAATACTTACATCAGCATAAAAATATCTAGAATCCTATTTCATGGCTTTTAAGAAGGCTTATAAGCAAGTTAAAAATATTTTCTTCACTAAATGAAACACAAATGACATTAACTTAAAATATAGACATATGTATATACAGAAAGATGAATATATGTGAATATTTTATATATATTCAGTATTTTCTTTAAAAGTTAAATTCAGCCTATTAGACCCCACAATTTGGGAATTACAAAATTTGCTAATCTAGTTCTAGTTTGGGAGCTAATAATATGCTGTTTTATATATAGTCTTCCAGCCAGGCTATGATCCCTCCCATAGACCAAAGAACAAAAACTGTATCTGATACTTCTTGCTACCTCATTGAGTACCAAGCCCAGTACTATGAAGAGAGTAGGTGTTAATTTACTTAATTTAACTGTGGGATCTCAAGGTTGATGAGAGAGAGTATTTAAATGTGAAATATACTTTAATACAATTTTATATCTGCTTAATACAACATTTTAAAAGAAGTACTCTGAAAACAGTACCTACAAATACATCTGTATCCTATGGAAATATTAGTATAGCTATTGATAATTGAAGTATGTGGGAAGTGAATTCTGTGGGACACATGAAAGGAAATGTTTTCCAACTTTCCTACCATATTCCCTCTGCAGCAATTCCTTTCCTCTGAACTGTTTCAGAAGAGCTTTATAAGTAAACAAGAGGTTGGAATATTTATTTCCTCTGGAAATAAAGAACGTTCTAAAGGTGCACTTCATAAAATAGGCCCATTTCTATCTCTCTCCCTGGAGAGCCCTTATCCTCCTGCCTGCCTTAGGAGACATTGTTGACTTTCACTGTTGGACACTCAACTAGGTGAAAAGAGAAGACTTGCTGGTTTGGGGGCAGATTTTACCTACTCTGAAAATGTTCTTTTAAATATGTATTAGCTCTTAAGGATCATTTCTTTCCTAATATCCCAATGGAAAAGCTTATATTCTGTTAGGGATTCTGGTGAAGTAGGCTTTAAATGAAAACTAGTGAACTTTAAAAGACAAAGGCAAAGCCATGACCCTCCAGAAACAAATTTTGATTCATTCTCTGTATAATGGTTTGTAAGCTTCACTTGTAGAGTGGGGAATATTTTAGAACTTTCTTGTTGCTCTGAGAAACATAAAAGAGCAGAGGCATACATCCATCTTAATCATATAAAGCTGGCTTTGGAAAGCAGTGTGTAACAGAAGTTAGAATTGCCCTCTTTGAGGAAAACAACCTTTAAATACTGTAGAATAGTCTCTAATTTAAAAAAAATAGCATTATGTGGAATTGGATAGAGTATCTCTTTTCAGACCTTATTTAGTATTTACTTCTTTCTACATTTTTCCACAGTGCCAAACAGAGCGAGCTATCACAAAACCAAACAGAAGGTGATGACTCTGAGAAGTCATTGCAGCCCTTTACTGAGTCAGCCTGAAGTGTACACAGGCCTCCTCTGTTCTCATGCCTCCTGAATTGTTATTCTTTTTTTTTTTTTTCCTGAATGAGAAGAAATGATAGGGAAATTGTTTTCAAAACTAAATTTTATTCCAAAGGAGTCCTCATTCCAACTTGTCAATATCACATGACAATAATTTTTAATGTCTTTAAGATACCTAATTAGGAGACATTGTGCTTTATAAATTACCCCACCATTCCTGGAAAACTGGTTAAGAACTCAGAGTCTGAAGAAAATCCTGCCATTTCTTGGCTGTGAAGTCTTGTCTCTCAGCCACGGTTTCCTAATCTGTATCATGGGAATAATAATAGTACCTATCTCATGAGATTGTTAGGAAGATTAAATGAGATAATATACAAAGTACTTAGCATGGGGCCTGGCACATACTTAATACATGTTTAATAGGTATTTGCTATTAACATTCTCATTCTCATGGAAGTGAGAGTAATCTTTGTTGAAAATGTTGTTTTAGAAAAGGTACCATGAAACTTTCAGCTGCTACTAAAGTTAACCTAAATGTAGAGGCCCCAATGTAACTATGTTTTCCACTTAGAAGTTTTGTTTTCTTGCTGGAACAGCATGTTTTTTGGATCTTCTATACAGGTGAAGCCCAACATTCTTATTTTGATATCATATCAACCGTACGCTTTTTGTTGTAGCAAAGGCTAAGACCCCAATTGTTGCAGTTGTAGCAAAGGCTAAGACCCCAATAGTGCAAATATTAACAAAGGGAGGTGAAAGCGAAGGGGTGAGTGACAACCATTTCCATGAATGTAATGGTGACTGCAGCCCTGAAAAACATCAGTTTTCACAACAAGGGTTACTAAAAGATTTTGCTTATTATATGCACAGATACAGAAGGAGAATGAACTTGTCTCTTTGTAAAAGGCCAGCCGTGAAATATAAGAGATACTTAGCTATTTTAGAAACGTGGCGTTGTAAAGTCAGTGAGAGGTAATAGAAAATTATCCATCACCAAATAAACTGAACACCCATGTAAAGTATATATTCAACTGTCTAGGTGGATATGAGAACTTGAGTCTATAAATATGGCATAGTCAGTTTAAGTGTGTGGCGAGGTGCTTTTACTTGTAGAACCCACATGCCATTCTTCTTTAGTTGCAGACGACTAAAAGTGTTAGTCCCAGAGGACTAAAGCTGGAAAAGCCAAAACACTGGGATATTTTAAACCTATAAATTTCAAACCTCACTCATTAGAGTTCAGTTTTGTCAAATATATCCATAAAAAGATGTGATAGTAATCTAAAAAGAAAATGTTCTAAGAAGAAGAGATGTGAGTTTATTTATCATGTAGCAATTATATCCCAGGCACTATGCTAATGGCTGGAGATGTATAATAGTACATGAAACACACTTACCCCCCTGTCCTCTGGAGTTACGTGCAGGTGGAGGAAGCAGAGATTAAACAAACACAGAAACACCTAAGTATCAGTGTGGTGAAGGCCATGCAGGAATATAGAGGGGATGAGAGCAGAGAATAGTGATACATATGGACTGGTGGTCAGGGAGGCCTCTCTGAAGGATGAGAAGTCTCCAGCCATGTGCAGAGTGAAGGGAAGCTTTCTAGATAGAAGGAAGAATATATGTAAAGGTCCTAAGATGGCAAACATCTGTGTGTTTGAGGAGGTGAAAGAAAGCTTTATGGACAGAGTCCAGACAGTGAGAGTGAGTGATGGGAGATGAGAGGGGAACGTTGTAGGGGAGCACCTCACACAGCACATTAAGACAAGTGCAGTGGTGCTGTGACACCGTGCTCAGGAATAATAAGAGCACTGTAGACTTTTCTACAGACACTAGAAGCCTGATGTTCAGGTTGTCCACGAGAATCTGCCCTAAAGAGCCCCCCAGTGCTGACTCAGGGCCAGGAGAGTTCTTGTAGATTTCCTATGCCTTTCAAGACAGGGATCTTGAGTTTTGTGTTACTTGTATTGCTTTTCCTATTATCCTTGTGCTTTTATAGAGACTCTGACCCCTAGCTTTCCCCCAGGGAAGTAATTAAACTGGAACTCAGATGCCCTTAAAATACATAAAACAAGTACATCATGAAAACGGCTTGTTCAGGCATCAAGTATTTTGAGATAATGCATGCTTTTGAGTGGACGCATGCAGACTTGTCCCCAGGGTATGCCTTTGGATGTCATAATAGCGATTCTGGTATCAATAAATCATTCACTATTTGGACAAGTCATGGCCACCACCGCAGTCACTAGATACATTTGTAATGGTTTCTGTGAACAGTAACAACAGCCACCTAGCAACATACTGTTTTGGTCATGTCATTTTTATATGACTTGTGGGCTTTGGATGGATAAACTGTGTCTAATATATCTTGAAAATTGAACAGCAAATATTGGTGGAGGCCCACTGTACACAATACATGAAATCATGCTGCATGGTGTGTGACTTTATATAAGAATAACGTGTGGGTGTTTTTTGCTAGTTTTTTTAGTACTTTTCTGTTCCATGAGGGAAGGGCTGTATCTATCTTGTTTACCATTTTATCTCTAATTTTGGTCACCTAGTAGCTTGATAAGTATTTGTTGAATAGATGAATGGATAAGTGAATAGTTTTTAGGAAAAGTTTATTTCTTGAATCCCTTAGAACTCAACTTAAGAAATGAGTGATCTAACATCTCTGCTTTTAATGGATGGTTTTCGCCTTGCCATTTTTAAGCCATGAGGAGTGTCAAATATAGCCAAGTGAATTCTGCAAAGAGTTAATATTTCAGAGAAGCCAAAGTTAGGTGATCCCTTCCATCTACGCTGTGCTTTATAGATGTACATACGACCTCATTTGGTCCTTGGAGCAATCTTGCAAGACTGTTCATATTGTACAGTAAAGGAAACACATTGTGTCTCGTCTAAGGCAGGTGTGTAGGAATGAGAGCTCTGTTTCTAACTCAGCCCATACTGTGTGCATCCATATTCTCCAACAAATATTTGCCTGGCTCTTAGACCTGCAATAATCTCTAGGATTGCTTTTAGCTATCATTAATTATCTTTTTATCTTAGCTCTATCTTTCTTCTTTCCTCTCCATTTCATGCACCTCTTTGGTTTTTATTTTATTTTATTATTTTTTTTTTACTGAGGTATAGTTGACTTACAATATTATATTAGTTTCAGGTGTACAGCATAGTGATATGAAATTTTTATAGACTATATTTCATTTATAGTTAATGTAAAATATTGACTATATTCCCTGTGCTGTACAGTATATCCTTGTAGCTTATTTGTTTTATACATAGTAGTTTGTACCTCTTAATCCCCTATCCCTATCTTGCCCATTCCCCCTTCCCTCTCCCTACTGGTAACCACTTGTTTGTTCTCTATATCTGTGAGTCTGTTTCTGTTTTTTATATTCCTGAGTTTGTTTTATTTTTTAGATTCCACATATAAGTGATAACGTAGAGTATTTGTCTTTCTCTGTCTGATATATTTTACTAAGCATAATCCCCTCCAGGTCCATGCATATTGTTGCAAAGGGCAAAATTTCATTCTTTTTTATGGCTGAGTAGTATTCCATTGTGTGTGTGTGTGTGTGTGTGTGTGTGTGTGTGTGTGTGTGTGTGTATCACATCTTCTTTATCCATTCATCTGTCGATAGACATTTAAATTGCTTCCATATCTTGGCTATTGTACAAATTGCTACTGTGAACATTGGGGTGTGTGTATCTTTTTGAATTAGTGTTTTCATTTTCTTTGGATATATACCCAAGAGTGGAATTGCTGGATCATATGGTAGTTCTATTTTTAGTTTTTTGAGCAATCTTCATACTGTTTTCCACAGTGGCTACACCAATTTACATTCCTACCAACAGTGTACAAAGGTTTCCTGTTCTTCACATCTCACCAGCATTTGTTATTTGTGGTCTTTTTGATGGTAGCCATTCTGACAGGTGTTAGGTCATATCTCATTGTGGTTTTGATTTGCATTTCTCTTTCGATTAGCGATGTTGAGCATCTTTTCATGTGCCTGTCGGCCTTATGTATGTCTTCTTTGGAAAAATGTCTATTCACGTCTTCTACCCATTTTTAAATCTGGTTGTTTGTTTTCTGGATATTGAGTTGTATGAGCAGTTTATATAATTTGGATATTAATTCCTTATTGGTTGTATCATTTGCAAGTATTTTCTCCCATTTGGTAGGCTTGGTTTTTTTTTTCATTTTGTCATTGGTTTCCTTTGCTGTACAAAAGCTTTTAAGTTTAATTAGGTCCCATTTGTTTATCTCTGCTTTTGTTTCCTGGTCTTAGTAGACAGAGCCAAAAAAATACTGCACGATTTATGTCAAAGAATGTTCTGCCTGTGTTTTCTTCTAGGAGTTTTAGGGTTTACAGTCTTACATTTAGGTCTTTAATCCATTTTGAGTTAATTTTTGAATATGGTGTGAGAAAATGTTCTAATTTCATTCTTTTACATATAGCTGTCCAGTTTTCCCAGCACCACTCATTGAAGAGACATAGTTTTTCCGTTGTATATTCTTTCTTCCTTTGCTGTAGATTAATTGACCATAAGTGCATGGGTTTATTTCTGGGCTCTCTATTCTGTTCCATTGATCTTTGTGTCTGTTTTTGTGTCAGTACTGTGCTGTTTTGATTACTGTAGCTTTATAGTACAGTCTGAAGTCAGGGCGCATGATACCTCCAGCTTTGTTCTTTATTCTCAAGATTATTTTTGCTATTTAAGGTCTTTTGTCACACGCCTCTTTGGGTTGCTGATACTTGGTTATTTCCATTCTCTCAGTCTCTAGACGAAGTTTTAAAATAATTTTAGGTGACTAGGCAAGTCTCTTGGATTGAATTGGTTGGGAAGAGCTTGGTTTTAATGTAAGTAGATGTTGTATGATGAAAACACTTTTCCCTAGGCAAAAGACGGATATAGTGATGGATGTGGGAGTTTAGCTGAAATTGAACTGTGAATAGAATAAGAGAATGTAGTCCCAGTGGAACCTGAATACAGACAGGCATGGAGAGTCTAGCTGTATGAATGAATGTACTGCTGCTGTGTCACTCTGCTCTGGTATAATTTCCATAAGCATGAAGTTAGACCAGCTATATTGGAGTCTGTGTTCAGTGAAGGGCTTGGTTTCTTTTTATGATGAGTTTGTTTACTTGATGCACATGCCAGGAGGTTTGCAGTTTTGTTCTTATAAAAATGACTGGGAATTTAGAGTAGCAGAATAGTCTCATCTAGAGCACGAGTTCCATGAGAACAGGGATTTTCGCCTGTTTTGTCACAGCACCTAGAATAATGCCTAATGCATAGTAGATGCTCAGTCAGTATTGAATAAAAGAATAGACGTGACATACACCCAGCCTGTCACCTTTAGCAACAGGACTGGGTTCAGAGTGGACCAAATAATTTATGTGTGACTATAATGATGGGACTATAATGATGTGTGTGACTATAATGATGTATGAGCTAACTGCCTCACTTACTCAAAGACAGTCAGCTCAGGCCAAGTTGGAGTTGGTGTTTGATTCTTGTCTGCCCCTCTGTACCAGTGCATGCAGTTCTATTCACTGTTTCAATGGGTAGCTTCCTACCCCTCTGACTTACTCTACTTGATTATGAAGTTATAATTAGCTTTAATTTAACCCTGTAGGACAGAATAGTAACTATAGCTAATCTGTGGCCGAAAATAGGGGGATATGAATGAAAAGAATTAAAATTAATTGCTTTGGGTAGCCTGAAGTGACAAGGATTAATACGCTATGAATTTTCTTCTCCTGAGAAACATGTGGTCACAAGGATGTCCTTCTTTCAGAGGACATTCAAATTTGGGTGTGTGGCTTTTGGTATAGTCTAGCACCACTGGAATGGCTGAAGTAGATTTTGTTTCTTTTTTTCCCATGCCCTTACCATGGTTGCTCAAAAAGACCCAATCTAATCTCTTGACCGTAAAGTTATCTGTCATCTATAAGCTGAGCACTATCTTGCCAAGTCCCATTGAAAAGCCAATTTATGAAGTGTACTTGGGGCAGTATATAATACTATGTGAAGCATCTCAGAAAGCCTAAAAAGGTAATATCAGAGGGGGTATAATGTGGAATTTCCAAGGAGAGGCTGAGAGAGAAAGAGACCAATTGATTGATTGATTCATTGATCTCCAAAGGGCAGGGAATATATTTCATATTTCGTAGTGCTAGGAAACTGAAGATTTTTAACAGATGCTTTTTAGTTGCCCCAAGAAATACAAATGTCACATTTGTTAGATTTTCAGGAACTAATGGTCCAAAAGACCCTGTGTTTTCTTTTAGCCATGGTGTATGCATAGTGGCCGTATGTTCTTTGATAGTGTCATGGTCTGGGTAGGTACGAAGATCTGTCAGCTGAAAAGCAACTGGGAAAACTGGAGAGGAAGAAAAAGAAAATTAAGATGTTGGATTGAGAAATAAGAAGGGCGGATATTTCAGGCTTTCTTTTTTAACTTCAGTAACAGCAAAAAAAAAAAAGAAGAAGAAGAAGAAGCACAAATGTTTTCATCTATCCCTTCACTTTCAACATTTACATTTTGTAGCTATCCACTGACTCCTATTTCTTCTTTAAACTCTAATTATACAATATTAAATGTACTTCAGAAACTTCTTCACTAAGTAAGTATAAAATGTTAACATGAGGTTATGCTATCACAGCAAGTATTCTCATCCAAAATATTTCAAAGAAACTACAGGGAAGGCCAATTACTGTCTTGAGAAACAAGGAAGAACTTGTTCCTTTATCCATCACAAATTTATTCTTAGACTCATTGTTTGGGCTCTTTTCCCGTGTTATCTTTCATTAATTTGTTCCATCTTAAGATAACATTCGTATTAATATAGGATTAACTGATTTTGGAATAAATAAGTGGTTTAATGGACTCCCTTTCTAACTTCAGGAAGTTAATACTAATGATAACTCTATTAGTCCTAATGGTTGCTAAAAAGGATATGCGCCCTACCACATTTAGGGGAATTTGGACAAATCAAATCTAAGTATGCCTGGGTTTGATTAAATATGGAAGAGGTATTTGCACTTCCTAGGACATGGCGCCTGAAAGTCCCTGATTTATAACTTAATTTTTCTTTCCTTAACACTTTGTTAAGGGATAGGACATAGAATGCTCTTCTTACGTAGTTCTTCTCTGGATCAATGTGGACTGAGGTGAGACTTATAGATTAGTTCAAAGAACTTGACCTCTAAGTGAGAAGATTGCTCCAAGTTTTCTCCTCATTGTTCTTCAGAGTCCTGAGCTATTCCAAACATCCATAGGTTTCAGAAGGTTAGCTCCTGGGAAGTTGAGACTTTATATATATAAAGTTGGTACGCAGTATGCCGGTCTCTCACCGTTGTGGCCTCTCCCGTTGCGGAGCACAGGCTCCGGACGCGCAGGCTCAGCGGCCATGGCTCACGGGCCCAGCCACTCCGCGGCATGTGGGATCCTCCCGGACCAGGGCACGAACCCGTGTCCCCTGCATCGGCAGGTGGACTCTCAACCACTGCGCCACCAGGGAAGCCCGAGACTTTATAGAAGATAAAAAATGAAAGGAACAATTCTCTTCCTTCCCTGCTTTTTTGAGAGGGTGGTAGAGATATATGTTCAACTGTATGTAGTTGAAACCACATTGCAAAAAGAAAAAAGAAGGGCCATTATCAAAACTAAGCCACAGACATACCGGTACTCATGTAACTATTTTGTTTCATACTTGAAGTTAGTCCTGAATTCAATTAGAACATTTTTAAGAATTGATTTTTGCCAGGGAATTATCCATTACAAGCACATAAAGAATAACTTCTTATCATTCTCTACGATAATTGCTACATTCAGACATTTATCATGTCATCCCATAAGATGTTTCATTGCTCCTGGTAGCATCTCTGGTCCTCACATTGCATTTGCACTGCCTGCCCTCCTTTCAAAGCTGTATTCACCACTTGGGTATATGGTCACTGAAAGTGTCTACAAGCTTCACCAAGTTGGAGATGTGTTTTTCAGGCTGACATTTTTTACTTAAAAATTAATCACAGGATGCACTTTGGAGAGCACAGGTCTAGAAATGGAACATTAACAGAGGATAGTCAAACCACAAACATGTCTAGTCAGTCGAGTTCACAGTGTTGCTACACAGACTGAAAAAAAAACATTATCAGCAGCAAAAGTATTGTCTATAACATTCAGTCACTATCCCTGCGAACATACTTTTTGAACATACACGTGGAGGGAGGTACCCTGTGCTTCTTACCGTGGAGATTTGAATCCTCTTCCTTATTTTTCTCTTTAAATGAATGAGCTAAAAATGAATCTGAACCATTTGCCAACTTTATTTTTTTCTTCTCAAATATTTGAACAAAAATACGTATTCAAACCTTCAACTTCTTCTTGTGGACAGCCTATTCCAAGATTGTTTGTTGGTATAAAAAGCAACATTATTTTAGCAACAACTAAGTAATAACAGCTTAATTTCTTTTTGAATTGAATTGTTAAGCTGCACAAAGCAATCATCTTTTTGTGCCAACTGAAGATTGCTTTTACAACAAAATATATATCGTCAATATGCTAATCTTAATTTGTATGCCATCTCAGACCTTACGGGAAGGGGTTGCAAATAGGATGATGATGTTGTATTAGCTAGCTCACTTCCTAACTTTCACTAATTAATTCAGGCATTATGGAGAATCACCAACACACGAAATAGAAAAGTAAAAATGACACTGTTGAGTAATCACAAGCTGTTGACTATAGAATCTTCAGGGAAGGAGGGGTGGTGAGCATTCTTTGGACAACTTAATTCCAGAAGGGAACAGGCTTTGTTTATTTAAGAGGCTCATTTGTCTGTTTCCTGATTGCATTCTTATTGTGCAAATGCCAGAGTGTATTACAATGGATACAATGGGGAAAAAATAAAGTATAATTTAAGTGGGCCAGGAAAGAGTGGTAGTAGATGTTTGAATGTTCCCTTGGAGTTAATCAGTGGTTCATAAACCTGAAATACTTTATCTCGAGAACTGAGTTTCTGACTCAAGATACATAGGAGAAAATATTAGTTGGCTTGAGAAAGGAAGAACCTTGGTTCACATAAATTTATGCACAGATCCCTTTATCATGGGAGAATTGTAATTAGGGATCGAGAATCTTGAGAACATGATTGTGACCTAGTTATTCCTGTACTGCAAGTGCTCATGGGAGGTACTGGCTAGACCTGCAAATAATGAATTAAGAGATTCCAGCTGGGATATGATGAAAGCATTTTTGGGAATCTCTGTATCTTGGCTGGACCACATGGGTTATAACTTGGAGAGGCCTAAACTAGTAGTAGTATATGACAGATTTATAGCCCAATTGATGCTGGGCATCAGAAAAAAAGGCTGAGGTTAAAAACAAAAATGACTGGAGAATTATGAGCTTTAAAAGAATTGCCATTGGAAGGGAGGCTGAAGAAGGAAAGCATGAATTCCTTATATGAAGGGAAATAAAAATAATAAAGATTGATGGTGAGACATTGAATGGGAAGCATAGTAGTTTGTTTTTCACAGCATCCCTCTCCTCTAAGACACCTCATCCACCTCTGTGCTTTGTAGTTCTCCCTGCCACGTCTTCCACCTAACACACTGTATATAGCTTATTGATGATCTAGCTCTTCCACTACATTATTAAACTTTCTGAGGACAGGGGTTACGTTTTTGACCACCACCCTCAGCTACTTTTCTGTATCCTCACTGCCAGAGTAGTGTTTGACACATAGTTGGCTCTCAATGAAAGTTTGCTGAATGAATGAAAGAATGATCCAGAAATTCATTTTAGTCTGTCTTTCTTCTTGATCACTTCCTCCCTCCCTCCTGCCCTTCCTTCCTCTAGCAAGTACTTACCAGGATATACCGGGCCACAAAGTCCAATAAAATAAGATTCCTGTACTCCTGGAGCTTGCAGTCCAGTTGGGCCAAGTCTAATCATGTAAATGAGGGAGTCCGGGGCAGGGTGATAGTGCTGGGACAGACATGTGCACAGGAGCTGTGGGAATCTAGAAACAAAAGCATTTAAATCAGACTGAGAGGTCAAGGAAGATTATTCTTGGAGGAATGGAAAATTAAGGGTTTATAGAACCTGGAAGGATTTGTATGAGCTGATGAAGAAAAAGACCTGGCCTGGAAGAACAAAACAGCATTATCAGGGAAACTGTAGGTAGCTCATTGTGAATGGAGAGATGCCAGAGCAAATGGAGTTTGTAGATAAGCAAAATGGAGAGTAATTTAAAAATCATTGACTTTACAAGGTGTTTCAGTGTTTTCATTGGGTGAGTCAAATATACTAAGACTCCATAATGCCTTAGACAAATAGGCAAGACTACTCACTCTGATCATCCAACCTTTTCACTTCCCAGCTCCCTAGTTGCTGATTCCCAGCTTGATATCCTAGGCTAAGGTTTAAGCAGAGCTCTAAAGCAGGGCTGCCATTTCCCTGCCACCGCATTATTTGGAATGTGGAGACGTTCGTTTTAGCTTATGGTAACTGATTGCAAGGCTATAGAGGCTATGTTAGGACAGTCCTTTCAGCCTAATTTTGTCATCTGTGACTGTGGGCAGGGGTTATCTCTGAGAGAATACTCTTGCCTTCCATGTTATTTGCACATGAACTGTTTCCAATCTGTAATCTGCAAATGTTCTGTTCCGGACCCTGTGTTTATGTTTAGCCGGTAGGAATGCCCAGCTGTTGGGTAAAGTGGTAGTTCTGTGTTAATTGGATCTAATATAGCCTCCAAGTTTTAGTATGATTATCTTTTTATATGATGGATTTGTCATCCATATTTGTTCATTTAAATTGATATTTAAAATTAAATGGGAAAAGAGTTTGAAGAAGAATAGAGACATATATGTATAACTGGATCACTTTGCTGAACATCTGTCACTAACACAACATTGTTAACTGTACTCCAGTATGAAATAAAAGTTTAAAAAAAATAAAATAGCATCCCGTCTCCAACCAAAAAAATTAAATTAAAGGAACAGTGATTTTCATAAAATTGGGTGCTGTTTTGTGTCTTGAGTTTCCAAACGGGAGACTCCTAGCTGTCCTGAACTCATGTCATCTGCAAGCCACTGCATCCTCTTGACCTTTCCCGTGTTTTTGATCATTTTAACAGTTCTTGGATTATTTTCTAGCTCATTACATTTATATTTTTCTTTTTTTATAATGATAAGAAGAATGGGAGGTGTTTGGGGTGTGGATGTATCTGTACATGATGCCTGCACAAAGTAGATGCTTAGTACGTATTTGTTGAATGAGATGATATGAGATATTTTTAAAACATACACCTCATTCATCTGCACCATTTTTCTAGATTCCATACATATGCATTAATATACAATATTTGTTTTTCTCCTTCTGACTTACTTCACTCCGTATGACAGCAAAAACTAACACAGCATTGCAAAGCAATTATACTCCAATTAAAATAAAAATGTGGCGCCTATAATTCCATTTATTTTTAGAAAAATTCCCCAAACCAAATCCTAGAGTCTTAATGCCTATCATGTAGATAGTGCCTGAGCCCTACAGGTTTATAATGGCTAAGCAAAACAAAAACAAAACAAACAAACAGAAAACATACACTTAAGCATTAGCAGCTTCCCACTGTCTTTAGGAGGAAGTCCAGACTCCTTTGCAAGAGCCACCAGACCATTTGCAGTCTGAAACTTATAAACCATTCTGTTCTTGTCTCTTGTTTTCACAACCAACAATTCACATTCTGCAATACATGTTCACAGCTCCATGCTTTTACCCATCTGTCTGGCAAATTCTTACTGACCTGCCAGATGTGAAAGCTTCTTCCCCTTAGCCCTACTGCGGAAGAATGACTTCTTCACTATTTCTAAAACATCTTGTATGTACGTCCATGATAATGTTAGCCCATCTCATCATTTCACTTTATGTACCTATCTCCTCATCTAGGTTGTACACCCAAGACAGAGGTTCTGTCTTATTTACCTTTGTGTGTTAGGGTCTGATATTGTGCTTCTGACCAGAGCTAGGACTCAGCAACGTGTTTTGAATGAATAAATGAAGTGACTAGGCCAGTGCCAGGGCCTGAAGATCACCCAGTCTTATGGCCCCTGCTCTACGTCATAAGGACAGGAGCCCTAAACTCAGGACAAGCAGACAGGATGAGCAGGCCAAAGATGCCAGGGCATCTGCAGGGAGGAGTGACCATGGCCAGCTTCTAGAAATCCATGGGGACCTGGCCTGTCTGCCCAGCTGGCCCTCTTCAGAGAAGAGTCCTTGAATGGTGCCGCCCTTGGTTTCTTGCCAACAAAGTCTGTCCCGAGAGATCAGGCTCAGTCCAAGGCCTGAAGTCTCATTTGCAGCGTTTCTTTAGTTGTTTGCCAGGCATCTGGTTAAAGGAAATATGACAGGCTTCAAGGGACTGATGAGAATCCGAGGTCTCCTTGCCGGGCCACAAATTGTAATTGAGAGCCATGTTTTAGGAGCATAATAGAGATTTTTCTCCTTAGAACTATGATTTTATGTTTGCTGAAGCTTATTTAATACCCAACTGCCCATCCAGTTAGCTTTGTAAAAGCTTACTATTTTATAATAATAGGCATTGTGCTTTATATTTTTATTATATAATTAGCCACATTGTTTAATTCATGATTTATTAGATTCTGTTAGGGTATAATGAGTAATGGTGGTGTTTAGTACAGCAATGTGATTAGATGTCATTCATTGTGCCATGTGAGATAAATGTGCTTCATCACACGAGCTACAGATATGCCAGTTCCAACGTATAATTTGAATTTTGTGTTGTGTATTCTGGGCCATTATTGTCACATAATTCAGACTATGTAGATATAAATATATGTGCAAAAATACAAACTTTCAAAAATTATTTGAGACAATTCCAAAAGATAGATCTCAAAGAAAGATTTCTTTCCTAATTGAAATGCTTTATTACCTTCCTATTTTCAGATAATGTTCAAACTCCTAAGCTTGGCAAACAAGACCTCTTATGATCTGGTCCTTGCCTACCTCCCCAGCTCCTCCTCCAGGGCTCCCTGCCAGCAGGTACCTTTCATTTGTCTGAGGAACCACACCCACTTCTTCTTTTTGTTTTTCCCAGCGCTGGTTGGCTTTGTCTACTTTCAATGCCCTTTGCCTATTGTTTTAAAATTTTTTTTTGAAACATAGAAAAATACAGAGAATAATAGGACAGCTGTATGTAAACTTTCCACCTGGGATTAACAGATGTTAGCATTTTATGTATTTGCCTCTATGTGAAATAAACAAACCGTAACATATCAAAGAAAGCTGGTGTCTTTCCCTTTTTTTTTCCTTCCTAGTTCCTTTGCCTTTTTCTCTCCTGAGGCAACTATTTCTTTTTACAGAAATCATATTTATCATTTCATGAACGTGGTAGTTGTAGCAGTGAGAACCTTTCATTTATAATGTTCAGAGTTTTTTCTTGAAGCCCTTTTAAAATTTCAGCTTTTTACTTTAAAAATATCCTGATATCAAAGTAATACATGTTTACAATAGACAATGTGAAAAGTATTTTTAAAAAGTCAGAAAAGTGCAAAGCAGTTGGAAGAAATGCTCACAGGCTCCTGGACAACTACTATTAATATTTAATATGTTCATTTGAGACAATTTGGAAAAGGGGCAAAAACTACCTAACATACTACTATAATCACAGTTAATATTTCCTTGCCTTTATTTACCTTTAGTTTTTATTTATCTTTACATAGTCATTTACTTTGCAATCAGGACATAAATGTAGTTTGTATTATATGTTTATCCACACATACACGTTTAAAAATATTACGTAACCCCTTGTTCCCATTTTGTTGCACACTTAATTTTTATTTTTTCCTGTTATATCACCATATATGTGTAACATCTTTGTACATAGAGCTTTTCCTATATTCACAATAAAGTGAAATTATCGGGGCATGACTATGGGCACCTTAAAGCTCTTGATACATACTGCCGGTGTGGCTATACGTGCTTCTGAGTCTTGGTTTCCTCTTTGTTACCAACATATGAATTTTTTAAGTAATCAAAAGAAAATAGATCTTTGCTCATTCCTATTAATAGCCATCATCTCTTTATAGAATTAAGTTCTTAAATCTTTATCTTATTAACTTCAAATATTTTTTCAAGATGTTTTTGTTTTTATTGGTATATAGATATTTTTGTTAATGTTACATATGCATCTTTTCCTTATGATTTCATCTATGGCTTTTGAGGTTTAAAGAGTTCTCCTGCTTCCAAAGATTTGACAATTATTTTGATTTATTTTCTTTCAGATTTTTTTTGCGGTTTGATTTTTAAACATATCTGATGCTTTAGTCCAGTTTGAATTTGTGGTCTTAAGACAGTACTAAAGTACCATTGTTTTGCCACACCTAGTTTAAACCAGTGATGTATATGGTGGTGGGTAGATCAATTCCAGGATCTATCTTACATTTCTTTGTACCTGACTCGTATACGAAGTGTTATTTAAATCAGACGGATGGATGTTACTAAAATGTTGGGCTAACCTAGGACCTCCCATACTCACGACGCCCCTCTGTGGCTCAGTGGGAATCTGACATTTGTCCCTGAAGGGTGTATTGCTGTTGTTTTCTGGTTGTCCTCCAGCTAATTCACGCTGGTCTTTGGCCTTTCTCTTGGAATTATGATCTCTGCCTTCCAGCAGACAATTCACACTCAGCATTAGTCAACAAACGCATTTTCCTTAGGCTCTGGAAGGTTTAAAACACAGGGTCATTCATCTGCAGGCAGGATGCCTTCCAATCACCTTTCCTCTGGGACCTGCTTACCCATCTCCTGCGGCCTGGCCAGCAGAGGCCAGTTCGCCTGGCTTGGCCAGCACATCCAGGCCAGCTCTCCCTCCTTAGCTGGCTGAAAACCTTTTTTTCCTAGCTCCCCTGCTCCAGAATAAACAAAAATTCTGTTTATAGCAACAACATTGTTTTTCTGTTTTAAAGGAATGAGTATGGGGCAAGTGATTCAATAACTGATCAAGAATTGACTTTAAAATAAGCAAGACTTTGTAGTTAAAACAGCTTTTAGAACTACCCAGTTTAAATGTAGTGAGCTCCCTTTCACCCAAAGCATTCAACAGAGATGGGAAAACATTTGAAGAAATGGTGTACGGAGGAGTCATTTCATGAGGATAACCTCTTCACTCTAAGGTTCTAACATTATATGAACCTCTCACTTCCTACCTCCTTTGTTTTTCTCAAAGTTGTTCCAACATTTATAGTAGCAGAGGTCCCAAACAAACTTTTAACTTCTAGGGTCAGTTTGGAAAAAATGAATTCTAAAAAATATAGGAAAAATACGATTGGAAAATGGGTTAGTTATCTGCCCCAAGTAGTTAGAAATACAAAGCTTACTCATCCAATGAGTGAAACACACAAAACAAAAAGAGTGGTAAGTCTTTGTAGCTAAGATAGAACTAGGACGTCTAACTTCAGACTTGTAGGGTTTAGTGTATGGCTCTATCAGTTGACAATATGTGCATCTTTTAGGTAAATATAAGAATTGATGAGCCAATTGATTTTTTAAGACAGATTTATGGAAGTTTAATTTGTATACCATAAAATTGGCCCATTCTTAGTGTACAATTCAATACTTTTCAGTAATTTTAGAGTTTTGCACCATTGCCGTAATCCAGTTTTCAAACCCCCCAAAAGATCCCTTGTGCCTATTTGCAAACAGTCCCTGCCCCCAGCCCCAGCCCAGCAACCACTAAGCTACTTTATGTCTCTATAGATTTGCCTTTTCTGGACCTTTCATACAAATGGAATCTTATAATATATAGTCTTGTATCTGGCTTCTTTATTTTGCATAACATTGTAGTATGTGTAATATGTATCAGTAGTTTGTTCCTTTTTATTGCTGAATAATATTCCATTGTATGAATATATCACATTTTGTTCATCCATTCACCAATTGATAGACATTTGGATTGTTCCAGTTTGGGGCTAATACCCTGCTGTGAACATTCATGTACAAATCTTGGCGATATGTATTAATTTCTCCTGGGTGGATACCTAGGTATGGAATTGCTGAATTATATGCTAAATTTATGTTTAACTTTTTAAGAAACTGCCAAATTGTTTTCCAAGGTAGTTGTACCATTTTACACTCCCCTTAGCAATGTGAGGATTCTAGTTTCTCCATATCCTCACCACCACTTGTCTGTCATTCACATTGTAGCCATTCTAGGGGGTGTGAAATGATGTCTCATGGTTTTAATTTATATTTTCCTCATGACTGAGGATGTTGAGCATCTTTTCACTTGCTTTTCAATATACCTTATTTGGAAAAATGCCTATTCAGATCTTTTGCCACTTTTAAAATTGGGTTATTTTTCTTCTTATTGAGTTATAAGAGTGCCTTATGGTTTTTGATGCCAGTTCTTTATCAGATATTGCAAATATTTTCTCCCAGTTTGTTACCTGTCTTTATTTTTTAATGGTGTCTTTTGAAGTATAAAAGCTTTTGATTTTGACTATGTCCAGTTTATGTCTTTTTTTTAATGAATTATGCTTTTTGGAGTTGTACCTAAGAACTCCTTGCCTAACGCAAGGTCTTATAAATTTCTCTTTTATGTTTTCTTCTAGGAGTTGTATAGTTTTAGATTTTGTATATGATCCATTTTGAATTAATTTTTGTCAAGGGGGTGAAGTAAGGGTCATTTTTCTTTTTTTGCATGTGGATATCCTTATTTTTGGGTACAATTTGTTGAAAAACAACTCTTGTTGAATTTCCTGGACAATTTTATTGAAATTAACTGGCCATGATTGGAAGGGTTTATTTCTGGCCTCTCTATGCTGTTCCATATATCTATATCTCTCCCCCTACTCCAGTACCATAGTCTATTGATTACTGTAGCTTTATAGTAAGTTTTGAAGTCTTCCAGCTTCTTTTACAAATTGTTTTGGCTATTCTGGGTCCTTTGTAGTTCCATATACATTTTAGCTTCAGCTTGTCAATTTCTTCAAAAAATCCCACTGGGACTTCAATAGTTGCATTGAATCTACAGATCAGCCTGTCTGGGGAATGTTACATCAACAATATGGAGTTTTCCATTCCATGGACATGGAATGTCTCTCCAGTTACTTAGTTTCTTCAGTTTTCTCAGAAATGTTTTGTAGTTTTCAGTGTGCAGATTTTACACTTATGTTGTTAAATTTATTCTTATAAATTTTACTCTTTTTGATGTACTTGTGAATGGAATTGCTTTTTAAGTTTCATTTTCAGAGTGTTCATTTGTTAGTATATAGAAATACGATTGCTCTTTATATACTGATATTATATTCTATGACCTTGTTGAACTTTTTTATTAGTTATAGTCATTTTTTTTGTAGATTCCTTAGGATTTCCTATGTACAAGATTATGTTGTCTGTAAATAAAGATAGTTTTCTTTCTTTCTTTCCAAAGCGTATGCTTTTAATTTCTCTTCTTTGCATTATTGCACTGGCTAGAACCCCCGATACAATGTTCAAGAGAAGAGGCAAGAGCAGACATCCTTGCCTTGTTTCTAATCGTTTCTTCTTTTTTTTAACATCTTTACTGGAGTATAATTGCTTTACAATGGTGTGTTATTTTCTGCTTTATAACAAAGTGAATCAGTTATACATATACCTATGTTCCCATAACTCTTCCCTCTCGCATCTCCCTCCCTCCCACCCTCCCTATCCCTCCCTTCTAGGTGGTCACAAACCACCGAGCTGATCTCCCTTTGCTATGCAGCTGCTTCCCACTAGCTATCTATTTTATGTTTGGTAGTGTATATATGTCCATGCCCTCTCTCACTTTGTCCCAGTTTACCCTTCCCCCTCCCCATATCCTCAAGTCCATTCTCTAGTAGGTCTGTGCCTTTATTCCCATCTTACCCCTAGGTTCTTCATGACATTTTTCTTTTTTCTTAGATTCCATATATATGTGTTAGCATACGGTATTTTTCTCTTTCTGACTTACTTCACTCTGTATAACAGACTCTAGGTCCATCCACCTCACTGCAAATAACTCAATTTCGTTCCTTTTTATGGCTGAGTAATATTCCATTGTGTATATGTGCCACATCTTCTTTATCCATTCATCCGATGATGGACACTTAGGTTACTTCCATGTCCTGGCTATTGTAAATAGAGCTGCAGTGAACATTTTGGTACATGACTCTTTTTGAATTATGGTTTTCTCAGGGTATATGCCCAGCAGTGAGATTGCTGGGTCATATGGTAGTTCTATTTTTAGTTTTTTCAGGAACCTCCATACTGTTCTCCATAGTGGCTGAACCAATTCACATTCCCACCAGCAGTGCAAGAGTGTTCCCTTTTCTCCGCACCCTCTCCAGCATTTATTGTTTCTAGATTTTTTGATGATGGCCATTCTGACCGGTGTGAGATGATATCTCATTGTAGTTTTGATTTGCATTTCTCTAATGATCAGTGATGTTGAGCATTCTTTCATGTGTTTGTTGGCAATCTGTATATCTTCTTTGGAGAAATGTCTATTTAAGTCTTCTGCCCATTTTTGTGTTGGGTTGTTTGTTTTTTTGTTATTGAGCTGCCATGAGCTTGTTTCTAATCTTGGAAAGAAAGTATTTATTATTTCACTATTATTTTTGATGTTGGCTGTAGGTTGAGGAAGTTCATTTATACTTATATTTTGTTGAGAGTTTTATCATGAATGGGTGTAGAATTTTGTCACATGCTTTTCCTGAATTTATTGAGATGATCATGTGGTTTTTGTCCTTCATTTTACTAGTATGGGGTACTATATTTGTTGAGTTTTAGATGTTAAGCCAACTTTGCATTCCTGGGATAAATCCTACCTGGTCATGGTGGATAATCTTTTTTCTAGATGTTGGATTCAGTTTTCTAGTATTGTGTTGAAGGTTTTTGTGTCTCTGTTCATAAGGGATGTTGGTCTGTAGTGTTCTTGTGATTTTTTTGGTCTGGTTTTGGTATCAGGTTAATACTGGTTCATGGAATAAGTTGAGAAGAGAGCCAATTGATTTTTTTTTTTTTCAATTAGTAGAGAGGAGGGAAGGATGTTGTAGAACAGTGTTTCTTTATGGTGAAATTCCATTTAAAACTCATTTTTAATCAATTGTAAACAATAAATCAGTAGAAAAATTATACAAAAACATACAAATACAAGCTTCATTTATAAAATAGATTCACTTATATAAAATTACTCTGTCAAATTAATACAAAAGTTTCTAGAGGCTTATTACTCTTTTAAAAATTGTGATACAGTCGGCATATTATATTAGTTTCAGGTGTACAACATAATGATTGGTGTCTGTATATATTGTGAAATGATCACCATAGTAAGTCTAGTTAACGTCCCTCTCTAAACACAGTTCCAACTTTTTTTTTCTTGTGATGAGAACTTTTAAAATTTACTCTCTTAGCAGCTTTCGAAAGGCTTATCACTCTTAGTCTCTGTACTTACCTCATCAGAGACTGGATACAAACAGTCCTCACAGATCTTCATGAGAACTGACTTTGAGTAGTGCTGGTGTAGACTCATGCTTCTCAACCTTTAGGGTGCGTAGAAGTCACCTGGGGATTCTGTTCAAATGGATTTTGATTTAGTAAGTCTGGGGAGCTTCCCTGGTGGCGCAGTGGTTGAGAGTCCGCCTGCCGATGCAGGGGATGCCGGTTCGTGCCCTGGTCCGGGAAGGTCCCACATGCCGTGGAGCGGCTGGGCCCGCGAGCCATGGCCGCTGAGCCTGCGCATCCGGAGCCTGTGCTCCGCAACGGGAGAGGCCACAACAGTGAGAGGCCCGCGTACCGCAAAAAAAAAAAATACCTCTGGGACGGGGACTGAGGTTCTGCATTTCCGTCAAGCTCCCGGGTAATGCTGATGATGCTGGTCCCACAGACCATACTTTGAGTACTAAGACTATGAAATATAATGCAGATAATAAAATAAATGTGATATTTTTTATAACCCTGTCATAAATTGCTTTGGGACATATTTTGGTTTTTCAAAGATTGTTGGGTTGTTGCTCAACAGTCACGATTGTCTAGATACCAGTTGTTTTTCTTGGCCTCCAACCTTCCTGGGCCTCCAACTGCTCATCCGTAAACAGAGGGCGCTGGACTAGGAGATCTCTGAAGTCTCTTCCAGATCTCACAGTCTGTGATTTTAAGCATCCGTGTCAAAGGAGAATTACGGCTGCATCTGCATTTTCTTTTTATATAAACCTAAGAAAACAAGAACCCAAAGTCTGTGTTACAACAGTTCTTAACAAGATGTTAAAAATGAACAATAAACACGCTTTACTAAATTTTGGATGATACAGAAAGATTAATATCCATGTTCAAGGATTTTTCCATGTTGAAGTCTTAAAAAAGTGGGTGGGCGTCTTGTTTAAACTTATAGTTGGAAATCTAATTAAAAAATAATTGACCTGCCTAAACTGTGGAGAGACAAGTAAAATAGGTGTTTATATTATGAAATTCAAGTTGACACAAAATAGCTGAAAGGCTTTCATTTCAGCCAAGTTGAAATGATCTCATTTTCCTTTATATTTCATTTTATTTACTGAGATACTTAAAACGTTTTCCCCCGTTACTTAAAACGTTTTCCCCCGTTGCTTAAAAGCAAATGAAAAGGGTGGTAAATCAGTGGTAGAAATGTGTTGTCAAAACCTCCAGGGGCCATATCCTCAACCTTCAGTGTATATTAGCGTGATTCTGCTGTTCTTACTACAGATGATTACAGCACACCCTGCAATGCAGGGTGGAGGCCGTTGGTTAGCCTCCAAAGAAAGTGACTAATAATTGACCTAATGTACAGAGCACATGAATAACATATTCTCTGGGTAAGAAAAAATACGGTTTACAGGGTGTGTGAGAGTTCATACCCCTCTTTTCAGCTCTTCCAGAAGATTTAGGATAGTCAGCTGCTTTATTAAATCTTTAATTCTTCAGTCTCAAATTCAGATCACGCATTCGATGCCACTATGCGATTCAAGACCAGACTCCTGCTTCCAGGATTTTCTTAAATGAATTGTTTAGAATTTTTGAAGAGAAGTAGTATCAGTTTTGTTACATGTACATTTGCAGTGGCCTCACACAGTGAAACAACTTTATTTTAGTTTTATGTATCGTTAAGCAATCGTTTCCCTTGGTGAAGAGATTTGAAGTCTCCAAAATATATATGAGTTTTAATTTGCTGAGGAGATTAGTGGAAAGTTAGAGTCTTTTTCTTTCTTCATTTAACTCATTGAACATCACTTGAATTATACACTTACTGTATTTCTGTTATTCTTGGCTCTTCTGCAAGATATTTGGTGGATTTCCTTTTATTCATTTAGTAATAATAGGGTCAGCTCGGCAGACCTTTTATTTTTAATTGACTAACTCTTTATTATGTTATGTGCTAAGACACATCCATTAATGTTAGGAAGGACATGGATCAAAACATTTTACAGTGGTTCTTTCTGGGTGAGATTACAGTTGAACTTTGTTTTCCGTTTTGTAATTTTTTTGTATTTTTTGAATATTCTATAAAGGCCATATTTTTTTTTTAATTAGAACAACCACAACTATAAAAATTAACAAAATCTAGGAATTTCTAACTTTATTTCTGTAGTAAGAGAACTTTCCATGTATGTATTTAACATATATGATACACCTACTAGATGCCAGGCATTTTGGTGGGTCTGGGGTGATTAAGGCAGGTTAGACTCAGCTGTTATCCTGGATGAGCTCAGCCTCTAGTGATCATCTCACCAAAGTATGGTCGGTGGGGACCGATAAATGGTACCCCCAATGAATTATTATTACCTGTGAACTGATAATGTCATGCCTCTGCCATGGGGGTTTAAAGAGGATTAATTGAGATTGTGTATGAAAAGTGCTTGGTCTAATAGTGGACACATAGGAAACTTGGTTCACTATGATTGTGCTTTGAACATTCATAGTGATGCGGAAGTCATTACCTCCAGAGGCAGCCCAATCTAGGCCTCGCCAGCTCTGGGAGAGAGTGAGACCATATTCCTCAGGTGATTTAGGTCTCTGAGGTACCTCCCTCATTCCTGCGGTTGCTCTCGCACACGGCATCACTTTAAATACCACTCCTAGCACTCTGGGCTATTACCTTAGTTACTCCTAAGCCAAGTTGCAGTCGGGATTTTTCTGAGAATGCATCCCTATTTGCATCAGGAGGGATAGCGATGCATCCCTGTTTGTATTAGGAGGGATAGTGATGCTGTAGATTGATGAGGGCCACCTGGGGTTTTGGCCTTGTAATTAACTAAATTGGTTTTATGTTATTAACAGAAAATAAGCATTTGAGAAGGCAAAGATATAACAAGGAGAAAATATGTGCTGGGTCATCTAAAGCAGTTCCGACGAAGACACTGAGTCCAGGAACTTCAGTTCAATTCCCTCCAGAATGTCTTTTCTCTGACCTCACAGCAAAGCACACATAAAACCCCACTGGCTTTATATCACAGAAATGCTTCCCTGTCCCAGCAGATGATTCTAATACATATGCTCTATTGATCTGGTTGCTGGGGGCACTGTCCAACAAATAATCCTATACAATCAAAAGCCGTCTTGGGGGATCATTTCATAGTCAGGGTGATGTTGGTGTCTGTGTGATGACGAGGACAATGGGTGAGCAAAGGTCAGCTAATCACAGGTTTATTGTTGTACAGTTAAGCTGCCACAGCGTCACTCTCGAGCTTTCCGAATGCCTGCCTCCCATACCAAGCATTACAGCCTTCCCCTAAAATTTCCAGACCACCCACTGTAACAATATAGTATATAAAAGGATCCAGATGCTCGGAAAGAGAACGGGTGAAGTGCAGAGCACGCGTGATACCTTCTCATTTGTCCTTCTCGATTTTGAGCACGGTTTTTACATAGCTGGCTCACTAGAGAGGTCAAACTTCATCTCCAAGTCTCCTTTCCAGAGTGTTTAAAATGTATACCAGGATTAAATTTACCACCAAAAATATGCATTTTAAGACTGTACTTGATTCAAGGGTCTCTTTGCCTTTCCAACTTTGCACCTCTCTTCACTATTCCCTAGAGGACAGAGGAGAAACAGATTGTGGGATGTGCACACACACTGAGCTCTAAAGATAGATTGGACATGCAGAGTGGAGAGTATGCGTAAGAGAGTGATAACCATGAGAAAAGAGTACCAGATACGTGTGGGGTATCCATTTGCAAAATGGGAGAAGAGAACTGGCTAAATACAGATGACTTATTATAGTTTAATGCCTAATTGCTTGCAAGTTTTAAAAATGCTTCATTTTATACACGTTTTGGGAATGAGTGTATATTTGGAACTTAGGCCACTTGGCAGCTTTGCAGTCGTTCGACTTGTGGTCTATGGCTTTGCAATAGTTTGTTCAAAGTAGATTTAATGGATGTGACCCCTCCCAAACACTCCATTCGGGACAGGTGATTATAAGAAGGAATCTTTTCCTATGAGAATCATTAATTAATTTACTTATACTAACCCCTGTATTTTATCTCATCATCCAAATGTTTCCCCAGTCCCTGTTTATCATGTTACTATATTAAAAATTCTTTTTACCTAAAATGATATCTCACCCTCTAGAGAGTCAGCATCAGGAAAGCAGGAGCTGGCTGCCTGTTTTCTGTTATGTCTTCAGTGCCTAAAACGGTGCCTGGCATACAGTAGATTTTCAATACGTATTGATGATAAAACTTGGTCCTTCAAGGAACACCAGCCAGGATTATGAGGAAAACATCATCTTGGTTCCTTTGTTCACTTATTTGTTCTTTCATTCATTCCTCAAGCATTTATTGAGGACTTGGTATTTGCCAAGGACTGTAGTGCCAGTTACTAGGTAAATCTTGCTCTAAAGGAACTTATAAATAGATACAAACACATCTAACTATAATGCAGTACAGCCTCTTCATTAAAGAAAGGACAGAGTAATGAACACTGGGTTTAAAATGTTTCATTAAAAGTTTTAGTCTTTCAAAATATTTATTAAAACAACAACAAAATTTTCCCTTCTAACTTAAGGGCTGTGGTCAAAGAGATTATGAGCAAAGGGTTTGTGTGGGCTGCTCTCTTTGCCTGATTTAGACTGGGGGCCCACACTTGTAGGGAAGGTGCTTTCCCCACACCATGGGCAGAGCTTTTCTGCCTGTTTGCAAGTCAGCATGTCAGTGTTTGAGTGGTGATCCACCAGTGGGCCATCACTAAGTGCTATCTCTAAAAATAGCAGAGCTTTATCCTTGAAAGTGAAAATGCTTTGGTTTTAAAAATATGTTTCTGTTTCTAATGAATCCAAGGCTTGGATTTGTTTAAAGGCATGCATATTTCCCTTTGCTGATGGCAGAAAACAAAACTTTCATGCCCATGCATGAAGGGCTGTTCCATTTACAGTCTCCTGACATTGACTCAATTCCCCATTTGTAATACACAACCTGGCCACCATTTGGCAAAAAAAAAAAAAAAAGTTTATGAAAGCAAAGAAAAGCCATAAGTTACTATGTTGTTTTAGAATATGTAAAGTTTCTCTGAAGTAGACACATCATAGTAACCCATGGTCTCTTTGGAGCCTACTGTGCATCCAAGTTGTCGAAGATGTCACAGCTTCACAGCATGGACCTCCGGAGAGGAACCTTACAACCATCTGGCCCAGTCTCTGCCTTTTTTAGAGGATGCTATGAAGATCCAGTGAACTGAAGTCACTAACCAGGGATCACAGAGCTAATTGATGGGAGTCCCAACTCGAATCCGTTCTCCTAACTTCCAGCCTGATGTCTCCTAAAATGTGGTCTGTCGACCACTTGCATCCTAATTGCCAAGGCTGCTCAGTAAAAATGTGATTCCTATTCCTCACAAGAATCAGAACTGTTGGGAGTCCAGTCTAGAAGTTTGCATTTTAATAAGCCCCTCAGTTTTTCTTATGTACATATTACTCTAGTCTGAGAGGTAAAGCCCCTAGTTGAGAGAGAGATTATTTTTCCATCCATAGTGTAACAGTAGGAAATTTTTCATTTGAAGCTTGTTGATTCATTGGCTTAACTGGAAATTGTTGATAAAGTCTGAAAAGATAAGTGTGATTCTTTAAAAGTTTGAACTGAGTCTAATGAAGCTTGAGTTGGCATTTAATATATTCACATCTGCTTGTGTTTTCATAAATACCTTTATGGATGAATATTGAGGGCACTAATAAAGTGGTTACCTGTTTGGTGAGAGGAACTGGGAAGAGGGTAAATGACGGGGGAAGAGATTTTTCAGTGAATACTTTCTATGCTTCTTGAGTTTTGAACCCTGTGAGTGTATTGCCCATGTTGAATTTTAGAATCATATAAAGGTTTGAAGTGTTGACGTTCACTATAGGACCTTAGCAGGTGATTGCTCTGCCTCTGCCCAGGCTACATGAACACATGCTCTGGAATCTAGATCTCTCCGTAGCAGAAGGCAATGAACATTTCCGAAGGTCAAGGCCAGGAAGGGAAAGATTGCCGGTTCAGTTAGTTTTAAGGAAATCAGTAATTGGCTTGAAAAGATAAGTCACTGTGACTATGCACATACACCCATGATCTTAAAGCCCTCCCTGACAGACCACTCATCACTGGGAATCCAGGTGACCTTGGGCAAATCACTCAACCCTCTTGAGACGTAGTTTTCCAGTCTGTAATAATAATGATGAAAGCTCACTCCTTTTCAATTTGCCATTCTTTTATTTAACCTTCACAATAACCCTGAGGGGGCGAATAGTATGGTACCATCTCTATTGTTCAGATGAGGAAGTTATGGCCCAGAGAGCTTAGTCTGTTTAGGAAGGGTCACATAGGTGTGGGGTGTCTAACTTCCACAACCAGATTCCTTCCACTGTGACATGAAGTGGCATGGATTGGACAATTTCCAAGGCTCCTTCCAGAGTTAAAGTCCTTGAGTGTATGAGCTATTCAGCGCTCAGTCAACTTTTGTTAGTCTTTGGAGAAGTCCAAAAGAAATGGAAGCCACGGGTCCTTAATTTTAGGAGCTCGCATTGTAATTATAGTATCAGAACATGCGTATATGAAGAAGACCAAGGAGAATGTACGAGTTCAGTACATTCCAAATGCACATTATAAATATACTAGAAGTTCTTGTATTGCATAGCACAAACCATGCACCTAACTACCAAGAGGGTGGGGAATTCCAATTCCCAGAGAATAACATTCTCCTCCATAAATAATAATAGGAACTCTCTTTGAGCACCCACTGGGGTAAGCACTTGTTATGCATTATCTCACTTAAAGCTCACCACACCCCTCTGAGAAAAATACTATCCCGCTTTTATAGATAAGGAAACAGAAGCTTAGAGATCAAGTGATTTGAATAATTGTATTGTAGGTGGTGGAGCCAGGTTACTAACCAGAATCCAATACTGGTTTTCGATGTGTGAGCTTCACCACGGGCCTGTTTTGTCTTCATGTTTTTTTTTTTTTGTTTTTTTTTTTTTTTTTTTTTTTTTTTGGTTCTTTTATTTTTTTATTTTTTTAAGCATCTTTATTGGGGTATAATTGCTTTACAATGGTGTGTTAGTTTCTGCTTTACAACAAAGTGAATCAGCTATACATATACATATGTTCCCATATGTCTTCCCTCTTGCGTGTCTTCATGTTTAAGAATGCATAGGATGGTTTTAGATAAGGGTGTGTTGTCAAGAAAATTTAACCAATCCCTGCCAACACCAAGGGCAAGTTTGGTTTCAATTTAAGTCACCTCTACTGTGTTCATTAGTAAAAGATGGGCCTATGAATTCTGCATTCGTGCCTCAAAACTGTTTATTCTGTCAGCCTGGCTTCTCCTGTGTTACCTCATTTTGTAATCCGTTACCTCATTTTGCCTCCCTCATATATGAAGTAGAAACAGACAAACTCCCCCTTGCGGATAACTGATGACTGACAGCAAATGATGGGCGCACTCAACAATTTGCCAGGCTTTGTCTCTGTGAAAAAAGGGTTTTGCAGATAAAGTACTTTTAGTCTTTCTCTTCAGTATAATTTGTTCATTGCTCTTCTGCTACCAGATAGGAAAACTTTGCTCTGTCACCCTCATCTTTTTATATGCCATCATCTCTTTCAATCTGTTCCCCACTGCCAGAGTGAATCCATTCTGCAATTGAACGCTGCGGAAACCTCTCGACAGTTCAAAGTCTTAGTGTTTACCCAGTCATTCTGGGAATTGAGGACAGTTTACATTGTTTCCTTAGTTCACATGGACACAGGCAAGGTTCATAGCTTGCCTGGGTTGGCAGACAGTTTTTGAGGATTGTAAAAACTGTGCTTTGCTCGGGTCCCTGGCTCCTTGACGAGGTCTGCCTGCCTATCCTTGGTCTGTGTCCTCGGCAGGCCTTTTGCTTGAGTCAGACACCTCTAATGAGAGAGTTCTTGGGTTTCAGTCTGGGGGAACCCAGCCTCCACCCACCAGACTTCCTGGAGAGCTCTCTGCCGATGCTGAAAGTGCCTGGAGCCTTGAGGATTGGATCGAGCTGCCTTTCGAAGGGGTCTCAAAATTCCTTAGACATAATATATTTGTGGCTACAATTTGTTAAGAAAGGAACCAGGCTGTTCTAGCCAATAAATTGTCGAAGGAACACATACCTAAGATAGAGAAAATGGTTTGCAGTGCACAGGCCTCTTACTCCCTTTTCTGGTGTTCTGCATTCAATATTTCCAGTAACTTTAAGTAAAGCTTATTTCTAAGCAGACCCCTGGTTTCTGCTCTGCATTTACCAAAGCCCTTGGGGCATATGTTGAGTGAGGGCAGGGCTTTTTATTCACCTGCTTCTTAGTCTGAATAATAGCACTTCTTGTTCCCCGTGTGAATTCCAAGGGCTCTAAAACAGCTTTCTTTGTAGAAAATCAGGTAAGCAGGGCTCCGCTGTAAGGATGTGTATATGCTATATGACTGTATATGCAGTGCTCCATAGCTCCCTGAGTAAGCTCTAACAACAAAGTTGGAGCTATATAGCACCTATAGCTACTCTTACATGACTTCAGAGATCACGTGGCTTTATAAAAATTAGCTATCAGAAAAACAGACCCAGCCGTATCACCCCAGAGAGGCTTTGCTTCTTTGAAAACACATTTGAGGGCTTCCCTGGTGGCGCAGTGGTTGAGAATCTGCCTGCCAATGCAGGGGACACGGGTTCGAGCCCTGGTCTGGGAAGATCCCACATGCCACGGAGCAGCTGGGCCCGTGAGCCACAACTACTGAGCCTGCGCGTCTGGAGCCTGTGTTCCACAACAAGGGAGGCCACGATAGTGAGAGGCCTGCGTACCGCGATGAAGAGTGGTCCCAATACAAGAGAGAAAGCCCTCGCACAGAAACGAAGACCCAACACAGCCAAAAAATAAATTAATTAATTACTTAAAAAAAAAAAAAGAAAACACATTTGATGTCCATTCCCACTTAATTTTCTCTCTGAATCTGAGCTCTCTGCTCTTCATTTATCTCTGTTTTTGTATCAGTACATACTGTAGCCAGATATTTTATATGATTTTTTGGGCCTTTTCATAATTCTGCCCAACTTCATATGTGTAGAATTTCCAAAGCTAGTTGTCAGTGTGCCAAAATGGCCTTTACTTTAGCAAAATAACTTCCTGCTTTGCTTGACTGGGCTATACGATGACTTAGATAATTTATGCTTCTCTTTACCACACTTTAGGGAGTACCTGCTTAGAAAGGGTTTTATATCCTGGCTTGGAATAGCTCTAATAATTTAAACCCTCCCTTCTGAAATTACCAAGATATCAAAAAACTAAGCCTCATGGTAATAATGTTGAAATGTTGTTCAGAATGATACCCAAGTATTTATAATTCTTTATATCGTGACCTATACTACTTAAATAAACTGGGGGAAGGTATTCTGGGATGGGGAATAGTTGAAGGAAACAAATGTATATGCCTAGAAATTTATAAAATTTGTTATGGGATCAAAGATTGAGCAGTTTAGATGGAGTAAAGAGAATTCAAGTAGGGAGATGGAAAATGGGGTTGGGTGGTTGCTTGGCTTGACTAAGAGGACGTGGGGTGTGAATTGTTATTTATGACCAGCCTGTGTGGGTTGTTCTTTTACAGGAAAACATATTTGAGTGGAGAATAAAGCCACTCTAACTTGTGACTTAGCCACCAAAGGGAAGCCTAGTTATTCAGACCTCAAAGCCTTAATCCCAGCCAATTCATCTCCTGGTGGTACCTTAATTATATTTTAGGCATAGTGTTTAAGGTGAGTGTTAAGTTTATTTATTATTTATTTATTTATTTATTTATTTATTTATTTATGTGAAGTGTAGTTGATTTACAATGTTGTGTTAAGTGAGATGCAAACAAATGCAAACGTATCAAGTGATGGCCAACGTCATAGGTCCCCTCCGCAAACAGCTAAGTATGCTCAGAGCAGCCCCTGTGGAGGAAAGATGCCATAGAGGAAAACCCGGTAGTTGCCTAGTACCTTTCCTGAAACCTTCACCTCATCCCTTTCTTTTCCCTTCCCCAACCTGGACCCATCTTGCCTAGCCTTCTCAATGAATACTTGGCTTGAACTTAGTTCACTCAACTTTGTTGCTGACACACCCGTCGTACTGATGGAATCCTGGCTTAAATGGAGCTTGCTCAGCTGTGCTTTAGACAAACCCTTCTGGCTGACCTGGTTTAAACCTGGCTTTCTTGACGCCATCTCTGGCATGTTCCAAGGTTAAAAAGGACTCTGCTGCCCCTTCCATCACTCCCCTGGAGGGGAAACCAATTGCCACTTGGAACCGGAGTTTATCAGGCTCACATCCAGAGTAGTAACATGATTTAGTGAGAATAGTACTGGACTAGGAGGCAGGAAACAAGTTCTAGTGCTGACTCTGCTTTTCAATAGCCATGTGATCTTGGGCAAGTCATTTCTCTGCCCTCATCGGTTTTTTCATCTGTAATGAAAAGTTAGGACCTTTTTGATCCTAGAAGCCAGGGATTCACATAGCGTTAACAAACTCTTGAATAAATGGAGATTTTGATTCTAAGCGCTCATCTTTCCACCTGCCACACTGCTTCTTTCCACAAAGCACAGACCCTTTCTGTTGCAGCTTTGTAGTGTACACTCAACACTCCTCGTGGTCTTGAGCTGGGGAACCTCCGATCCCTTCCTACACCGATACAGTCTGCCACAAAGAAGGGCATCCTAAAAATCTGTGAGTTGGGGCGGGTGGTTCTGCTTATTAATGTATCTTTAAGAAGCTTTTTCTTAAGTTAAATCACTGTGTTATCAGCCCCTTTCTGGGTGATGATTTCAAAAGTATTACTAATAAAAACTATGTATTTGGGACCCTTCTAGGTATTTGACGTATAATATTTCACCTAAACCTTAACAACCATATAAGAAGCTGTCCTTATCTCCACTTGATGCATGATGAAGGAATTGAGGGGCACAGTGGACATGGCTGGAATTCGAATCAGACTCCCTGTGTGGACAGCCACTATCTTCGCTGTGAGATGTACCTGCCGCTGACACAAAAAGTACCACCTGGCATTTTGTGCAAGAAATTGCAGGGAGACTCTGTTGTTAAGGTCTCAAAGAAAATGATTGTTAACTGCATTTCAGATGCTTGGAATTTATGCTGTGCCAAGCACTTTTCCACTTAATTTTAAATCCATGGGTATTTCAAGGGGAATTTAACCCATATGTTTCTGATTCACTTGTACTTAACTCATCAGAGAGGATTGTTTTGTAAAACCTTGCCTCTTCTTATGAGCACTTTCAAGCTCATACTTGGCTGGCATTGGCTGGATTTAGAATCTGCCATGGATGAAGCTTGATTTTAAATCTTTCTTTCCAAACCGTATTTCATGGTGGTTTTATTCCGTGAGTAGATGGAAAGTGAAGGTGAGTCATAAAGACTCTTCCAAAACTGTGCCAAGATTCCACTGATACAGAAAGAGAGCCACTAACCTTTGAGGTTTGTTGTACTCACCTAAAACCTTACCCCCATTAAGCTGTTAACCTATGCATGGTCATAATCTGTGAGGGTAAAAATTAAATTCATAGATGTCGCATTTTCTCCTGAAATGATGTAGAGCAAAATTGTCTCTGAGAGATAAGGTATTTGTGGTGATTAGGTACATTACTACCTTTAAAAAACCCTTTCGCTTAAATCCTCTATTTGGGAGAGACTTGAGTTATACAGCTGGTGGAAAGATTCTTTCAGAGACCACCGTTAGAAATTTAGCAGGCAAAAACTTGTTTATTATCTTACCGTGTAGATGAGCTGGGTACATTCAGTTCTGATAACCTGCTGAGTTGGAGAATTAATTAACTTCACATGAGCTCATCTCAGGAATGTGTATAATTGCTAATAGTTGTGCATGACCCAAAGAAAAGCAAGAACAATTTTCGTATCCGGTTAACAGCTTGGTTCAACAAACATATATATTAAGCATCTTCTGTTCCTGGCATTTGGGGATAGAGGATGAGAAGTCAGAGACACACGAGAGACTATCCCTCCTCCTAGGGAATTTACCATTCAGTAGGCTCTACCTGTATGCTTCTATCTATGCCACAAGGCCAAATGGTGTGAATGCCAAATAGGCAGTGTAAAGGCAATGCACCAGGAGAGCTCAGAAGATGAAGATGTTCATTTCGATTGAAACAGGGATTGTGTGTTCCTTGGGCTTCCCCCCAAATGAAATGTTTAAGTTTAGGCTTGAAAGATGAGAAGGCTTTTGAAGGGGGGAAGGGCATTCTGGGATGAGACAACCAGACATGTTCTTGGATAATACAGACCATGCCAAATAGTTTTCCCAGGTCTCTGTGCTGTGTGTAGACGTGGGGTGGGGTGAGTCTGCACAGGTGGATCAGAGCTCTGAAGCTCAAGCTGGGTTAACAGGTATTGTGTACATTCCTCAGTAACGAGTAGCTGGGATCAGCCTGACAGCCTTTAACTGGGCACAGATTCTCAGTGCTGGGAACCTTTAGTCTTGGGTCAAGGAGAACAAGGAAGGAAACAAGACACAAAGGAACAGTGTGTGAAATTTACATAGATATGGACATACATAACATATATAGATGAAATTAATGTACATTATACATGGTCTTATGTTTGAATAGTGCACAAATGAGGGTCAGTTCTATCTGATGCAGAAGAAACCTATCTAAAGATGCATCTTATGTGAAAAAGAAACCAATCAAATGAGGCATCACGGTATCATTGTCATAGAATAAAAAGAGCTAATACTATACAAGATCAATTATTTTACATCCTTTATCTCATATTATTCTTACAAGCACGCTGGCTATTGTTATCCTTATTTATAATTAAGAAAAGTGAAGATGAGAGAGTAAATAATTTGCCCAGGGTCACATAGCTGTATTAGTCACTTATACCTTAGTTTGCAGATACAATGTGTATGTGGCTTAACCTTCTCTCTTTCTAATACTTTTTCAATGTAACATATGACACATTTAAAAATAATATGTCATACATATGTTAGTTACAAAGCTAATAAAAGAATACACACCACCCAACATAAGCAGTCGGACAATGCCAATACCTAGTTGAGCTTCCCCATCCCATTGATGGCTTCATTCCACAGAGATAACTACCTCTGTTATCAATTTTAATGCATATATTTTTCAACTGACACCAAAATTGCTTCTGTGCTATCCTGGTTTAAGGTGAAAATGTTAATAAAAACAAAATTGGAATAATTTGCATTTCATGCAAACACCTCAGCACCACCCTGAGGGTTTAAATATAACTCAAGATTTAAGAGTATGGGAAGTGGGATACAGACACTGATACAAACACTGCTTTAATCTCAAGGGTTGTGATTTGATCCTGGGGTACATGAAGACAAAAAAAAAATGAGACCTAAGAGGAGGTATGAAGTAACAGACAGGGCCTGATCTAAGATATGAGAGATCGAAGTTCTAATTCCAAATGCCATCAATTTATTTTATGACATTGAAAAATTACTTCACCTCTCTGAGTTTTAATTTACCCTTGTATAAATTATATTATCTCTTTGAGAAAGGCAAAGTGGTATAGTGAGAAAAGCACAGATTTTTAGAATCAGAAATACCAAAATTAGGATTTTCATCCTGCCACTTAACATTTGTATAGCCTTGGGCAATTTTCTTTACTCTGAGCCTCAGTTTCCTCTTCTGTAAAATGGGACAGGAACCTCTTTCAGAGACTTGTGAGAATTGGGTGAGACCGCATGTAAAAGTAGCCAGCACAATGCTCTTTAAATGTTTGATTTCTTTTCCTTCTTCTATAAGTTTCTTTCCAATTCTAAAATGAGAGGTTCCAGTACTCATCTTATACATAAATTTTTGAAGCACACAAGCTCATAATTATGGAATTTCCTGTGTTAAAGGGCTAAGCATTTCTCTCAAATCAGACTTGTCATTAGGAAGTTTTCCAAAGGTCTGGATAAATCTTTTCAAATTAACAACCGGGATTAAGAACAAACAAACAAACAAACAGACAAAAACCAGTTCTACTCACAAAGGAATGAGGGGAGGGAAGTGGAAAAGAAAGTGTGATAAAAGTTTATGTACCACCCTTTCCCTTCCCCTACTCTGAGACAAAACAACAGATTATGAAGCTAAGAATTTGTTTTTAATGGTTGTATAGACCATCTGTGTCTGCGTAGTAAAGTATTAGCACTGTTACCCTATTTCAAGGCTAATTCCCCGTGTTAATACAAAGGCAATAACTACCTTCCAGCCTCTCCGGACCCACCAACCTCCTCGGCATTTACATAGTTCTTTGCTTTCTGTTCAGTACATTCTTATTGACATATAGTTTGAAATTGCCACTGTTTGGGAATAGCTCCAGAATTCCATTCGTTCCAGATGTCCACTGTATTTGTTTATGATTGTTATGGTAACAAATTGAATACATATATCAATTGGGAACCTGGGGGAGGGGATAGTGGTCTTTACTTCCAGTTAAGGGATGTATATGGGGGACATCACTTTAAAAATACCTCAACTGTTAGGAAAATAGGATAGAGAATCATGGTCTAGTCAAACAGAGGTATCAGTGAGCTTATATAAAAAAAATGGAATGTATTTTACCAATGAGAGTTGCCAGTAACTCTTGTGATGGTGATGACACATGTGACCATTTCTCTGTTGATTAATTTAAAATGTGTGTACATCAGAGAGCAGAGTATTAAGGCGGGTTAGCAGAGGCTCCTCATGTCCCAACGCTAGACACCTTATCCAGTTGCCAGGAAGGAAAATTAAGTTGATTTTTAGAATATGAGTTCATGAAGGAATAATATCTGGAATTCTCTTTTGAATTTGGGTGAAATTTATTTACACACTTGACCTGCTTTGCTTTGTCGTTTTTGCTCTCAATCTTTAAAATACATGCTACATAAAAATTCGAGGAATGCAATATCTTATTCTTGTATCATTCGCTTATATATATGTTGAATGACAACAGAATTTATGTACTTGGTGTCTCAGTTAGAAATGAGTTTGTATGAAGTAATAGAAAACCTAACCAAGGTGGCTTAAACAAATTAGGGGTTAATTTTTCTTATGTCACAAATGGATTTGGAGGTATCAAAAATGTCATCAAAGGCTCTTTTTTCTTTCTGCTTTACCACCCTTAGTGCACGGACTTTTGTCCTCATGATTGCAAGCTGGCTGATGGACTTACAGGCATCACATCTTTCTAAAAGGGTGAAAAGGATAAGGGACAAGGGGGCAGTCCAGATGAGTGTGTCTCATTTTATCAGAGAATGAAAAGCTTTCTTTGACACTCCACCCTGTAGGTCTCCTCTTGCATCTTCTTGACCAGACCTGGGCACGTGTCCACTACTAGCTGGAAGGTGGCTAAGGAGAAAGTGATTGTGGATGGGGCTGGATCAGCTGTCCACTTGTGCCTTTTAACATGCACAGGGCAGGGCTTCACGAATCCAGGCTTGGACCTGATCTGCACGTCAGCCTTTCCTTTTGCTCTATTTTGCAAATCCCAGCAATTGTTCAAGAGAGGGGGCCAAGCAAGAGAGTAGAGATGACTTAAAACAAATCTATCAGCTCTTCAAAACAGAAACAGATTAAAAGGTATATGTCCTGTCATTTGTGCATCAGCAGCATTATTTTTTTTTTTTTGCGGCATGCGGACCTCTCACTGTTGTGGCCTCTTCCGTTGTGGAGCACAGGCTCCGGACGCGCAGGCTCAGTGGCCCTGGCTCACGGGCCCAGCTGCTCCGTGGCATGTGGGATCTTCCCAGATCGGGGCACGAACCTGTGTCCCCTGCATCGGCAGGCGGACTCTCAACCACTGCGCCACAAGGGAAGCCCTCATTATCTGTTTTTAAGAGTAGCTGAAGAGATCAGCAGTCTGCAATCATGTTCTGTGTGGGAGAAAGGGAAAAGTAGAAGAACTAGGACCTCTGGTAGGTATTTTGTGTACATGGTTTGATTTATTACTCATGCAACCCCAGGCGGTAGAAGAAACTGATCTAAAGGCTGACTATCCCTTGATAATTTGAGACTTAGGGTACAAATCAAATATGATAGATTCAGGGAATCACACGTAGCAAATTATAGCTTGGGCAAAGGGGATGAAAGTGTAAATGATTATGGATTCGGAATAACTTGGAAGATATGGAATTTTCCATATTTATCCATTTAAAAGCACTCGCCTGCTTGTCACGTACCCAGAAACTAGTCTAGGCCCTGGGGATGCAAAGTTTAATGAGATAAAATATTTGTCTTTAAGGCTCACAGTCTGATAAGAGGTAGTTATATAAGTCGGCAATTACTATGGAGTTTAATTAGTGCCACAGAGGGAGGAAGAGGAAAGTGGTCAGGGAAGACTTCCAGAAGGGCAGTTAGCTGGAAAAATAGGGGAGGCAGGGCATTCCAGGCAGAGGGAACAGCGTTTGCAAAGTCATGTGTATTGGAAACAGCACCATGAGTTGAGGAACTACATTTCGCTCAGTGTCACTAGAGAGGGACTGCACATAGGGGAGTGGCAAGAGACAAAACTGTGTAGGGACCGTTTTGCAAAGCACCTTAGGTTCCAACTTCAGTTAAGTTCACTCCTGCAGGTTAGAAGAAAAGCGGATCTAGAGCAAGGCAGTGACAGCTGGGCTACAGAGGAGGGGCAAATTCAGAAGCTGTTGGGATGGTAAAGTCTGCAGGGTTTGTGGGGATGGTTGAGTACGGGGTACGAGGGCTTCTGTGACACCCCCACCCCCAGATTTGTGGACTGGGTAATCTGGGCTATGATGACACCCTTCACCAAAATAACAAGTATAGGAGGAACAAGTCTGGTAGAAGAACGAGTTCCTGTCAGACACATCTTTCTATTCAACACTCTGTTCTTCTTGGGTGATGGAAACAATCTTCCCTCCCCAACCTGGTTGCTGCCGTCCTGACTCAGGCCAGCTGAAAGGCCACCAGGGCATCTGAATGGTCCATGGCCTGAGCCACTTGAAGTCCATCAGACAGGTGGAGTGTCTGACTCAAGATCCACAGGAAATTAGTTGCTGAGCTGAGACTGAAAGGCAGGCCTCCTGACCGTTGAGGCTTACTGCCTTTTCATTTCTGCCCCCGTGTTGTAGTCTGCCTAAACAGGTGAGATAAAATCACTCTTGCACTGCTGGTGGGAATGTGAATTGGTACAGCCACTATGGAGAACAGTATGGAGGTTCCTGAAAAAACTACAAATAGAACTACCATATGACCCAGCAATCCCACTACTGGGCATATACCCTGAGAAAACCATATTTCAGAAAGAGTCATGTACCAAAATGTTCATTGCAGCTCTATTTACAATAGCCCGGAGATGGAAACAACCTAAGTGTCCATCATCGGATGAATGGATAAAGAAGATGTGGCACATATATACAATGGAATATTACTCGGCCATAAAAAGAAACGAAACTGAGCTATTTGTGATGAGGTGGATAGACCTAGAGTCTGTCATACAGAGTGAAGTAAGTCAGAAAGAGAAAGACAAATACCGTATGCTAACACATATATATGGAATTTAAGGAAAAAAAATGTCATGAAGACCCTAGGGGTAAGACAGGAATAAAGACACTGACCTACTAGAGAATGGACTTGAGGATATGGGGAGGGGGAAGGGTGAGCCGTGACAAAGCGAGAGAGAGACATGGACATATATACACTACCAAACGTAAGGTAGATAGCTAGTGGGAAGCAGCCGCATAGCACAGGGAGATCAGCTCCATGCTTTGTGACCGCCTGGAGGGGTGGGAGGGAGACACAAGAGGGAAGAGATATGGGAACATATGTATATGTATAGCTGATTCCCTTTGTTATAAAGCAGAAACTAACACACCACTGTAAAGCAATTATACTCCAATAAAGATGTAAAAAAAAGTCATCAACAGTTGCCTGCTGCCATTTGGGGATAGTCAGCTAGAGCTTCGTGTGTTACGAGCAGTTAGCTACTGATTTATGTATGTCTGTGATAATTTTCCTGCAAGTTTATCTGTTTCTCTGTGGCCCCCTCTTGAGTTACAATTGAGATAAGAGGACAGCTTGCTGAAGTGGTTTTGGTTTGGGCTTGTGTTGGGAGGGGTTTTGTATTTTCACTTTTCTTTGAGAATGTAAAGTTATATATTTTATAAAACTCAGATAAATCTGGATAAGTTATCAAAGTAGTGGCGCACTCTTATGAATGCCTTTTTATTAAATAGTGCAGAGGCTTATTACCTTTTTTGATACTTTTAAGAATCTGATGAAAAAGGGAACAAATGCACACACTTTGTTGGGTGAAGTCGGTTGGTGAAGCAACAAAACTAGCTTACTATGCAGAAAGGGAGATTTGTTATGAGGAACCAGGGTGTCCCAGGAACTCAAGGGCAGTGGTGCAGCAGGGCTTTTTTGAGGGCTGGGAGCAGGGGCCAAATCCTCTTTCACTTCTCCCTGGTGACACGTGGTCTCTGTCCTTGGTCCTCCCTGCAGACCTGGTCCCTACTCCATGTAAATGGTCTGCTCTGTGCTGCTTCCAGTACATACTGGCCCACAGCTCTCGAGTAGCATCACCTGAGGTTCCAGCCACTGTAAAGATTAAGACCAGCGCTCCTCCATCCCATTTCCAAATTTCTGGAAGAGAACATATGATTGGCCTGCTTGGACCTGGCACTCAGATACCAGGTTCACTTTGCCATGTCTCCAGGTCTACCATGTTGCTACGTGTGATTTACATCCAACTTCAGGGCACCTTTGGGTCTCCTGAGTCCCAAGTGTGATCTTCAAGTTAAGAACCCCAGACTAAGGAAATTCGAATGCTAACAGCCCAGCAGCACTACGTTTTAGCTGTAAAACTATTGTCGGAAGTGGAACATGCATTGGAGTAGAAGATATTTGCACAGGCATAGAGCTTAAGAGCACTTGCTGTGTGCAGGAGTTGTGAATTTTGAATATCAGTAGTTAAATCCCAGGATGGTGAATATGATGTAGATTGAATTATAACACTCTCCAAGGTCGTGGATATTATATCCCTAACTTTTACCCTGAAAGGTTTGGAAATTCAATTTTAATTATTGTTAACATGCTTCGTAAATATCCAGGGGAATACAGTATAGACCTGTTCATACATCCAGAGAGCCAAATTCTGGCTCAAGTTGTTTTTTCTTCCACAGTTGGAGAAAATTGTGGTGTTCGGCTTGCCTCTTGGGGCATGTTAAACCACTTTTAATGCTGTCTCTTATTATTTTCTAACCATATGCACTTTCCACACGTATCTAACTAACAGCCTGAGATGAAACCCCAATGTCTGGCCAAGCTGATGTAAATCTTTAGTAAGTGGTAAGAGAGCAGAGTAACACAGTGCCTCTTTAGTGTTCAGACAGGACACGATTGAATAGTCGTAGACTTCGTAGTCTCAGGCACAACTTTAGATTTTTTTACCAGTTCTATAGAGTGGAAATTTCTGAGCCATACAGCATTCTCCCACTGGCTGCACTAGGCAAAACAGAGCTACAACTAGATTGGCCTATCTGCCTATATATTATAGTATTAATATTCAGCTCTTCAGATCATGAACCTGGGATGTCTGGGACATAATTATTATAATACTTCCAAAGAGCATGATGCATATTTGTAGAATTGCTATCCTGTGCTGTAAAGACAGTTATCATGTACAAACATATAAATGTCCCAGAACATCAAAACTTGTATGTTACCAGTGAAGCTGCCAAGAGGCCACCATGATCGTCCAGTTAGTGACACATTCTCAGTCCGTGGGATAGATCTTAAAAATGGATGACTGTAAAATAACAGCAAAAATGCAGTTCTGAGGCTCTAATGCTTTTAAGTCTTTGGTCTCTGCCATATTTTGATATCTGAGCACGCACAGATTTTCGTCAGGAATCTCCTTTTGTTGGTTAATTAAACCTACTGATTGGGTTTTGGTACTGCAGCCCCGCCCATCCTCTCAGCTTCGGTGCCTGTCTTCTACACGGTTCACTCACGTGTTCTGAGTAATGCTTGTTCTTTCTTCCAACTTGTCTGTCTTCAGTTGAGTTCAGCGCCAGACCCCGAGCTGGAAACAGTCTCAGGAATTTTTCATTCATCAGACATTTTCTTCCAAAGAAAAATTCTGAGAATAGGAGGGTCACCTTGAGAACTACTTGATAGTATTGTATATTAGCATAGTTCAGTGCTGTGTGTGTGTGTGTGTGTGTGTGTGTGTGTGTGTGTGTGTGTGAGTGTAGGGGTGGGAGAGGGAGAGAAGCAACCTATGTATCACATACCCATAAGCAAATGAACATTTGGTAAAAAGCCAATTTAGAAATAACACTTCCCAACCAGTATATCTAAACTATCTCACTGTCGTTTATCTGTCTTGGTATTACAGAAAGCCCATATTTATATGAGGCACTTCTCAGTTGTGGTTAAGTGGCTGAACTTTTGTCCTTGCTTTAAGTTTTTCACCAGATCTCTGAGAATTGATAATATCACTGGAATGTGGTATGTATCTGTTTCCTGTAGAATGAACTTAGGGCTGGCAGCTAGAATGCTAGTGGTCTTGGATTCCCTTGCCCTGTCATTTCATAGAAGCAGCAGTGAAGTTCCCCTGGAGGAAATCCCACCCACCACGCCAGGATTCCGTCACATATTGTTGGTCTGAGCCGTGTGTACTTTACACTCAGGTTTCTGTGAGACTTGGCCAAACGTGTTCGAAGTATGAATTTCAACCATAAAATTTATATATATAACTATCTGAATGTGATACGACTAAATGCTTGCTCACAAAGAGGAAGAAAAGGATGAGAAATTTCACGAAAAAGCTAAAATACACAGACCAAGACATAATTTCATTATACATAGGTTTTGTTTTGATAGCATTAAGATTGACAGAGAATACAGTTTTATGCAGAGCCAGCCTCATCGATTCAAATCACCTGTCCTTCACTGGGGACTTGATTGTGAAAATGTGAAGAACTTTTATACTAGTTATTGGTAGTTAGAGCCTAGTCTTCCCTCAGATTCTCCATTTCGGTAAGTGACTGGCCGTATATCCAGCTACTGAAGCCAGAAACCCAGGAGACATCCTTGTCTTTTCAGTTTCCCTCACCCTTCACATCCAATCCATCTTTCAGTTCTGTTGGTCCTGCCCCCGCCTCTCCCCCGCCACCCCCGCGGGGTGACTAAAGGACATCCCCCACCTGTTGGCTTCTCTCTATTTCTACACCACCACCTTCCTTTAGCCACTACTACGTTTCTTCTCATTTCCACTCTTGAACCTTCTAATCAGAGTTCTTTAAAAGTAACACATTGTGTTTTCAGTGGCTTCCTGTTGAGTTTAGAGCCAAATCCAAACTCCTTACCGTGGCCTAGACTGTGCTGTGTAATCCAGTCCCTGCCTAATGTTCCAGTTTCACCGTGTGCCCCGTTCCCCTTCCTCTCTCAGCTCTGTTCACAGCGGCCTTCTCTCATTTCTAGAGAAGCCAGGCTACCTCCCAGCTGTCTCTGAAACCTGGAAAGCGCTTACTCTCATTTTCACAGCTTGTCTGCTCTCAGCCTTTAGGCCTCAGTTTAAATGTCACCTCCTCCAAGAAGTCTTCCGTGATAACCCTTACCAAGTCAGGTATCCGCAATTACTTTTTGTCATGGCAGCATGCTTATTTCATTTGTAGACTAAATCACAACCTGAGATCTATAATTCTTTTTAATGTATTTACCTGTATCTGTTGACTTCCTCCCCCAAACAGGTTTTAAACTCCATGTGGTCAGGGACTTTATCCCATGCTGCCCACTGATACAGCACAATTAATATTTGTTGAATGAATAAAGGATCCCTGATTACATGTTACAGTTGTAAAGTTTACTCATTGAGCCTGATCATTGAACTCAGAATGTCTGATTTTATTTTATGCAGCGGGATTTTTTTTTTATGGTGGTGAAATACATATACATAAAGTTTGCTCTTTTAGCCATTTTTAGGTGTGTGGTTTAGCGGCATTTTAAGTACGTTCACACTGTGTGTAGCCATCACCACCATCCATCTCCAGAACTTTTTCATCTTCCCAAAGTGAAACTCTGAACCCATTAAACAATAACTCCTCACTCTTACCTCCTCCAGCCCCTGGCAACCACCATTCTACTTTTTCTCTATGAATTTGACTATTCTCGGTACTTAATATAAATGGAACTTGCAGTGGATTATTTCTAATCAATTTGTTTTTATTATCCCTGTACTAACATAGGCCTTTACCTTCCAAATACGAAAATCTCATTTATCATAAAAATCTTCCAATTTTAATGATAAAACATTCTATTAGGTTACTTCGGAAATTTAATTCATTGTTCGTAGAACTTATATTTGGAACTTAAGCAGTATTACAGGGCACTTTTGAGATATATGAGTTGATCTGAGAAGATGTTGGTCCTGGAAATTTTTATATTGAATATCATTGATCATAGGGCCCTTTACTCTTATGTTGTTAATCTTGCTTTTGGATGGTAGAGAATGTTTTCTACTTCGTGGCTTTGAAGAAAATATAAAAGAACAAATAAATCAAATTGTTATATAATACTATTGTTTTTGTCTTGCTGTTCAATAGCTGATGCTCTGTGGTGAAACTGCAGTTTGGTTTAATGTGGCACTCATACAAGCCATTTTAAAAGTGAATAAATCAGAGCCAGCTGGTTCTTTCAAGTTGAATTTGCAGACCATTAAAAATGAAGACACTCTCTGTGATTTTATTATCTTGATGGTAAATATATCGCCTAAACCAGAATGTGACTTTTATCCACCCCCTAACTATTTTTTTTTTTCCAGTAAAAGTAGTTTAGAGATAACTCTGGGGGAAAATGGCTATCAATAATGACTTGTAGGATGTACAGTGAGGGGATGAATAATGTCAGGTAAGTGATTATTTGGAAAGGAGATATTCTCTTCCCTGAGCAAGATTGCTTACTGTTTTCTTCATCATGGAGCAGAATAAAATGTGGTAATCATTTTCTGTAGTTGAATTGCTGACACACAAAATCGGGTCCGCAGAACTATGGCTTGGATTTTGGTGAGTTGCTTAGTCTGTGTCTATTAGTCTATTAGATTAAATGCTATACAACAAATCACCTTGTTTCTGCAGTGTTTTTAAAAAATTAATTTATTGATTGATTGATTTTTGGCTGCATTTTGTCTTTGTTGCCACGCATAGGCTTTCTCTAGTTACAGTGAGCGGGGGCCACTCTTCGTTGCAGTGTATGGGCTTCTCATTGCGGTGGCTTCTCTTGTGGAGCACGGGCTCTAGGCGCGCGGGCTTTAGTAGTTGTGGCACGTAGGCTCTAGAGGGTAGGCTCAGTAGTTGTGGCTCATGGGCTTAGCTGCCCTGTGGCATGTGGGATCTTCCCCGACCAGGGCTAGAACCCATGTCCCCTGCATTGGCAGGTGGATTCCTGACTACCGCGCCACCAGGGAAGTCCCTGTTTCTGCAGTTTTGAATATTTATATTAAAGTTTGTATGGCAATACTTTTAACTTATGAATTAAAGAAGTTGAAAGACAGAGGAAAACATTAACACAGAAATAGTGTTGAGCTTATTCCTATGCTTTATTTCTAAAGTGCTTTAAAATAATTAGTTATCTACAGTTAAGCTGTACCACAGATACAGTTGCTTAAAGTAAACATTTTGCATAGTGTAGTTTAGAAAAATTTGCCAAAAGGTCATATTCTTTAAATAACATTGTGTAGACCATGTTTAACAGGCAGTCTTGCATGCAGTATTTCATAGAAACATATGGATTGGAAATTAGATTCAAAATACATTGTGTCATTAAAAAAAAAAAAACAGCTTGAATGAAATAGGAGATGCACTACTGCATAGTACAAGTAGCCCTGAAAGGAATTCCCATCCCTCCCCAAGAACTTTTACTACGAAAAATTTCAAACCTACATTAAAGTTGAAATAATAATATAAAGTATACCCACATACCTTCTACTTATGCTAAATATTTAACATTTTCCCACTTTTATACACATAATGCTCTGTATGTATATATGTGTATATATATATATTTGTGTATAATATACTAATATATGTATATATTGTATGTCTAGTTATCTACATGTTATATATTATATATAATTTATATTTAATTTGTATATATTTAATATACATTATATATTTAATTATATATAATATCTAATGTACAATATAATTTATAATACATATTACATAAGTACGTGTTATTATATATGTATGATAATTATATATTGTGTATATATTTGTATGTATATATTTATGGTCTGTTTCGCTAAATGATTTGAAAATTAAATTGAATACATCATGGCACTTCACCTCTAAACAATAAGGCTATCTCGTATATAACTGTAATACCATGATCATTCCACAATATCGTCTAATATCCAGCCCATATAAAATTTCCCCAGTTGTCTCTTTTTGAAACAGTGTCCAACTGAGTTTTGGTTATTATATCTTTTTAATCTAAAATAATAACTCTACCTTCTTTTTTTGTGTATGAGGGGTCATTTACTTTTGGAAAAGTTCAGGCCAGTTGCCTTTGAAAATCACACAGGCTGAGTTTTCTGATTGCTTCCTTGTGGTGTTATTTATCTTGTTCTTCTATCCCTGTATGCCCTCTTGACTGGAAGCTTGGTCAAGAAGCTTGATATAAGCTTTGACTATTTTTGGCCTAAACTTCTTAGATAATGTTTAGTACTGTGTATTTCATCATATCAGCGGCTGTGTGGAAAGATTTCAGCATGGTCTGCAGTAGTGCAATTCTGGAGGAAATTAAGAGTTAACTTTTGGTGTTACTGATGGTAAGTTTGACCAATGTCTTTGGATCCTGCTTGGAGAATCCCCCTGGAATTTTACTCAAGTACCAGCTCCCACACTGGACAGGGAAGCTGGAAGTGGGAGATCATGGTAGTGGAGTGATGCCATGTATGTAAATGTGCTTTGTGACACTGGGAAGGGAGAGCTTGGAAATGTGAATTCCGTTGACTAGACTATCAGAACAGTGGAGTAGTTGGTGTTTAGCCTTCTTAAATTTTGATTCGTTGTTTGGTTTAGTGAGCTTGTGGTCAAAATAATTAATAAAGAATATGATAAAGTGCCTCATAGTCAATCAACACTATGGAAGTGAATACTACTTTGCTGTGATTAGAATGTCTATCCTGGTTGAAAGATACTGAGTTATGTTGAGTGGCAATGATCCCAGCTTATGGGCTGTCTCACATTTCTAAGGTTAGACTTTCAGGTGAGCATTCAGCTATCTTGCAAACACTTTGCAAACTCACTTTGGGGGCTTTTACAAAATATGGATGCCCAGCCACCATGCCACATCTACTGAATCACATTCCAAGAGGGAGGCATATGGGAGGACAGGGGTGAGACCCAGGCATCAGTATTTTGCACAACATCCCTAGGTGATTTGGTTATGTCCTAAGGGTAAGAATGATTGGAGTAAGAAGAAACAGCAGCAATTATGAGACTGATTAGGATCGTGGAACTTCTTTGCTTTCATTTTGCTCAGACCAAAAGTTCTCTGACCTCCGTCCTTCAAAAGATTGTATTGAAATTCCACACGTTAGGAGCTTAATGTGTCCCAGGCTAAACTACCTGGAAGGAAGAAGCATGCTGTGACCCTCTCTATCATGGATAAGTTGATATCTCATTGTTTTGTTTGTAATTTTTATGAAAAGATGGATTTAAAATAATTGGAGCCTAGTGCCCAAAATTATATCCTTGTGCCTTCCCTGCAGTTTGTGGTTTAGTGACTGGGTAGGAGTGACAAGAATTCATTGTACTACAGTTCTTTTTCTGTGAATGATGCATTTGCTTCAGGGGGAAGTCTGATTGCAAATGAAAGTGAAGTAACGCCACAGGTCACAGCATTCTGAGCTGCAGGGCTGGGAAGGAACTGAGGATTAGAGGCTGCAGATATACATTGGTTAGATCCCAAGCCTTGAGGCCAAATCTGTTGGGACTGGGGAACAATCCTTGAGCCTAACCACTCATAATGGGAACACGTAGATGCAGAATTTCCCATGAACCAGCTACACTAGAGTAAGCCAGTTAAAAACAATTAAAATTGCATTTTAATGTTAGAAAGTCTTGGCCTATCGCCCTAGTTCATGGAGGTCTTATAAGGAAGTGATTGTAGAGCAACTTGTGAACAAAAAGTGTTTTTAATACGATATTTTATTTGCATGAGGAATAATGATTTACGTTGAGGGAATGAGTCAGATATTATCCAAGCATTGAATTAAGCACATTCCCTGTCTAGAGCTGGGACTGTCTGAAAAAAGAGTATGTAAATTTAGCCTAGTATCACGTAAGTGCTATGGGAATAATTGTAAATAATTGGATTATTAGTAAGGAATTGGGAGTGTGGGCAGATTTTTTCTGTGGTTGGAGTATTGGACTAAAAACAGCATAACTTTGGCAATCTAAATGAAGCACAGGACAAAAAGCACATGCTGCCAAATCGGAATGACATTTGAAAACCACGTTAATACAGCATTTACCTTCCAAAACATTTTTAGATCCAATTCTGTTTCATCCAGATTATGCCTCTCCCTCTGCAATCAGCCATTTTCGTTGAAAATTTGACTCTACAAATCCACTTATGTCCACTTACTAAGCTGCATCATCAAATGAGCTGGTTCTTCTCTTTGTCTGTAGTGATAAGGATCTAGTGTGGAAATGTGTTAAGTCCACAGATTCTGTTACACATACTCAAACTATTTGCCAGATATTTAGTGTATGTAGTAAAGATGGATCCCTATGGGCTCCAGAGATGCCTGATGAATATTATCAGAATTAACAAGTGCTGTTTCTATTCCATGTGTTTCATATTGAAATGAGGGCAAAAAGTTGTTTACCCTGGAAAAGTCTGAAGGGTTATTTTTTCTCCTGATGCAAACCTTCCGATGAGGAATTCATGTCTGAAGTCATGAACCAGTGTTAGATAGGACTGACTCAGATTTTCCTAGTTTTCTAGTGGACCTTGATTTTGCTGGTGTCACTCACAAAACACTGTATTTGCATGTACCTGGAATCTTTGCAATCCTCGTATGTAAGATAATTCCATGGAGTATCTTGGCAAAATGAAGAGGAAAAACAAATCCAAGCAGTGTTGAAAACTAAAATTCATGTTCCATTATGTTTTTTAAAGATTGAAAAATGGCATACCAACAAGAGTCTATTTGATTAAAGTATTTGCATTTGTCTCAGTAAGTCAAGAGGAAAATAGGAAATAAACCTAAATTTCCTTCCTCGTTACCTAACATGGAAGGTTTTATTTATTTTTTGAATGAAAGATTATGTTGCTGTGATCTTTCTAGTCTCAAATATAAGATATATATAGTCATAAAAATCTTGATGGCTGTTGCATGAGATTAAATGATTGAATAATTTATGATATAACTTGATGGAAAATTATGCAGCAATTAAAGCCGTGTGTTAGAATAGTATTTACATGGGAAAATGCTTTCGGCAATGTTAAGTAAAAAAAACAGCAGGATTCAAAATTGAATATTTGATATAATTCCCATTTAGTGATAAAAAATAAAACACACATGTAAAATTATGTAGGATAATATAACTGATATGTTATCAGACTTTCTTTAAGTGCAATTACATGTGATTTTTATTTTCTTATTTATATGGGACTGCCTTTTCCTAATTGTCTGAAATAGTTATTTTCCAATCAGAGAGAGGGGTGGGATAGGGAGGGTGGGAGGGAGACGCAAGAGGGAGGAGATATGGGGATATATGTATAGGTATAGCTGATTCACTTTGTTTTAAAGCAGAAACTAACACACCATTGTGAAGCAATTATACTCCGATAAAGATGTTAAAAAAATTATAATATGAAAGAAACCATCTATGAGAGAAGTATTTAATAAATGCCCCTTAGTACTATTTGGAAGAACTGAGCCAAAGAAAGAATGATGGCTACAGCATTTAACTTTGTTCAGGCAGTTACTGTGTTTAGGAGCGACTTGGTTTTACACCACCATGGTGCTGAGTGACTTTTTCTTTATTGACAGACTGAAATGAGGGCAGAGATTTTACTCAACAGCTCAAGCATTTAATTTTTGTATTCTTGTTTGAATACAGTAACTATGGAAGAGGATAGCAGATTTTGAATAGATCTGGCATATTATGAAGAATATTAAAATACACTTAGAATTTGATAATATAAAAGTAAAATGCAATCAGCGTAAAAAAAATGCAGAAACAAAGTAAAAAGACAATAATAAACTAAAGAAGTATCAGGAGATAGGGCTGGAAAGTTGGGCCAGAGAATGTAGAGACACCAGGAGAGCAAAGGTCTAAGGTTGGTTTTCTGGAAAGATAATGCTGTTTGTGTTTCTGTACCGGTTACACAATTTTTGGCCTATTTGCATATTCTGTACTAGTATTTACTTAATATTTTTCTTTTTTTGGCGGTGCGCGGGCCTCTCACTGTTGTGGCCTCTCCCGTTGCGGAGCACAGGCTCCGGACGCGCAGGCTCAGCGGCCATGGCTCACGGGCCCGGCCGCTTCACAGTATGCGGGATCCTCCCGGACCGGGGCACGAACCCGTGTCCCCTGCATCGGCAGGCGGACTCTCAACCACTGTGCCACCAGGGAAGCCCTATTTTTCTTTAAATTGAATTAAAAGGTTTTTTTAATTCATTCTCATCATAGCAAACATATCTATGCTATTATGAGTCTGGCAGGTTTGTACTTTTTAATAATAATTCAAATTGAAATTAATACATGACTATTAAAAGAAGACAATCTAAGGTCGTCTTGCATCCCATCATAGCACACTTTGGTAAGCACTGGCATGGAGAGAGGGAGATGTGGAGATGAGGACTTCACGTTTGGACCATTGTGTCCATCTCTCAAGTGCTGCCGTAATTTGGGCCTAATCCTCTTGCTGTGCTTGACTGGGTGAAGCTTTGTCTTTGGAATTTCTTGGAAGGCTCATCTTCCAGCACAGGCATTCGGGCAGTGCCATTGACCACAGGTGGCTGGCTCATTCCAGCAAGGAAGAAGGGAGAGTGAGGAAGAACATTTAGTGATGGGGAGCAGATGGGACCGTAACTGCAACAGAGAGACAGGAGGAGGGGATACACAGGATAGTGGGACACAAGCTGGGAAGAGTCAGCTATTGCCCAAATGTTGTCATGGTTCAGCCTGTTCACTCTTGTGGGTACTGTGATAAAGAGTTGTCCTTAGCGAATGGCATATCATGACTCATGAGGTACTTGGAGAAAGAAAGAAGAACATCAAAACGAAAGTATAGCCCGGTGGTTTCATTAGCACACCCAGTGATTTTCGTAAACCTGTAGAATTCAGTGGTGAAAGGAACTTACCGGGGTCATTTAGTCCATCCCTAGTCTCATAGGAAGCACTCTATCTGTGCACTTCCAGAAATGACACGAGGAAGCATGCGGTGCTGGTGGTGGATAGGAGCCCATGAGTCTTGCCACGGCCCAGCCTCCCTTATCAGCCAAGGCCGCTGTAGAACAGAAAGGGTTATTATGGCCCAGATTTCTCTCCCACGGGGAGGCTGGGGACAGCTTGGCTTTGGTCCTCACTACATCTTAATCTTTCTTGTTTGCTGGCTGCCGAATCCAGATTGACTTTCTCCCTTTACAAAAAAAAAAAAAAAAAAAAAAAAGGAGACAGATTTTGTACTGGTGAGACTACTTGGAAATGGAACTTCTCCTGTGGTCTTAGCTTATCCCTGTTTGCTTTAAGATGATCCTTTTGCCCAAGGGATACAGTGATTTCAGATCAGTGCCCTCACTCTTTAAATACCTGATGTCTTTTGCATATCTAACTTTTCTGCTCGTTGTTTTTTGTTTTGAATGGGGTTTGTTTGTTTGTTTTTGGTTTGCTTGGTTTGTTGTATTTGAAATAAGGTGGACCCAATCCAAAAGAAACAAGTAACCATTTCCGTTTTTCAAGAAACTGCAGAGAAGAAGGTGCCATGACTTGCCTCGTTGCAAGTTTTGAAATTCTTTGCTTTCTCCAACCTAAATAATAATAGACTGTAAACTCTATGAGGGCAGGGATTTGGGATCTTTGAATCACTGAAGCACCTATATCAAGCATAAGGGCTGATTCATAATCGTCACTGATACACTTTCTTAAGTGAATGAATGTGTAAATAGTATTATGATGTCATGTTTGGATAGCATGTCACGGTTGTAAAGTATTTTCCATTAGCTCATCTGATCCTGACAACAGTATCTTCAAAGTGGATAGGAACTAGTGTTTTTATCCTCATTTCGTAGGTGAGGTAAATGGGGCTCAGAGGCGGAAGGGTCTGCCCAAGGCTTCACACGGAGTCAGTGATGTGCGGTTCTATTCCTGAAGACCGTTGTGCAACTTGGAGTCCAGTAAGACAGGCCCAGCTGTTCTTCTGCATGATAGTTCCTGCTTTTCTGGACTTTCATGGAATTCTCCTTCTTTATTTTCAGATTACAGGACAGGCCCGTGTTTTACTGTGATCAGCAACCAGATGTGCCAGGGACAGCTCAGCGGGATTGTCTGTACAAAAACACTCTGCTGTGCCACGGTGGGCCGCGCCTGGGGCCACCCCTGTGAGATGTGCCCAGCCCAGCCCCACCCCTGTCGGCGCGGCTTCATTCCAAATATCCGCACAGGAGCTTGTCAAGGTAAACCCCGGGCCGATGGAGTTATTAATGGATTCATCTTATTTGCTCTGGAGAGCCATTCTCCAGTGAAGTTGGAGAGAATGGAAAAGCAGTGTCAGAGGCATAGCTTCACGATTTCGCTGACGGCATGATATCCAACTTAGGCATTAGGAGCGTGGCTCCAGAGACAGCAGCTGGTCCCCCTGGATTTTTCCTTGCCAGTGGTTTCCCCCTCCATCCCCAAACGTGTTTCCCGGGGGTGGTATGATTCTGTTTAGAGCAGTGCTCTATGTTAGAGCAATGCTGTGTACAAACACAAAGCAAAATTTGTGAATAAGGTAGTTTGTTTTTCTTAATTTTTTCCCCCTTCATTTGAAATTGCTGGAGTTCCTCTGTCTCATGGATTGTACTTAGTTGACCTGAGGAAAATTGTTCCTCTCTCCATTTTACATGCTGCATTATGGAGTTTTTTCTGTTTTTTTTTTTTTTTTTTTTTTTTTTTTTTTTTTTTTTTTTTACAAGTCAGAAATAAATTAGGATTTGTTTCACAGTTTTAAATATCCCCAGATGTTGCCTGCTTGCTTCTTCTCCTGCCTCCCATGGAAGCCCTTACTCTGTTTTTGGCTTTTACTCCTGTCCTTCCAGCTGTACAAATTCTTTTATTGTCTGGATGTCTGGCAGGAAATAGGAGGAAGTGAACAGAGGCAGCTCCACACTAAACTGATGGGACTGAAAACTCCCAGGCTGTATCTGTTTCCTTTAGACATCTTCAGTGCTTTTTTAGCAAGTTGCAGTGTTTAGAGAAAATTCAAGGTATGCTTTTCTGAGGCAAATAGATACTAGTTCGATTTTGTTCTGTATGTTAATTCTAAGGGTAATATGCAATAACGCAGAACTTGAGCTTAATCACCCAGTTCTGTGGATCTCCATTAAATTATACTTCAATAAATTTCATATCTGATAAACACTGGTTGATCCTGGTCCCTGGCTTCTATGTACAACATGCAACTCTTTTGTATGCCCTTGAACGTGTCGTTCTGAATGTTAGGAGCAGCAAGAAGTCACTTTGAAATCCTAGAATTACAAAAGGGTAAACGGTACAATTTCATAAAATAAAGAGTAAGTTTTGTCCCCCTTTTTCTTTGGTGCCTTCTTATTTTTCTCATCCTTGGAAAGTCTCAAGGAGTTTTGAAAAAATTCTTAGCCATGGTGTTTTGAAGTCAGCTAATACCCATGAACTCACAGAGAGTGACCAGAAAGCCAGATTTCGGGTACTCCACTGCCACCCATGAGTCCTAGTCAGAGGCTGAGATGCTGAGAGAATTCAGGGGAAGAGATGAAGAGGGAGAGAGGGAAGAGCTGCTTCTCTTTAGCTTTGATATTCATTTCATACAACCTGGACTTTTCCAGCATTTTCTTCCTGTTCCTTCCTGACTCTTCAACATCCAATGGAAAAAAGAGTTTTTTTATAAGAAGAAAATTTGTGAAAACCCATGGAATCAAAGTGGCAGTTATATTGCCACTGTGAGAATGAAATTCTTCATGTTTGGTTGGTTTTTTTCAGAGAAGGTCTGTTATCAGCTTGGGGTGCTCTCTCCTTGCTGGTGTTTTTAGTCTTTCGGCCACATGTGAGGGGCTGTGAGCAATGGGTTCAAAAAGGAACTTAGTCTGTCTTCAGCCTTGGAATGTATGACCAGTGGAGAAGTGCCCTCGTGTATATATTTCCTGTTGGCCAAAAATCATGATCAACAAGACTGTCTAGTTTTGCTTCTATGTCCAATTGTAATTTCAAATAACATTTTAATAAACATATTCAACATAGCAAGAATGGAAAATTCTGGTGTAAGACAAAATAGAGATCAGCTGTAAAACATAATCTAATTATGCTCACATATTATCGTTCATCTGTGAGCCAGGACATTTTATGTAAAACAGTAAGTGATACTTTTGTACCAAAGTATCAAAAGTGATACTTTTTGTTGTTAAATTAGTACCCCTTTTCCTGCATGGCAGCTTGTTTCAAAAACACAGATTATTAGAGATTTTACAGTTGGCAATTGCTCTCTCACTTCACACAATGAAGAGTAAAACTAAATGGTACGATTTCTAAAAAATACCCAGAGGAAGAAAAGTTAGACTGCCTCCCTGGGGTTTCTTATTAAACCAGAATTTTGTGTGTTATGGATGAAGAGATGGAGAGAATACATGTACTTTTATAAACATCTTTCTAATGAGCCTGGAATGTTTACTTTTGTTCCTGGAAGGTTAATATTTGGGGTTCCATGTAGGACCATAGTTATTTCCTAGGTGCTGGGGATTCAGCAGTGAACAAAACAGACAAAGAACCTGCTCCCTGGAATCTTGTATTGAAAACATTTGATTTATAGAACAAAGCAAAGCAAACATATTTATTAGGTCAGCTAGTGATTGGTCCTATGGGGCAAAATGAGCAGAGTAAAGAAGGGTGGCGAGTGATGGGGGGCGAGGGGGGCGTTGCTATTAGACTGGCATTGGGAGGGTCCCCTGCTGCAGTGGAGCAGAGATCTGATGGGTAGGACAGCGTGAACCATGAGCTCTACAAAGAGTAGTCCAGGCAGGGGGCCATCACTGCAAAACCCTGAGGCAGGAGCGACCTTGTTGTATTTGAGGAATGGCAAGGAAGCTATTGTGGATGGAGAGGAGTGAGAGAGGGCGGAGGATAGGAGATGAGTTCAGAGAGTAGAGGGGTCAGGTAGACTCCTCTAGGACTTAGCATGGCCTTAAGTGTTAAGCTGAGCTGGAACAGGATCCGACTTACCTTTAAATATCTTCCCTCTGGCGGCTGCTCTGCTCTCACTTCTTGGCCTAATTTCCTGTGTTGTTTAATTTTTATTGTGCAAGACAATTCTCCAGAATCTATGGTGAACATTTTCCATCTCATTTGTGTAAAAGCATTAGCTGTCTCGTGTAGTCTGAGTGATCTCATTCAAATAAATTCTGTTTGAACTGAATCACTCCATACAACTCTTCAGGACAGTGTTATTATAGAAATGTGTTACGTTTTGATTGTAAGCATTTCTTGAATACCTCTAGTTATTACTGTCAGTCATTTTATCATAGTAACCTTGTACTTTGCAGCATGCATAATAAAACTCACAAAAGTTAGTACCAGCATTCTCCTCTGCATGAGGGAAGATGGAAGGTAGGAAAATAAAGAATACTTGTGACTTCCAATAGAACGCTATTGACCAAGTTATGTTACTCAGTTTATTTCGCATAATGTAATTGTGAGAAACGGTGTCTCTCATCATGTTCCAAATATTGTGATGGACAAATAGCTCATTGATATAAATGTGATAATATAATTGTGGGCAAACGATCATGTTTTCTTCTGCAATGAATTTCATATTAATCTCTCCTCCCCCACCCCCTGCCCCATCCCTTGCTTCTAAAATCTAACAGATGTGGATGAGTGCCAGGCCATCCCTGGGCTCTGTCAAGGAGGAAATTGCATTAATACTGTTGGGTCTTTTGAGTGCAAATGCCCTGCTGGACACAAATTTAATGAAGTGTCACAAAAATGTGAAGGTAAGAAATATCATGCTTTGCAGTTAAGGGGTGGAGGGGCGGGCAAAACCCAAATCAGTGACAAGCTTTTTTGCAAATTGTTCCTAAATCCTTCTGTCTTTGTCATTCCTGTGAATGTGTACGTATAATATCCTTACCGGGAATAATATGCCTTTCTGCTATTGAACCAGAAAAAGCCTGCAGCTTTTTCCATTTTTATAGACCCAAAATAAGAGATCCATCTGAATCAAATTAAATATTAAAACATGAAATATTTTTGAACCAATATTTGGGTTAAGATGTTCAAGATACATGTTTTTGTATAGTTCTAGAGACACGAATTTAAATTTGATCATTACGTATCATTCAGAATGACATATCATCTGTTGTTTTTCTAGTCAAAATGTATGTTTGATTTTTTTTTTTCCTTTGGAGAGATCTATTAACCCTTATATTTATGCTCCTAGTACAAGTTTAGGATTTCCTTTTCTGCCTATCAAATGGAAACCTTTTAATGTTAATCAAACAGAAAAATAACTTGAGGTAAATTTATATATTTGCATTTAGTTTACAGATTGAGCTTCTAAAAATGTGTGTACAGAGAATGTGTTCATATTCACTACTTCTGCTATTTGCCAAAAAGAGCCCTGGCTTCCAAGTGTAATAAATACTGGTTTCATGAGAGGGAAACATCCAGGAAGTAACTAGGCAGCATTGAATTCTTTCCTTTAGTGAGTTCACGTACCTTATATGTGTAATGTCTGAAAATAATGTAACAGCATTCTTAAGGCAACATCTCTCATCAAGCTTAGCAGAGAAAACTTTTTCCTTCATTCTCAACTCATTGTCTTTGGGGTGATATAAGATTTCATTTAGATGCAAGCACTTTTGTTGAAAGCAGTTGCTGTTGTATCTATATTCCTAAACCCTAGCACTGAGGAATACTTCATTCTAAGTTATTTGTCAGGAATTGGATCATTAATCTTCTTTGTTGATCTCCGGGGTATATCATACATGCAAAAGGCAGCTTTAAATCTGAATTACATTTAAGAAGTTTAACATCTACTTGCCCTGAAACTGAATAACTGTGTTAAAATTATCTTTGTGGGTTAGAGTTGTTTTTAAGTTATTAATCATCCTATAATTTATAATGATATGTTCTTGAACATGTTATAAACAGTTGAGGTAGCTGTGAAAAATACTTAAGTTCTTTCTAAGGATGTAGGGCTTCTTAAGTTTCAATGAACAATAAAATTGACTCTCTATAGGCCAATGTAATTTAGAAGTTATACTGTGGATTAAGTTAGAAGTAGAGAATGTTGATACTGTAAGGGCAAAGAACTTACCGGGTTTCACCCTTTTACGTTATATATTAAGGAACTGTCTTGGGTGTGTTAAGCGCCCTGACCGAGGTCATCAGACAGTGCTAAAATTTACTTCTTTTTTTAAAATTAATTTTTATTGGAGTATAGTTGATTTACAATATTGTGTTAGTTTATGCTGTACAGCAAAGTGAATCAGTTATACATATACATATATCCACTCTCTTAGATTCTTTTCCCATATAGGTCATTACAGAGTATTGAGTGGAGTTCCCTGTGCTATACAGTAGGTCCCCATTAGTTATCTATTTTATATATAGTAGTACGTATATGTCAATCCCAATCTCCCAATTTATCCCTCCCCCCTTCCCCCTTGGTAACCATATTTGTTTTCTGCATCTGTGACTCTATTTCCATTTTGTAAATAAGCTCATTTGTATCCTTTTTTTAGGTTCCACATGTAAGCAATGTCATACGACATAAAATTTACTTCTTTTTATTCACACTCTGGTGCTTGTTGTACCATATTGTCTGCTTTCCTGGATGCAGGCCATTACCTCTACTTTAATAACTCTATTTCCTAATACTTTGAAATATTTAAAATATTATGGTATAGATTTCCAGGTATTATCATACATATCTTTTATGACATTAATAAGCTCTTAAGGTTTATTGCATGTAAAATCTACATCAACAATGGGTCATTTTGAGGCTTTCTCAGCTTACTATATTCAGTTTCAAGAGATGTAGTCAGCTTCAAGATTTAGGGCAATATACTTCCTATGGCTTGTCCAGTCTGTGTTGTGTTTTCTGGAATTATGATAGCTTCTAGTTTCAACTAGAGTTGTTTTCCTGTGACACTTTCTTTCACTCAGACCAGTCAATTAACATCAGTCAGGATTTCTCACCTTCTCTCGTTGTGAACTAGATAGAAGATGCACGGAATTAATGCTCGGACTGAAAGAAAAGTGATTCAAAATCCTTTTATTAGTGCTAAGAAACCTATTATAGTAGTGTGACCAATGGACCAGAAATTCAGGCTGAAAATTACTTAATCCTTTTCCACAATTTTTTTTTTTTTCCGGCTACATATTGAAGTCAGTAGCAAGATAAAAACAGAATACTTTTGGCTAGACCTTTTTTTTTTTCTCTCTTTCCCATCTCCTGTTATATTAAATTCAGATGATAGGTTTTTCCCCTTCCCTTTAATTTTTCTATGCAAAATTGATATTGGAAGAGAATGTCTTGTTAGTACTGCATTTATTCTGGCCTGGAGACTGGTTTGGGCATTGTTGCCCTGCCTTACTCTGGTAGGAAAGCAGTCGGAAAGTCCCCTGAGAATGCTTGGTGAGTGGGTCCCCTCCTTCGACTTCCTGGCCCTTCTCCAGTTCCACCACCGCACCATGGGAATGGCATGACTTTGGGCCTGGGGTGATCTCCAGGCGGTCAATAGAAGGAATTCCAGAAAATCTGACCCCCACCACAGAGAAGATCAAGAGCCCATATATGCCCTAGGAAGATGGTCAGGCCACGGTGGGGTTCTGTGCCCTTGGGAAAGTGGTTCTGGCACCCTTGCCATTACTTTGAGTGGCTTTATTTTTTTTTATTTATTTATTTTTTTGCGGTACGCGGGCCTCTCACCGCCGTGGCCTTTCCCGTTGCGCAGCACAGGCTCCGGACGCGCAGGCTCAGTGGCCATGGCTCAGGGGCCCAGCCGCTCCGCGGCACGTGGGATCCTCCCGGACCGGGGCACGAACCCGTGTCCCCTGCATCGGCAGGCGGACTCTCAACCACTGCGCCACCAGGGAAGCCCGAGTGGCTTTATTTTTAACTTGAGATAGACTATTTCATTTTGTTTGGTGATTTACAATTGTTTTGAAATTTTTATTAGGGTATAGTTGCTTTACAGTGTTGTGTTAGTTTCTGCTGTACAGCAAAGTGAATCAGCTATACGTATACATATATCCCCTCTTTTTTAGATTTCCTTCTCATTTAGGTCACCACAGAGCCTTGAGTAGAGTTCCCTGTGCTATACAGTAGGTTCTTATTAGTTGTCTATTTTATACATAGCCGTGTATATATGTCAATCCCAATCTCCCAGTTCATTGAATGGCTTTTTAAATGTATCTTCCTCTTGACTTGGAGAGGAAGGAACTGGGTACCTGGAAGCCCAGAATAATTTTTAAAAACTCAATCAAAAATTGGTTTCAGCCAATTTACAAGATGCTTACCTTCATGCCGTCAGTGATGGTGAAAGCAGCTTTGTGTGAGATCTTCCTTTTGCAGAATTCTCCCTGACTTCTTAAAATGTCCCCCTTTTCCCAAAACTTTTTGAAAATATCACGTACCTAGTTTTATATCAACACATGCAACTTCGGTACCTTTGAAATGTAAATTAGCGAGCTGAAGCGATTAAATAAAAATTATTAAATTTTCATAAATTTAAGAAGAAAAAGATTGAGATTTATAGTTGTGACTTGAGAAAAAGGGAAGCAGAGTTCATGCCCACCTTCGTTGTTGATTTTCCCAGTGACTCTGGAGTGTGCCCCCTGGAAGAACACACGAGCCTTTTCTTTTTGGAAACCAAGTCCATATTTGCATAGGTTACTGTGGAAGGAACTTAACAAATAAAACGTGTAATTAAAGGATTAAGTTTTATTTCTGGAAGAAGTCCCTTGGATTCCTAATTAACCACTAATATTTTGGGATTTAGATTAACACCAGCCCAGCCTTTGGCAATTACAATACTGTGTGATGCAAAGGACTTTTTAAAAATGTAACTCTTAAATCTAATCTCTCCCTCCTGTGTAAGCCAAAAAACTTTAAGGCTTCCCTTTTCTAAAATAATGGCCTATTTATCTGATGGCTACTTGCTATCAGGGACGCTTATCCTGCCAGACACCAAGGAGAATTCCTGGGGCTACTTAACCCATTGCTATCTTGGGGCTCCATCCTCTGCAGGTTTGGTGCAGGCCCTGATTCACTGTTCAAGGTCACCGGCTCCTATCCAACTGCTGAACAGAATCTCTGTGGTATAGGCACAAGAGCCCTGGGAATCAGGTAGACTTGGGCTGAATCCTGGCAATGTCCCTCATCCTCTGTGTGATCTTGGATAAGTCAGTTACCGGCTCTGAGTTACATCAACTTTCAGATGAGGAGATTGAACACATTTATATCTGGGAGTTCTTTCCAGTTTTGCAATCAGGCCTCCAACTCCACATTTCTCACTGTTTCTCAGTCGGGATCGGACAGCTGGGGCTACATGAATAAGAAACCATGCAAACTGGCATGCGTGGTGTGACTATAAACTGGTAATAAGGCTGATTTTTTTTCAACCTGACTTGAAGTATCAGCTTGTTTGTTTTTTAGTCACATATTTTACATTGGATTTCAGGTGTCTAATAAAGCAATAATAATAGTCTCACAGGCTCGGTGGCATTTATAATTATTAGTATCACATATTGCTTTTTAACAGCTGCCACAATTTTTAGTTGATTTTTTTCTCACTTTGTTAGCGATCTAGACAGTCAGGTTAACTGGTTTCCCCCGTCTGTCAGTCATGTCAACATCCATGATCTTGGATGGAGCTCCTGGAGAGCTGGGTGTCCCAGGGATGCCTGTCCCAGAACTGGGACCCAGCTCTATCCCATCGGCCCTCCACAGTCCTTCCTCCCTTCCTGCTAGAGGAGCCCCAGGTTAGGGAAGAGGCCAAGGGATGGGAAGAATGCCTGGAGAGAGCAGATGAGACAGAGGGACAAGAAGGAAGAAGAAGAACAAAGGACAGGGCAGCAAATCAGGAGGGAAAGGACCTACCATTTGTGTATCTGCTTAGGTCCACAGCAAGAAGCCAGTGAGACCATGGGCATAGCTACTTCCAGCAGCTCTGTCCTGCCCCAAGGAAACAGGGGGAAGTGTTCAGAGCACAAAAGTAGCTCTTCCCAGCCAAGTTCTACTCCCCACCAGGCTCCTCAAACGGATTTACTTTGACAGTGGCATTTGATACAGACTGACTTACAGAAACGCTGAGAAATCCACTGATCTCAAATTCTCTCCTGTGTAGGATCCCTGACATTCTATTAAAAGGTGACAAACACAGTGTGCTAAGAGCCTGGAAAAATAATAGATTAGTATGAATGAGTTTCAGAGTGTAAGTGATTTTGTGGTTGAAATGCTTTATTCCAGACTTTTATTGTCAGGGACTCCCACCATGGCTTGCTCGTGCAATCAGAACTCACTTCCCTTGCTAGGAAGTGATGGGACTGAGAAGCAGGGTGGTTCAGGAAACTAGAAAGGCCCTAGACATGGAAAGGGAAAGGGTGTGTCACTGAGGAGACGACCTTGAAGGGGCCATTTAATAAGTTCCTTCAAATTGAACAATTTGGCCTGGTGCTTTTAGCTTTATCTGTGTGACAAGTAGGGACGTACACTCTACGTTGTGTTTCCTGACCTGCTGACCTTTGAAGGTGTGCACCCTTAGTGGAAACCCTGCCCCTTCCTCCTGCCCAGCCTGTGGCGGTTGAAGACTTGGATTTAACATCACTTTATACACGAACCTCTTTGCTCTTGTTTCAGGTTTTACATGTGCCAGTTTTCTGAAGGCCTCAGTGGAATGCAAGAGCTGTGCCTAGGCACCAGAATTATAGAAATCAGGTTCTATGATCGTAGCTACAGTGTGAGGGTTAGATGAGTTGACACCCATAAAGCATTTAGACAATGCCTGGCACTCAGTACATATTAATTCTTCTTCTTCTCCTTATCCTCAGTAAAGGGTCCAAATCTAACGTAGCCAGCATGTGAAAGAAGATGTTTCCTCCACCCTGCCCAAGTTAATCCTTGTTTTTATTTTTATTTTTTTTTAATTAATTATTTTTGGCTGTGTTGGGTCTTTGTTGTTATGTGCGGGATTTCTCTAGTTGCGGCGAGCAGGGGCTACTCTTTGTGGTGGTGTGCGTGCTTCTCATTGTGGTGGCTTCTCTTGTTGCGGAGCACGGGCTCTATGTGCACAGCCTTCAGTAGTTGTGGCTCGCAGGCTTAGTTGCTCCGTGGCATGTGGGATCCTCCAGGACCAGGGCACCAACTCCGTGTCCCCTGCATTGGCAGGCGGATTCTTAACCACTGCGCCACCAGGGAAGTCCCAGATTCTTGTTTTTAAATAACTTTTTTTTCTGATATATGCTGTCACTTAAATAACCTCTTTGGATATTGATGTCTACTAAGTGTCCTTAAAAAGGATGACAGCAGTCATTTATACAAACAAGTAGAAGAATGTTTCTTTCAGTAGACTCTATCTGCTCACATGATTTTTCATAGGCATCATGTGACTTAGACATCAATTTTTAGGGACATTTCGAGAAAGGTGCATTTGTGTTAATACCTTTGTGTTATGGTTATAACCTCCTCTCTTGTTAGATGACGTTGTCAGGTCCTCTAGGCTCTTTGATGTACTTGTTTGGCTTTTTGTTGGTTTTAGGTAGTAGTGTGGCTGGTAAATACAGAAGGCTCGATGTTAAAGAACTGCCTTAAAATGAGCCTTGAGAGTATGGTTAGATTAAGTTCTAGACCCTGAGGCTCTCTCCTTAGCTGTTTCTCTGCCTGACTTTCACTGACTCCACAGTGACGTTTATATCTGTCGGAGCAGAATATGCACCTTTCCCTTATACAGCTTCACAAGGACGATCTGTCTGGGTTAGCACTGACCCTAACATAAGCTGTGACATATTGCTTGGTTTAGCCTCTAGCCTAGCCTAGAAGAATGGGGGTTTTGCTTTTAAAAAGGTTAAACTGCATAGAAACAGTGTCACTGCTGTCCTTTTGACTAACAGGGTGAACTTGAGTCAGAAGACACTTGAACTCTATTTTGGTCCACTTAGAACTCTGTTTTGTTTTACCAGTGAAGAGCAGTACTTTAACTAGAGAAGAAAAGTTCGTATTTTTAAACTACCCACACTGGCAGTCTGGCCATTCATTGCAATGGTTCCAGGAGGCTTGGGTCAGACTGTCCCTCTCCCTAGGTCAGTGCAGAAAGCCCCACTTGTCTTAGGGAAGAGGCCACGTAGATACCTTGGGCCCTGAGTTCACTTTTAACCTAAGCAGGACATTCTCAGTTTCTTCTCTCCCCACACTGGTGCCACATCTGTCGACAACTGCCAGTGTCTGATTGTGGCTCTTGAAAAGCTCTCCTTGAAGGAAATGGTCTGAGTTGTCTAAGTGACTTTGACTTCTTCCTTAAGGAGACCCAGTGGCCTCCTCAGACGCTGAGGACTAACCACAACTCTGACCTCAGCCGACCCCACAGGGAATTGGAGTGGTTTTCAGAGTTGTACCCTTTGGGGCGAGATGACCAGACCATTGTCCTTCCTGCACAATCAGTCGGTGGATGTGGGCGCCTGGGAAGGTTGTAACCCTCAGGCTGCTCAAGGGGTCCCTGAAGGAGCTGAGAGCTGGAGGCCATCTCCTGGCAGCACTCCCAGATCTGGGACAGCAAGTCATTTCCTGACAGAGGAGTTGGATGAAGCATCTCAGCGTCCACCACAATTCACTCTCTGAACCCAGAGAGAACCATTGTAGTGGCAGTTTGGGAGCCCCTGAGACTACCAAGTTAGCCGCGTCTTGGTCAGCAGTCAGACCACGTGGTCTCTGTAGGATTTCAGTATCTGTGGAAAATCAGCTCAAAAACAAATGCAGGAAGTGATGCAGAATATACAGTGGATAGAAAGGGAGCTTAACTGAATGCGCAGAACACGAAGAGAAAAGGGAAAACAAAATTTTAAACAAAATGTTTGGAATATTAGCATGCTGTAGGGACTTGAAACAACAGTACAGTTTTAGATTTTAAAGGCAGAATTTCTCTCATTTTGCTCTAATCTTTCAAATTTGGTAAATTCCTTGGGTAAACCTGTCTTGAGAGAAGAAACACCCATTCTTTGAATTAACTATTTTATAGGCAGCTTTTATTCTCTAAAGATTGCTGTTTCTGGGAACATGATTTGATGGGTGTTACCTCTGAATTCTTGTAATGATGAACGGTTTTATACTGTGTTCTACAAATACTGAAACTATTCTTTTCATTCCAGATATTGATGAATGCAGCACTATTCCTGGAATCTGTGACGGGGGCGAATGTACAAACACAGTCAGCAGTTACTTTTGCAAATGTCCCCCCGGTTTTTACACCTCTCCTGATGGTACCAGATGCATAGGTAGGTGTAATTATAAACATCATACACAGTTTATGTAAATCAGTTCCATAATAGACGTCATTCTAAGGGAGACATATAATTTCTCACTTGAGGTAAAATGTGCTTTTATGGAAGTCTGTTAAATAGTTGACCACCCTCTTGAAGAACAGAGGCAACTGTGGTCTTGTTTTGGGATTTTTGCCTCCCATAAAGAGATGATCCGGGAGACCCTACAGATAAACTCAGTCTAAAATTAACTTTGCAGTTATGTGACCGTCAGACCTTGAAGCCATCTTTGACTCTTCTCTCTCTTTACCCCCACCTTCAGTCATTTCCCAGGACCTATGTTAATTTAGATCTGAAATTCTGCAATAATCTTTTAATTGCTCTCCCTGCTTCCTGGCTTCCCTACATTCCGTCTTGTCAGATTTATCTTCCTAAAATGGTGCTTTGATTAAATAACTCTCTTGCTCAAAAACCTCTGGTAGTTTTCCATTAGGATTTGGAAATTAGTGGTTTTCAGTCTATATCCCATGGAATCTTCAGGTGCTGCAAAGTCCTCTAGGGATGCTAGGGTTGGAGAGGGGGACAGGGCAAAGGGGGAGGCTGAGTGGAAAGGGTTGCTGCCTTCCCCTCCCGCTTCATACACACACGCCAGGCAATTTTGCTTTTATCTGGGTGGGTGTTAGGCTTACATCTGGGTGGGTGTTAGGCTATCCATATTTTGCTATTACAAAATATCAATTAAATAAGTGGTTCTGTTGTTCAAAAATATAGATCTGACAATAGCTGGATTTAATGGTTGCTAAGAGTTCCTTCAAAGTCCAGTATTCTAGAATAAAGTTCAAGTTCAAAAATGGACAGCCCGATAGAGAAGGAGCTTCACTCTGTGACCCCTCCCAACCTTGCTGACTTAGCACAGTCACTGCTTCTCACCCCCGAACAGGCCATTCACAGCAATTGCTTCATTCACGTTGCACCACTCAGAACACGTTCCCCAGTGCAAGCCTCCTTTCACACTCTTACTCAGGTTCTCTATCTTTGAAGGTGTCCCAGATCAGCTTACCTGAAAGCAGTTTCCCCCCCGAACCTAAGGATATCTTATTAGAAATGGTTTTATAGGGAAATTCTGTGTTTCTGTATGTTTTTATCTCCCTAATTAAGTTGTAATTCTCCTTAGAGAACAATAACTTCTAGCCTTATATTCCTGGTGGTTCTCAGCACAATTCCTTGCATGTAGTAGGCACTCAGTAAGCATGTGTTGACTATCAAAATAACTAATCCCTTATTAATAGGGCCGAGCTGAGGAGCCTATGGCAGAAGGCCTCAGAGGAAAGTGAAGGCTATCTTTTGATGTTTGTTTCTGGCCCATAGTTTCAAAGACACGCCAGCTTCACATCCTCACCACAGGCCATGAATTTCAGACCAAAACAGAATTGCACTTGAAATTCTGAATTCCTTTTTAGTTAGTCACACATAATAAAAGCTGAGGGCAGTCTCTCCGTTGACATTTGAATAAGTACAACTCATGAGGGAAACATATCTGGACTTTTCCTTAGAAGCAATGGTCGGTGGCGCCCGGATTACCTGCTTTTCCAGAATCTATCCATAGATCTTGGAACTGCAGTGAAAGGATGGCAAGTGCAGTTCATGTAGCTCCTTCTTCTCCCCAAACTGTCCCAATTAACACATGACCTCCGGTGGATACGCCTAGCAGAAATCCTTTCCTGGCCAGATAATAGGTAGATTTTTTTTTTTTAACCTTCAAAGAGATCCCCAAACAGCATTAAAATGATTAATCCTTTTAACACATTTACATATCAGAAAGTTGACATTTTTAAAGTTCTTTCCTTTTTACCTAATATACCCACGCTAACTTTTTACAAAAGAAGGGCACTAAGATTCCTGGGTCACCTCCTCGGTGTGAGGTATTTTATGGAAATTATCTGACTTAAGGTTCAAAACAGTACTGTAGATGGGAAGAAGCTGAGGTTTGGGAAGTTTAGATAAATAATTTGCTCCAGTTGTTTAAGCAGTTATTAAGTGAGGGAGCTGGGATTCCAACTTGGGCTGAGTCTACAGTCCGGACTCCGCCCATTGCTTCCTCCCAGTGACTGTCGGATGCAGTAAACGTTTGCTTGCCATACCCCTAGGCAAGCACTGTTCCTCCTTCCTTGGAACTTTATGAGACCCATAATTAGCAACTTACATAAAGTGATCCCAATGACATTTCTGCCTTCCCTACTGCCTGCCATGGTAAACCACAGAGACCCCCAAAATTATCCCCAGTGGCAAGAAAATATGTATAGTCTCCAACTTTTAAACAAATCCAAGGTTTGTTGGCAAGTGGGTTATTTGGAATTAGTGAATCTAACCAATAGGAAACCCCACGTGTAGATAGTGGTATGTGGTATCTTCCTTATACATCTCTTTTAACCATGATATCCAAACTGTTACCTTCTGTTACCGCATTCTGCGACCCTCAGATCTCACCAGTTCTAACACTGCCTTTGTCGTGTAAGCGCTGGTAGAATTATTGCACTTTATTTTTGGTTTTGTGATCTTCGTTTGGCACTTTATAATACTTTGTGTAAGGCTGTCTTTTCATATTAGTGTGTTCTGTCTCATCAATTCCCAGGACTCTTAGAGATGTCTGGTACCTAGATTGGGCCTCACAGCTCCTAGCTGCTGGTTGGCCCCAACAATGTTAGTGATTGGTTAGGGGAGACCTGCTGACAGGCTAGGATGACCTGCAAACACCTATTGATATTTAATCCATCATATATTTGTTTTGACGTGATGTGATTTCTGGGTCCTGAGAGTAAGGCCAAGTGATTCAGAAGTGGAGAAAGGAAGAAAGTTTCTTACTCCTTTTCTGCCAGATGTCTTGGTCAGGGCAGATTTAAAATAGATGAAGGTGTCTAAGGTTTCTCCAACCTTCATTTACCTCCTCTAAGTCTTACCATGCTTCTCCCTCAGCTCCCATAGATCTTCAGATTACTTTAAAGCCACCCCTTACCCTCTATGCAAAGCGATCCAGCACCAGATGATTTCCTTTCCACTTCCTTTGGCACTACCATCTGATGACATGGAAGACTTCAGGCTGGCATGACCAAGGGTCAATTCCCCTGAATGGTTCCTGCTTTTCAAAACTCTTCCCACTGGTTTTCTTTACAATTATAAGTTGTGTAAATGTGTGTATTCTTAACAAAAGCTCTCCTGCAAAAAAAAAAAAAAATTGTAAAATGATTATTGTATATGCAGGTGCCATTTATAAATCAGGAACTGCCAGCAGCCCGGATGTGGCTGGTGATTCTTGCAGTCCCACCACTCACCATTTTGTTCCAGCGTCTCCGACCCATTGATTTATCATATAAGTCAGCCAGCTGGGCAGTAAAATAATATCATAGATAATTTGCAAAATAATAGATATAAGCCCATTAGGAGCTTGCTGTTGGCAGCTGTGGGTCCCAGTTTTGCTCTGAAAGATGGCCCACACTGAAAATTGTACATACAAATTTTGGTCAAGTGTTTATACTGGGTTTTGACCACCAAATTCATTTGAAGCTGGGATATAAGCCAGTTTTGAACATCTCTTCCCATTCTGTTTTTTTTTTTTTTTTTTTTTTGGTACGAGCGCCACCAGGGAAGCCCCCTCTTCCCATTCTTAACGGCCTTTGGTTTCCATGCCCCAATATTAATCCTGGGGTATATGAAGTATTATTGTCTTTAAGGCAAAGCAAATTAGGAAGCAGGAAGTTCTGTTTCTCCCCCTTGTGCACAGAGAGGTGCCACCCATGTCTCCACAGAGCATTCTTTGTCTGCACTCCCTTCTCCAGCCATTTACCCTGGACCAGGCTGGAGTAAAACTTGTTCTGCCTCTTTGCTGAGGCTATTAGTCTGACCAGAGGTGCAGGAACTGGGACCACAGAAAATTTCTGGAAAGCACACTTACACTTGCTAGTGGTTTAAAGTACTTTTTAGAAATAATCTCGTATCCTTTAAAGCTGACCCATAATTTTCTTTTATGGTTTGTCTAGGTTTGATGTAGCCATCTTCACTCGACATTAACAATTTAAATGTTTCTAAGTCAGCCTTGGTTTTCTCATTTTATTAATTTATTGCAACCTTCAAGATTTTAAGGCTTTGTGTTTTTGAGAATGATGTAGATGAAAACAATGATAGGGATGACCCTCTCTGATCAAATGTTGGTTAATATGCAGACTTACAGGAAACATGAGGACAGATTTTTGACTACAAACAAATTCTTCACCTTACAAAAGGATTTCCCAGTTATATTCCTTCAAATGACAAGCATATTCAAAATACTAGTTTCAAAACTTATTTTATAGGAACTGTACAGAAATACATTTTACTTAAAGAGAGATACACCCGTAACATATGATAGTTAGATCAAGGGGCTCTGCACTTGGCTACCTACCTCCTTTCTTCCACCGCATGACCTCAAAGGCTCATGAAGCAGTTAGGTTTCTCCTTTGTCATGGGCTCTTTTCTGGTAACCCAGAGGTGTACTTCAGTGTGTCAGTGTTGTCACGTCAGTCAGACATGACGTAACCCAATAAAAGTGATATATAGAAATGTCTTCCCCTGTTGCTTTGAGAAGATACCGTTCTGCCACGAAAACAAAGTTCCTTCAAGAAGTATTGTATCCTATAGCACCAAGAACTTGCAATCATGTACATTTTGAACTTGTAAATAATGAGTGCCTTATCACATCTGTTAGGGCCCCAGGACAAAAGGAAACCTCGATTAACGAGCAGTGGATCTGACTGCAAAATGGCTCATTCCTTTAAAAAAAAATATCTCACACGTCTGACTCACGGTTTCAGACTGAAAAATAAGAAAGGTCTTTTAGAGACGTAACCTACGGTGCAGACTTCATGTTGTTTTAAAATAGATTTGTATCAGTATTTGCCTAAAGTGGCTCAAATTAAGTCGTTTGAAACCAAGGACAACACAGTCTCCCTTCAGTATAGAGACATGTCTCTATACCTAATTAACCGTCACTGCCAGTGATTTTCTTCTTCTCTCTTTTCCTATGACCCATATGGTTGTAATCATTTGTTCCCACCTTGCGGATGGAATGTGGGACTTGGGCCAAGTGTACCAGCTCACAGGGGCAAAAGGTGTGAGATGGAGGGATCTCTGACTGAGCGCTGTTCCCAAGTGGCACTCACAGTTTACCTTCTAGGGCTGAGTGTCAGCTCATCCTGCCCGAGCCCCACTGGGAAATGTGGAGGTGCTGGGGCAAAAGAGAGTCGTTTTACGTTTGATCTCAGTGATGTGTATGGGGGTTTCTTTGTCCTCTCAGATGTTCGTCCAGGATACTGTTACACGGCTCTGGCAAACGGGCGCTGTTCTAACCAGCTGCCGCAGTCTATCACCAAGATGCAGTGCTGCTGTGACGTCGGCCGGTGCTGGTCTCCGGGGGTCACTGTTGCCCCCGAAATGTGTCCCATCAGAGCAACGGGTAAGAGCCCTTCCATTTATCCACAGAGTATCTCTGCTCAACCCCCTGCGAGCCCAGGGGCAATGTACGTGCTGCAGATTTAGTGGAAACCGGGGTAAGTGAATAACATTCCAGAAAATAAAAGAGATGGCCTTCAGGGAAATTTCCCCAGGTAATGAACAGGGGAAATACAGAGGTCCATACAAATGACACTGTTCGCAGGTACTGTATCTTACTTAGCTTGCGTATTAACACTGGGTAGCAACCTGACCAGTCAGAAGAACTGGTTCCTTCCTAGTCTCCTGTATTTCTTTTGTATCCTCAAAAGCTCAGCAGAATAAAACTCAACTCCCTCAGAGCCTTTCAGGTGAGTTATTCGGGATACACATTTCCTCCTTCCCTAACGTTTGACACTCTCCTCTTCTTGGTTGCCAAGTCCTGTTGATGTTTTTTTCTTTTCAATTTCTCTTTTCTGTCATATCCCTTTCCACATAAAGCTCATTTTCTCTCATCTGCACTATTGCAGTAGCCTCCTAACTGGTCTTTGTGAAATCCACAGCTGCCACGTAACATTTCCCAAAGCCTAACTCATCTGAAATTCAGTTTTAAAAAATTGTGTCTGGGGAAAAAGTAGAGAAAGGTGTCCAGAAAATTTTTCGCAGGATGAACTCAGGCAATATCCAGTGGTCCAAGTCACTCCATTTCTTGAAAATAAAATTTTACTACTTAGCAGGGCATTTAGAGTCCCCAAATCCGATTCCTGTTCATCTTTTAATTCTTATTCTTTATAGTAGCTTTATTTTCTAATTAAATGATGCAATCCAGCTTTCCTTGAACCCAGTCTGAGCACTTCTAAACTCAAATATTCTTTTTTCTCCAAACTTCTCCCCAGTTCAGGTCCTTACTCCCTACTCCCCACCCCTGCTACCTCTGCCTGTTATACACCCTCTTTTTGGTTGAGATTCCTCTCAGATGTGACCTAATCCCTGCACATCCCAAGACCACCACTGCTGAAAATGCTCAGTGCTCTAGGTTTGTACTGCTGCTGTGATACAGATCCCATCTGCTCAGGTCTGTGCCTGTGTGTGTTCATATATAGCTTTTTTTACTAGTTAAGAAATCTCATTAGGGGGTTTCAGTCATCATTATAGTGCCTTATTCCTTCTAATTTTTTAACGCTTCTCTGGTACTTAGCGAGAACTTGCTGATGGGAGGCATTCACGTAGGGTGTACAACTTACTAGGTGACGTCTTTCCCACCAGTTCTAAGTAAAAATTGGGGTAATAACTTCTTCTCAATCTGGTTCCTGAAAAGTATGTTTAAATCAGGAAATTATAGGGGAGAAAATCAGGATGCGGATGGATGAATGTAGAGCTAATGAAATACTTCAGAGTGTGCTACTCACAGAATATGAATGCCCCATTATCATGGGTTATAGACCTGCTCACAGATGTTATTTTTAAATTTCTATTTATTACTGAGAATTATGTGTGTGGACTAAAGAAGCAAGAAAATCGTTCAATAAATTTTAACATATAACAGGTCATATATTTTGCCATATATTTTGACTGTCTCTGGCCTAAAAATATAAGGCACCCTTCTTAGTTCACTAGGGGGACCATTTAGTAGGTCACTGTTTAGAAGCACATGACTTTCTATTAAGACCTACTGCTTGGATACCAGGAGAATCACTTTTTAAATGGATATGTTAACTTAGGAATCAGCAGCATTGATGTGGATTCTTTCCTATGTTGAGACCTTGAATAGAAGAGGGAGGACTAGAGTAGGCTTAGTTGCTGAAGACCTACTTTGGGACTCATGGAGCAGAAGGCCCGGTCCCCCTATGTAACTTTGCAGGGAGCTGCTCTCCCAAAGGGTACCACTGAAAGATGCACAACCCTGAGACAGGCCCAGAGCAGAGCAGATGGATAGAGCAAACTAATTTGCAGGTAGGTGTGTTTGTTTGTTCAAATGTTCCAGTACCAGTACTACAGAGCTCTGGGTTCTTAACTTATGGAGACTGATGACGTAGGAAGAATTATTTCAGATTGGTCAGCTTTTCACTTTAAAAAAAAATCAGTGTCATCTCTGGGTTAAATGGAGATAGGAAAGTTGGACATCAGTTGAACAAAGTCAGCCCCAGGTTGCTGATTCTGAATGTAAAGGGGCTCAACGGAAAGTTATTAAGCCGAAGAAAGTAGGAAAAAGTACAGAACCCAGCCTGATACACTTTCATGGAGAGGTTGAGATGAATTTAATGGCATGCTTAAAATAATATACCCACCTAGTTAGCAGAAATACTGATAAGCTATCCAACTTCTTTTATAGAAATCCTAAAAGACTAAAAAAAAAAGGTTGATTGGTGCTTGGAAGCTAATAAGTACAATTGCCATTCAATTAAATCCAACATAGTTAATAAATTCCTCTTCTGTGCAGTTTTCCAGGTGAGGCTGAGAGTGGGATTTCGTCATGAGTTAGACGCGATCCTTGACTTCAGAGACTGCACAGTCTTAGTGGTAGAGAGTTGGTAGAAAGCAGGTAGCCAGGAAATGTTGGGTATGGCACGTCCAGGTGATAATTCTATAAGGAAGATCACTGTGGTTTGACAACAGGGATTGTAGCATCCTGATTCAGGGAAGCAGAAACAATATATAAATCCTTTCCAAATACAGTCAAGTACTACAGAATCTTTGTGGGTTGAAATTCCAGATAAACAATGCAGTAGTAGAATTCTCTGAAAACATAAACTTAACCTGAGTTGGAAATGTCAAGTATGATTGAAAAAGTTTTAGTAATGGACCAGAAAAAAACAACAAGGTACGTGGTAGCTAGGTATGTTTAGCCAAATGTAAATGGACAGAAGGTCCCATGAGGTTGAAATATGAATACATTTCAGTATGACATATCACTGTGTCATAGAATAAGTCAGATTCTAGTCCACAAGGAAAATAAAAATACTAGCCTAATTTCTATTAATGGATGAAGCTAGTATAGAAAGTACCTATGGGAGAATCCAGAATCCCTGTGTGACAGAGGTAATAAAATAATCAACATTCTGGAAAGAGGGAAAAAAGAAATTTTAAAAATTATATAGTTTACTTATGGAAGGGAACTGTGACAAAATATGGCTATTTGTAGGAAGCATGAAAATGAGTGGCTTTAAATGATGCCTATCTACTGATAACTCCAAAACTTAGCAGCAGCCCTGACTTCCTCTCTAGGCTTCAAACTCTCTTTTAAAACTGCTTTGTGACATCTCCATGTGGATGTCTGATATCTCAAAATTCATATGCTCAACGTACAGCTTTTACCCACCAAACCTGCTCACATCACAGTTTTTCCCATCTCAGCAAACGGCACCAACGTCTACCCTGTTGCTCAACTGGAAAACTAGAAGTCATTCTTGATTTCCTATTCCCTCAGCTCTGACATTTACTCCTTCCCCAAACATAGCCCATTCATCTCTAAAATAATCTTCAGATGTGTTTACTTCTGTCCAGTTCCATCACTGGCTCCCTTGTCCAGCCATCTTTGTCTTGCCCTTGGTCTTCTGCAGCAGTCTTACCTCCCTCCAGTACAGTCTCCAAATGCCAGTGAGAATGATCTTCTGAAAATGTTCATCTGATCATGTCCCACCCCTGCAGAAGACTACCAGTGACTTCCCAAGGCATATAAAATAAAATCCAAGCACTAAAAAGTGTGCTCTTTAGAGTCCTGTGGGATCCACAGGTGGGAAGACTGGGTGGAGATCATGGCATTTTATTCTATTCTTCCTTGAGGTGAATTTTGACATAGGTAAAGACTTCCTAGGTTTTAGGAGGGACATGTGGTACACACTCCGGGGAGTTTGTTTCCAGTTTTGAATTATTGTTCCAGTCTGGTTGCTGCTATAGGTTTTAGGAATGCTGACTGAGGAAAAAAAGCCAAGTCAGTTGGCTTTTTTCCTTTTCTCCAATTGACCTACGTGGTTTGATGATCAGTTGTATTCAAAATTTCTTTACAAAGTAAGGATGACTTCCATGGGCCTATGGCATATGCTACCCCTCAGCTGTTGTGTTGTGTTTTTTTTTTTTTCAGAGGATTTCAACAAGCTGTGCTCTGTCCCTATCGTAATTCCCGAGAGGCCAGGATATCCTTCCCCACCCCTTGGCCCCATTCCTCCAGTTCACCCTGTTCCTCCTGGCTTTCCTCCTGGACCTCAAATTACAGTCCCTCGACCACCAGTGGAATATCCATATCCATCTCGGGAACCACCAAGTAAGAGCTCAAAAGTCATATAATTACGTTTCTTGCATTAATCAGGTTAACTTTTTTGTTGTTGTTTATGCTGTTTAAGTCATTAAGTAAGTTTAACCAGTCCTTAAAGATTTCATTTACAGAGTGTAGTATATAACTTTCTCAACTGGCCTATTGCATAAAGGAAAATGGGCAGTTTCATATTCTCCAGAGATTAATGTCCTTTTGCTATTGATGTTGTGGGAGAAATTTAAATCTGATTCACAGGATGAATTCATAGAGGAGGCATTAGATTACTCTTTGGGTTATATATCATGCAAAGCAGTTTTGCAAATAGTTAAATGCCAGTAACTCACTGCCTTTGTTGCTTCCCTGCGCTCGAGGCCTGAGAGTGAGGCGGAGGGAGCCGTGGAGAGAAGCAGGCAGAGGAGCAGGCTACAGCGAGGCCGCGGTACCTGGCAGCGTGCGCCACGGTGCACAGGTGCTCTCTGTAGGCGAGAATGGAAACATGCTCTGTTGACACCAGGCGACCTTTGCCCAGAGTCCTTCTTCCTTTATGATTCAGCATCTTGCCCATTATTACTGGATTCAGTGCTGGTGGAAGATGCCCTAGTTAGACATAATTTTAATGGGGTTTCGTGTTATTCCTTCAGGGGTGTTGCCAGTCAACGTCACTGATTACTGCCAGCTGTTTCGCTATCTCTGTCAAAATGGACGCTGCATCCCAACTCCTGGGAGCTACCGGTGTGAGTGCAACAAAGGATTCCAGCTGGACCTCCGTGGGGAGTGCATTGGTACGTGATAGACCACTAGCTTGGCACCAAGAGGCTACTGCAGTGCTGTTTCATGACTGTATAGGTTTTCTATGGCTGCTATAACAAATTGTCTCAAACTTAGTGGCTTAAAACAACACAGATTTATTATCTTATATTTCTATAGGTTAAAAGTCCGACACGGGTCTTTCTGGGCTAAAATCAAGGTGTCGGCAGGGCTGCGTTCCTCTCCGAGGCTCTTGGAGAGAATCCATTTCTTTGCCTTTTCTGGCATCTAGAAGCCGTGTGTATTCCTTGGCTGAGGGCCTGTTTCTTCATCTTCAAAGCCAGCAGTGTAGCATCTTCAGATCTCTAACTCTCTGATTCTCTCTTTGCATTCCTTCTAACACGTTTAAGGATCTTTGTGATTACATTGGGCCCATCTGTATATAATCCAGGAGGGATGGATTCCACTGATTAGCAACTTAATTGCCCTTGCCATGTAGCATGTTCACAGGTTCTGGTGGTTAGGACATGAACATATTGGGGGAGGGGCATTATTATGCCTACTGTAGTGACTTTTAACTTTCATTGTAAAACACATTCAAGGCATTGCTGATAACTCTAACTTCAGCCATCCTATCGAAGGCTGACCATTAAAATGAAGCATTAGAAATATCCCCAACTTATGAAACTTTGCATGGTTTACTAATTTGAGTGGATAACTTACCAACAATCTCTAGTTAGCAAGGAACTAAAGCAAGGAACTTTACGTTGTTGATAAGGCAGTTAAGCTAGTGAAGGAAGGAAATGTAACACAAGGATAATTTGTTGGATTGGATAAGAACACCCAGTTGCCATCTAATTTTTTAAAAATAAACTGCTCTCTTAGGTCTATTATAAATCCCAATTCCAGTTATGAATCAGGCAGAAATAAGTAGTTCTTGGTTTCTCATGCTATATAGTTTCCTGGTGATATGAAAGCCCCTTCAAGTAGCTTGTTAAGAGAGAGTCCTTCAATCCTGAGAGGTCATCCAGAGCTGGGTAGGAAAGGCAAAGGGAACGTCTGGCTCAGGGTTGTGAAATCAGACTTGCATCTGCCACAAGAAGCATGTGACTTCGGACAAGTGGGTTATCTTCCATAAGCTTTAGCTTCTTCATCTTCACAAACAGAGGAATAAAAACCAGTTTACCTGTAAGTAAACTGATAGCTCTAAATGAGTGTAAAACTAGCGGGAGCCTGTCTAGGGGCGGGGTGGAGGTGGTAGCAGCCTTGATGGTGGGTGAGAACTGCCCTTTAAACAACAACAGCTTCATGGTTTGTTGTAATATTCATAGCGGAACTGAGAAAGGAATGCTTAGATATGGTTAGGTCTTCTTTTCATTGAAAAATTGAGCTTCAAGAGACACTCAGATTTCTGTCCAGAAGCCACTTCTGAAATATTAGTCTGTTTGATTCCCTTATGTCAGACCCAAGGAAGAGAAAATGTTTATTGGCTTGGAGCGTTGAGTTGCTGCGTATTTGGCATTTTTCTCTGAAAAATGACACAGGAAAATAATAGATTCTAACTGCTCAACGAGTTAAAGTGGCCGGTGACACCGTTATTGTAGTGGAAAGATCTTTTCATTATGCTATTTATTTCTTAAAAGGAAAGTGTTTTAGCGTGTAAAGGAAACCAGTAAAATGGTCTTGGAGTTATGAGTTACTGCGATCTAATGTCTTACTGAAATATACTGTGTTTTGCAGATGTTGATGAATGTGAGAAAAACCCTTGTGCTGGTGGCGAGTGTATTAATACCCAGGGCTCCTACACCTGTCAGTGCCGACCTGGCTATCAGAGCACACTCACCCGGACAGAATGCCGAGGTACGTGTGGTCCTAGCTTGGCACGTCGGACATGTATGCTAAGTAAGGAGTTAGCTTTGAAGGAATTCCGTGGAGTCTGAATAACCCTTGCCGGGAGAGGCTAATATGCTCCCATTGCTTTTTTGCACTTAATTCCAGAAATTGTTACTCTGAAGGATAGCATCATAAAATCTGGCAAACATTCACGTTATTTTAAAAGATGTTTCTGTGCCTGTGGGAATATCTTCTTTTCACTTCCTTAACTTTTAATCTGAGAGCTAGGGAATGGGGTTGTCCTTTGTTGACACAGAAACTGAGAAAGGTTTCAGGTGAAATTTTACGCAATTAATTGCTTCACGGAAAGGCCTGAAGGATAAGAAGTGCCTGTAAGTTCTTGCTGCTTATTTCGTGTAGTCAGCGGCAGCATCACCTGGGAGCCAGTTGGAAATGCAGCATCTCAGGTCCCACTTGAGACCTGCTGAATCAAAATCAGCATTTTAACAAGATCTTCCAGGGACCCTTACGCATGTTAAGGTTTGAGAAGCACTCCTATAAAGTTTCCTCACAAAAATTTCCCTTCAGATTTGTTTATTAATTGACTTATTAAGCCACCCAGTATACCTCTTATTGGATGACTTTGATGTACTGAGTTTCTGAGATAGAAAGTATTAAGATATGTGCCCCACCTCAGGGCACTCAAATATCTATATCTCTATAAGTTGGGCACAGAATGATCTGTTATAATTGATCAGTAAAGCCAGATAAAAGCAACAGAACTCTGTTGAAATTAAATACAAGGGAAGATAAGGGAGGTTTGTATCACTTTAAAAATTTGTCAGCCATTAATGAGTTAATTTTGTTTGCCTCTTTTAGCAAAAGTTCTTCATATTAGTTGAAGGCATACAGATGTTTTTATTTTTTATTAGTGACTGTTTTCGGTTCTGACTTAGGGATTTCTTGCCATCAGTGTATTTTAGTACACCGCTTATAAATGGCAATTTTGAGCAGAAAAACCTGGAGCACAGCATTTCAATCTGTTAATATTTCTATTAATGGCCTACTTACTGAATTACAAATATAGTTTGAATTTTTAACTGAGTTTAGAACCTTCTTTATAACTATTGTTTAAAATAATCAGCACGTACAAACAGTATACGAGGCATTTTGCAATCGTGGAAGATAAACCGAAACCAGTGTTTCAGAAGACAGCACTACTAAATAAGCAAATAGAAGACATTCTTGAGAATACTCAGCTGCGGCAGGGGCCAATCAGTGTAGGTGCATGTTATTGTCATCACTCTGAGACTTAGTTTATTAGAGACTGAAGGTTACCTAAAAGCCTCAAGCACTGTCTTCTTTAAGAGCTAGTGCGAAGCTTAGCCCAAGCACAAGAAGTTGATAACGTGATCACATTTGTGGGTAGATGAAAGTCGCCACAGAATGGTCAGAAAGGCTGTATACTTAGCTGAGAAGGACACGAGGAACTAAACAGAGGGGACAGAAGAAACATACAGAAACACGGTAGAGACGTTGAATGGCAAGCTTTTCGTTTATTTTTGTAAGGCAGCAGGAGCCCGAATGGCATTTTCAAATTAGTGAGGAGAGAAAAAGCTGAACTCTTTATCCTGTTGATTTTATCCTTGGGCCTCCATAGATTATAGAATCCTAAAAAAAAAAAAAAAAAGTAGATTATAAAATCTTAAAAAAAAAAAAAAAAGTCTGCTGAAGAATATGCGGCTTTTACTATTTTTTGGAGTGTGGAGCAGGTCAGATTTTAGTAAGGATTAAGAAATAAATGAGAGAGAAAAAGATCGTAGGTTGTTGGCACAAAGATCAGACAGAAGAAAAGCCCAGACTGCTTCAGCTAGTCCAATGACTCGTGTGGAAACCACTGCTGGATCTGCCCAGAAAGAAAGTGCGTCTGAGGGTCAACCACAAGACACCGTGCAGACACAGGGTAGACAGAATAACCAGTATGCCATGAATGCACATTCTTGTCGTCCAAAGGATGTTTAGGGCTCTTATACCCAGGCACATGGCCTCAACTCTGCATGGGTAGGTCTGCTCCCATCCGACTCTGCTCGGTGCCCTGGCCTCTATCTCTTGGGAATAAGCCCTGGCAAAGGTTGTACGCTCTGTAGACAAGGTGGTTTGTGTTCATCCTTTTTGATGTTCATCCAGGCATGTAGCCTAGAAACTGAGGGGAATAGATAATCCAGGGTAACTCGTTGTGCACTTTAGGTTAGTTGCTAATCTTTAAATGAGAGATCAGATGCGGGTTATTTGAGTTATTGTCATTTTTAACACTTCCATATCATGCTCTGTTGTTTACTTTGGCATAATATTAAACATGAAAGAAAAAAGGGGAAATGCCCCCATAGTACCAATATTTTGTTTGTTAGATAGAATACTCATAAAGTTATAAAAGAGACTAAGAATATATAAACAAATAAAACTGTATTTGGACCAGAACTGCCATAAGGAAGGTAGACATTTCAGAGTCAAAATGATTGACGGTTTTCAGATGGAATTAGGTTTTTAAATTGTTTTTTTTTTTTTAATGGCATTTCTGTTTAACTGTTCTGATACAGCGAACATCAGATCTGCCTTTTGATCATGTCTTAAAAGACACCAGACAAAGTTCATTGTAAATAATGATATATACTGGCTCATTGAATTACCTAGGAAAATGGTGAAGAAGAACCTATTTTGTTTACAGAACTGAGATTTAGGGAGCCTTCTTAGAAAGTAAAGTTAAACTGAATGCTATTATGTTGGCATTTTTTTCTTTCATATGCCTTTCAAACTTTTATTAGTAACCCTAAATTTTATATTATTTAATACTGAGTTTATGTTGAAGAATATTATTTAGTAATCAAAACCCAAGACTAAGATCATGAATTTAGAGATGGTGAGAGGAAGAAATAAAATAATTTAAAATCCCCTAAGTAAAGCTATTTCTTCCTTTTTGACTTCGATTTTAGACATTGATGAATGTTTACAGAATGGCCGTATCTGCAATAACGGACGTTGCATCAACACAGATGGCAGTTTCCATTGTGTGTGTAATGCAGGATTTCATGTTACGCGTGATGGGAAGAACTGTGAAGGTAATACGGTGTAATAATAATTACAGTATAATCATGTCATTCCCCTATTCCATTGCAGTTTCAGTATCAAAAGTCTTTAACAAGGCCAAGTCAAACATTGAGTGAAAGGTCAAAGTATCAAATGTATATTCACCTATTGTTATCTGGGAGGATGCCTAACTTTCAACAGTATTAGTTCCTTTAATTCACATTTGTGTGAGTCAAATAACATTGTAAATATAGGAGCAGAGCTTGCTATTTAAATATTCCTGGTGACGAAACTTTTGTAGCATAAATCATTACTTCCAAATTTTATACAGTCAGAATTTGTACATTAAAAAAAATAGGACACACCTAATCTCATATATTCTTCAGTCACTTATAATCCTTTTGTTTAAAGTGTCTATGTAGTAATGAAATATTACTAAGGAGTATCTGAAAATGTAAAATTGGAGAGAAATGTTGGCGAGAGTCAGCCCTTTATATTGCCTCTTGAATTAATCACCTCACTTTGAATTGGGCTGTTTCATTTTGTCTTTTTCCCTGCCTTTTCTCCCCTAAATTGAAAATGTGACAATTATTGATGAGTTTCCACTTCTTAGACCTTTAGCAAAAAATGAAGAATGCTCCTTATCATCTTTCCCAAAGTCTTCGGGAAAGATCCCAAGAATCTATTCATACATTAAAGGAATTTCAAAATTGTTCTTAGAAACATTTTTGGCAGAATATTATCTCAGTGATTCAATTCAAAGACTTAATGCCAAAATTCTCAGTTGGGATAGAGTCTTGTTTAAAAAAGAAAAAATCATAAATTACTTCGGTCTGACTAAAGCCTGTAAGTGAAAACACACTGTGTCTAGAAGAGCAAGTGCCTCCTAAGACAGCTGTAATGTTAAATAAAATAGCATACTGATGAATTTAAAGAAATATCTGTATGCTCAAGGGATCCTAAATGTTAGCTGTCATGGCTATACTCTATAGTCAAGTCTTGCATTTTACAAATACGTTTTTCCTATCCCTATTTAAAATTGCTTCAAACTGCCAGCAGTTCTCTGGTTTCTACTTTTTAAAGAATCAAGAAGTAGCCTAAATACATTTCATCATTCTTAGTTTCGATTTTGTTTTTATTTTCAGTATATTAGAAGTAATGTGGATCTGTAAATATAACCATCAGGCCGTTTACACACCTTTCAGTTTGTAAACTGCTGTTCCTAAAAAGAGCCTTGGTAGCTCTTATTGAGTTAAATTTCATATATATATTTATATGAAAAATATATTTATATGAAATTTCATAGATATATGAGTCTAATACACATACATGTGTATATACATATACACATATACGTGCATATACATATATACGTATATGCTTGTGTAAGTATATATGTATATATATACACACATGTCCTAAAATAAATTTAGCCCTATAGTTTGCATGCACATGTCAGAAATTGAGAACTTGAGATGCGTATTTCATATGGCCACTCTTCTCTTTGTAAGTTATAATTTGGATGAAAATTAACCTTAGACAATAATAACAAAAAGTAAAGAAATGTGACGAAACAGAATTATATTGACCCAGGTTGGCTTCCTTTGTAAGCTTACTCATCTGGCCATAAGAAAATATATCCTTTGTATTTTTCAGATATGGATGAATGCAGCATAAGGAATATGTGCCTTAATGGAATGTGTATCAATGAAGATGGCAGTTTTAAATGTATTTGCAAACCTGGATTTCAGCTGGCATCAGATGGGCGTTATTGTAAAGGTTTGTGCTATAAAACTCTAAATCATATTCTTCACCCGTTTTTTCTCCTCCCTACATTGCTTAGAGCTACCACCTTTCCTTATTGATTCTCCCTATTTAAAGTTCCCCTAACTCTGTACTAAGAAACCTGACTGGAACTCCTCCTTAAGTCCAGCCATCCAGAGAGCTACGATTTATGCCCAGAAGGCTGTTCTTACTTCAGAAAGGGTGTTTGGTGTCTTCTCAAAGGAGCCTGATAGGCTCCATAGCAAATGAATGAGAAGCTGAACTACCATTTGGACTACCGACAGCTGTGAGCATCTTTTTAAATAAGCTGAGTTCTGCCTCTTCCTTACAGTTGAGGAATAATTACAGTTGGCTTCTTGATGGCTGTCATTTGCCACCTCTTACATCTTCACTGGACAGAATATTGTAGACTGTTATTGGGGTGATCTCTTCTTCATAATTTCCTCCAGATACCTTAAGAAACACAATTTATTTAAGCTTTATCAAATCACAGAAGCAAAAAAGGGAAACAGGATTAAGCAGAAGAAGTAAAGGAACCAGGAGCCAGTATTTAGCTTTGTAACTTTTGAAATAATCTTATTGCTCCAAGTAGTGAAGCAAAATGAAGATTTTTATTTGTGCTGTTGAAAACTGGGGTCCTGAGAAGAGTTATCAGGAGATAACTGCAGTTATCAGGAGGAGAAGTTACATTTGTGCTCAGTTGCTCTGCCTCATGCGGTCGAGGATGAATAGTTATTGCCCTTGTGTCCAAGATCTGAGCTGCAACCAGACTTCTCAAGGAACCTCATACTCAAAATAGATCCAGGGAATCTGCTGAAATATGACACTCAAAACCATAGTTTCAGGGGCTTCCCTGGTGGCGCAGTGGTTGAGAGAAAAAAAAAAAACCATAGTTTCAGATGTAGAAGGTAGAGAGAGCATCAGGCTATTCAAGATGGAGAAGGCAAGAAAAAGTCCTATGGTGCCTCTTCTCTAGGTGCCCTTGTATTAAGTCCTTGTATTAAGTCTTCAGCATGATGTGTATTTTCTCTAGGCTTAAAAGAGCTTCTAGCCCTTGGTTGTTTACCTACATTCTCTATGACCTTCCCATCAATAGCTCTTCAATATCATGGAAATCTGCCTTCACAGCAAGAGAAAGGTTGTTTTGTTTTTTGTTTTCAAATTTGAAGTAGGAAATTGGTTTCCATGCTTTTGAGCTATGTGTTGGGAGGAACTTATAGCTGGGGAGACAAGATTAACGCATGAAAATATTAAGACAGCATACAACAAAGCACCCAATTGTGCAGGTTAAGTGCTGTACAAGTGAAAAAGAAAGGGGAAGGGAATGATTGCTGGAATATTTGGAACTAGGCTTCCAAACAAAATAACAGAAGGAAATGTGAAAGTCCCTTTGTGAACAGAACTTTTCTGAGAACACACACTCCTCTCTCTTACCTATGCACAGAGCATGCTAAGATTCACTTTCAGTACCTATAGGCTGCCAGTGAGCCAGGCCACAGACTCTTAAGGGTGGCCAATAGATAATGCTGTTGTAACTATTTCAGAAGATATTATGACCTCATAGGTGAAGCCCGGTTTTGCAACTGTTTGCAATCAGTGAACTAGTATCTTATTGATAAATGGATTGTTCCAGTCTTTTGAAAGTGCCTGATGATTAAAAGTCTGCTCTGACTTTAACATTCTGGCTTAAGAATCAGAGCTAGAGAGAAAGAGAGGGGGAAAATGCTCCATATTCTTACCTGTGTCGTCTTTATTCTGACGTATAGAGAAGATGGAATACACACACTTGTAGTAAGAAAAAAGGAAGAAAAAAGAAAAAAATTTCTTGTATGCTGAATTTCTTTTCCATCATTTTTCTCTTGATATCATGGGATAAGATTTTCTCTTAATGCTGAACACTTGGTTCTGATCCCACAGAGATGTAACTGTTCAAAGCTGAATGAACAATGCTAATTTAATCGCTACAGTTAACTAATCTGATGGACAGCCTGGTCTCCCTGATCACTCTCTGAAGGTGGAGGCCACTCACTTTGAGCAACGCCCTCTGGATCTATGTTCCATCGCTGTCCCCAGTAAAAAACCTTTGGATTACATTTCAGGCTGTAGTCACCACTGTTTTACTGTAGATCTCAATTTGAACAAAAAGGTGACCTGAATAACTGAACCAGTTTGAGTTCACGTATTTAAATATAACTGCTGTTTTAAAATACAATCTGTACACGGAATCTTGGACCATCTGAATATATTTTGTGCCAGATAACACAAGCTTTGTAAAACGCAGAGGTGTTTCAGTCTCAATTTGCCTTTTTAAGGTCAGAAGAAAGGAAATATTCACCTACACCAGTCGTATATTATAAAAGGAGTTGTTATAAAACGACTTGTTTCTAAGTGTTATATGTTTTCCAAAACACAGTTTTGGTACCATTTCTGTTTCCATGTTGGAAACAGAACATGTTTGGTACCATGTTCAGGGGGAAAAGTATCCGCTATTATTAGTATGTGCCCAATAAAATCTTTTACCAGGCCTCCCTAAGGATACACATACGATACTATAAAATATTTGTAATGCTTAAGAGAGATTTTTCTTTGCTGGGTTCCAATTGGCTAGGAGTTGTCATCAAAATCATCTATATTCATTTTCTGTTCCTTTTGTATGGTGTTCCATCCAGGCTTTAGTTCTGTGTCTCCTCATGCCATTCTAATTTTCCCAGAGAGTTAAGGCATGAGTGATACTGGAATGGACACCAGTCTGGGTGTTGGATGCCAAAAGGAGAAGCTTCCTGCCCAGGCCAAAGATGTAGTTTATTATCAAGCTAGATTTCTGACAGTCCTGGAAAAATTGCCATGTGAAACATTACACAAGACCCTTTGTCTTTTAGCTGTCACTTTCCTTCTTCTTCCAATTCTGTTTTTGCCTTTGTGATTCTTACTTTGGATTAAAAAAAAAAAAATCTCAGGAGAATGTTATTGAAATAGCTTTCTATAGAAAAGAAATAAACTCAGACAGTTTATCTCTCTCCATTTTTGTTCCTTTTCTCTCAAAGGAAAATGAAATGCATCTCACTGAGCTTTTACTGTTGATGCTGCATATTATTGTAAATCTTCCCCATTTTCAAGTCTTAGAACTGTAAATATGTTATGTCTTTAAATAAAGTCACTTTATTTATTTTTTTTCTTTTTTTCTGACATCTTTATTGGAGTATAATTTCTTTACAATGTTGTGTGAAGTGGCTTTATTTTTAATAAGTGCTTTTCCCCACCACAGATATTAACGAGTGTGAAACACCTGGGATCTGCATGAATGGGCGTTGTGTCAACACTGACGGCTCCTACCGATGTGAATGCTTTCCTGGACTGGCCGTGGGTCTGGATGGACGTGTGTGTGTTGGTAAGGTTAAAGCCGTAACTAGATGTACGATAGAGATCCATCCTCTGTCAGTCAATAAAATCCGCCAATAATAAATGTACTTGACTGTAGCAGATATGATACAATTAATATTTGTGGGGCAACAAACCACCAAACAGGGTCAGTTCTTTTCTTGTATGACATGGATATTAGTTTAAGGCATAGAAAGACGAGCTGAGATAAATGAAAACCAAGGGAATCCCCACCTCTCCTTCTCCCTTGTCTTTCCTAATCACCTAACTGTCCCCAATTTTCTCCAACCCTCCTTTGTTGATAATGGTCTTTGAAATTGACCTGTATGTGCCCATTATCTCATGGTGAACATTTCATTTTCATCTAGGGAATTAAATGTTCCAAGGGAGGTATAGAATGCAAAGGAGGATATGGATAAGTAAGAAACTTATATGATAATAGTTTTATGTAGCTTTATAAAGAGTTTGAGATTTGTTGATAAATAGATACAAAGTTTTTCCAAATTATTTTTAAGAAAGGTAATCGGTAGACCCTTTGAATTGGGAGAGGATTGGACATAGCTGGAAATCCTCTCCTGGTGGTAAAGATGATACTGCTTAGTTAGACCAATATCTGCAGATTTGTATAAATGAACCTTTTACAGATTAAACGTCCTCCCTTTTGAAAGTACATCTAATTCAGATATTCAATAATTGCATGTTTATTTTGAGGTCGTCTGTATTTCTAATAAAGATCTTATTTATCATAAGGCGAGATTGAATGGTCATCATTCATTCAACATTTATTAAGTGCCTTCTCTGTACACTCCTGGGGAAGACAAAAATGAGTGAGGTATAATCCTAGCCCTTAAGGACCTCACAGTTGGGTAAACCATAATAGTCCCTAGAGAACTGGAAGAGTCTAGTAATTGGTTTCCAGTGCTTGGAAGCTGAATGCAGAATGATTTGTTTCGTTTTGTTTTCTATTGGGACCTAATACCAGAGGCATTCTCTGTGAGTTAGAACAGGGACAATGGCTAAATAAAACCAGCTTCAACTTTGACCTGGGGGGTTCCCATCTGTTTGAAGCGATAGTATGATGACAGATGCTTCTTCCTGTGTAGACACACACATGCGGAGCACATGCTACGGTGGATACAAGAGAGGCCAGTGTGTCAAACCCTTGTTTGGTGCTGTTACCAAATCTGAGTGCTGTTGTGCCAGCACCGAGTATGCTTTTGGGGAACCTTGCCAACCGTGTCCTTCACAGAATTCAGGTATGTGGTGTCATGGGGATGCCCTAGTACTCCCAGCCTTCCGCCACCATCTGCAGTCTTTGCATTTTTGGAAGTCACGGGGAAAGATTGCGTCTGCTCTCCAGGTGCGTCATGTACCTTGCTGGGGTCTTGGCAGGAGCTGCTCAGCCTCTGCTCAGATGTTCCTCACAGGCCCAGCCATCACTTGGATTAGGCAGCATGTTCATGCCTCCCATCTGAACTCCTCCACCTCAGTAATAGTCATGCTCTTTAGGGTGTGTGCGACTTGCCTTGTTTTCTAAAGTAGCTTCACAGTGTTTACATTTTGTAGGAACTATTATAAAAGCAGAATTCTACCGTGTGTAAAAGTAAATAATTCTCAGATTACCTGAATGTTTCCAATTTTTTTCCAAAAGGCCATTTGTGAATTTTGTTCAAATCCTTCAGGCTGCTTTAGGTGTGCTTTTCCTAAATGATTTTATTCAACTCTAGGGAAAAAGTGTTTTTCTCAATTTGAGTGACATGGCATAGTGAAAAGAAAACTTGTCAGTGAGTCAGAATTCTGCTCCCCAGCCACAGGCAGACAAATTACTTAATTGGAGGTTCAGTTTTTTTGTGGATTTTTGTTTATTTAGGAATTTTTCTCACCTAATTTCAAAAGGATTTGAGATGGCTTACATTAGTAAACAATTATGAAATAGAATAATATGGAAAAGGGATCTTCATTTTTTTTCATCTACAAAATGAATTGTCTTAGGTAATCCAGAAGATCCTCTCCAGTTGTAAATTATTTCTGTTTGTAAGGCAAAAATAGTTTATTGAAATGAAAGCAATAGACTGTCAACATTTGAATGTAATTTTAAGGTAGCTTGGTAGTTGACTTCTAATGTCCTAAAATAGAATAAGTCCTAATATTGAAAATGTGTAGCTCTGATTGGTTGGTTTACCTCTTAAGATTCAGTTAGTTCATTTCTGGCCTAGATACTATCTATTAAAGACGAACTCACAATTTTTAAATATTTGCCATTTTGAAAATGATAATATTTGAAATCAGACAGAAATTAAAATGTATTATGAGAAGTTAGAGAAAGTTAAGTAGAAGACTTTAAAAGTCTTTAAAATGGGGGAATGCCAGTTAAAGAAAGAAAGCTTTATTCTGGATGACTGCTTCACCCAGTCATTTCATATATGATTACTAACAATTGAATACATGTTTGCAATAATACTTCGATTATATAGTATACAAATATAATTCTATCTAAAAAGATACTTCCATACAACTTTATAGTTGTATATTATTAATATCATCCTTCTAAAGTAAAGTTTGTTACTTTAATTTTTCAAAGTACTTTCCTTGCATACTTTGAATTTACAAGATAAGATGGGTATCCTAAAAACTGGTACAAGGATATAGGTGATTTGTCCATGTCTTGAATGAGTAGAATAGCCAAAGCTTAGAATCCAGGATCCTTGGTGCATATAGTTTTTTGTTTTTACATTTTCCTCTGGACCCCAATTACATCTCCAGAGAATTCTTATGCTACATAGGAAAATGAAATTAAAAAGATGACCCAAAGAAACCAAATTTCTTTAAGCAGTAAAGCTTAAAGAGAGTTACATTTTGAAGCTCAGTTCCACTACCTTCTCTTTTATATTTGAATCAGTTTACACAAAAGTGGTCCACATGTGGAAATAGTTCCATCCCGTTTGGTTTCTCCACCTCTTTGATAGATGAAAATGCCAAATCATGAAGGATTGAAATGTAGGATGTCCCTTATTTCAGGAGAGAGGAGGGATTTTAAAGGGGACTGGAAATATCCAGAAGGAATATCTTTAGTCAATTTAATGAGAAATTCTAACCACTTAACATCTAAAGTTCATCTTTGTGCTCTGGAAGTCAAATAAACTATATTTTCAGATACATCTCACTGGCTGCTGAGCATTTACTCCTTGTAGAAATCCGTCAGTTAAAGCCACAGAAGAGTAATGATTAGGAATTTTCTCTCCTGTCCTCATCCCACTGTCTCCATGGCACAACACTGAGTTAGCTTAGCAACAGCTATCATTTATGAAGTGCTTGAGTTGTGCCGAGCACTTGACATGTTCTCTCAGTAAATCTACAGCACTACCATGTGAGTTGGGTATCATTTTCTACACTTATATAAGAGGGAACTAGAAGAGGGAAAGGGCTTGCTCCCAGGACCCTCAGCAATAAGCATTGTCATCAGCATTCAAACCCATGCTGATCTGAATTCACTACAGAGTCTAGTACCAGATCCTGCCCAAATGGAAAAGAATAATGACAATAATTTGCTTCCATGTAGGCTAAGCAGCAGCTAATTTAACACCAATTATAAAATTGCTTTCAGCAGAACTGGCATGATTTTGTTTTTCCTGTTTTATTACTTACACTGTTTCACAAGTGCTTTAACTTATTGCTGATGTGAGAGAATAAAGAGGATGTATTTCCTTCTGCTGCCAGTCCCTGGCTTTCAAACACAATGGCAGCCACCTTCCCATTTTTTCCCTTTTTGGATCCTTTTAAGATGACTTAAAAATTAAGGGATTTCACCACTTTTCTCAAATTTATGTTTGGTAGAAGACAGAGGCTCCGAAGGAGTCAAACTTCATTTTTTAATCTATAAAAAATTATAACTCCTTTGCATCCCCTGTCATCAGGAATGCAATTTTCTAGAATGTGGAGGTATAGGAACTATTTGCTTCAGCACCAAGGTACAGGTGGCCTGTGTAAAAAAGCCACATCCCTATTATTCACTTCTCCTGCCACCTAAGCACAACTGATCTGCATTTGACCATGAGATTCTGTAGTTGCCAGAAACCATGGGCAACTAAGGGAAACTTCGTTTCTTTTCCTTGGATTAAGTGTGGTTCCTATTAGTTCTCCATTTCCATCATTCACTCTTAGGTTTATCTAAATATTGTTGGAATTGTGTATAAAGCATTGCATCAATTTTAAGAAATAGAAATCTGATTCCGTCACAAATTTGGGAACATATTCTATATACCTCCATTTCTTGAGTAAGATCCAGTTTTAACATTATGCAATACATTTCCTATGGATTTATATAATAGAATGAATCTGGCATCCTGATAAATATTAACTTTAAAAATACACGTAAATGCAAGTGTAGATACCGTGTTATTCTTGTCAGGGGAGGCTAGAGAATTTGCAGAGAGAAATGAGAAAATGTTACGAACTTGATTGTACTGAAAAAAAGAGCTCGAACTAAGAAAAGAATTTATTTCCAAGATGGTGGGAGAGAGTTTTATTAACAGTTAAGAAACCACATTTTAACAGACACATTTCACTGTAAGTGTAAAGTGTTCCCTGGTGAAAAAAATCAAGCCATAGGAAAAACACCTTTTCCGAAAGTGCTTGCACAAGGAATTGCTGGAACTCGCCTATATCCTTATAAGTCGTTTTCCACGGTGAGTGCGGAGCCTTTAAAATAGGAGCCTGGTGTGACTCCCCTAGGAGATGCCTCCTTTTCCTTTACCACTTTATTTCAGTTCCACTCACTTTGGAGGAAATGATGTGTGCAAAGCCAAGGGCAGGATCGACCTGTTCTGCAAACAAGGGAATCATTTACTATCTGTTAATTTATTGCAGCGGAATATCAGGCGCTCTGCAGCAGTGGGCCAGGAATGACGTCAGCAGGCAGTGGTAAGGACTTAGGGCTTGTTTTGAAATTTACTAAGCATGTGCAGAGGCAGCACTGGGCCTTCCTGTGGGTTTCCGCTTGGTCCCTTTACACCAGTCTGGTCCGACCCCCCTCTCTGGCCATCACCGCGTTGATCTACCTGGGACACTTAGAAGCCCCCAGTGGCAGAACAGCTATGGCACAGCGGGTCCTGGGATTGCTGGGTGTGGGTGTGGCACTCATTACTGAAGGGTTGGGTGCTCTCCCAGGGTCACTGATGTGAACGAGATACGGTGACCATGGTGGCTCGTTCATGAGAAGGGGCAGCCTGGCCGTCCTTTGGATCTGCCACTATCAAGTACAATTCAGGGTTATGAGCTCAACTGAACCTACGCACACTTTGAACACTTTCTTACTGGTCAAGTGCTCAGTCATTCTCAGATGGCAGTAGGGAGCCATCTTGTGTTTTGTAGCAGGTGGTGATAGCAATTAACTGAGTTGGAAGAAAATGAAATGTTGAAGTGTAGAAGTTAGAAGTAGAGAAATACTGGTGCCATAAAAGAAATTAAACGGGAGAATTGGAACAAGTGTAAAAATGGGTGACAAGTAAGAGGAAGGGATTACTTTACTAATAAAAGACTAAATGATTTGATTCAAGAGAGTTCTGGGAAAAAATAGACTGACTCGATTGTCAGTTCATTCTCTTGATTGATTTCATCATTATGTGTGGATAAAGAAAGGGCGAGGTGGATATTTGGAGGAGAAAAGAGGACAAGTAAGGAAATGTATAATGAATAAGGAGTTAGTGGGGAATAAATAAGTTGTGATGGGTACCTGGATAAGGAAAAAAAAAAAAGGTCAACCTTGATTTATAGAAGAGTCGGGCAACAGGATTTGAGACTAGCCACTCACTGACTGTCACTCAGCATCACCCTTGACTATTAGAGCTCTCCTCAGGCTGTCAGCAAACGGAAGAGGAGGACCAGCCTCATCTGGACAGAGTAGCAGAGGCTTTTCCAGAGCAGGTGGTGGTTGAGCAAGCTTCGGACCAACGTGTAGGTTTGCTCCAGACATTCCCCACGCAGAGTGAAGAGGGCATGATGTGTTTATGGCAGAGTAAGAGATTTAAAGTGAATAAAGAGTTCATATTTTAATTTAACCTTGAGAATGCTGTCGAACCTACGAAAGTCTGAACCATGAGAATGACACGGTCACCTTGTTTTGAGGCCGTTAAGTCTGGTGGCAGTGTAGAATGTAGACTGAAGAAGGACAGGCTGATGGCAGGGAGAGCAGTTGTAGGAACCTGGGCTCTGTATTTGATCAACCTTTTCGCCTTGATGTTTGTACAAGAAGAAGTCCAGGAGTTCTCCTCTTGATTAAGGATTGGTAGTCTTGTAGTTCTAGCTCAGATGCCAAGTTCCTCTCAGGGACTGGTGGAAGAAAGACTTGAGTCAGAATACCTTGTAGTGAGAAAAAGGGATCCACTTTCTCATCAAGGAGAAACTTTATTTTCATGAGGTCCTAAGGTCTCTACAGTTATTGTAATGTTATTTTTTGATAGTTCCTTTGATGTTTACTTTAGAATGTTAATGATTTTGAATTTTTTTGTGGTGTAGATATAAATGAATGTGCATTAGACCCTGATATCTGCCCAAATGGAATTTGTGAAAATCTCCGTGGGACCTACAAATGTATTTGCAATTCCGGATATGAAGTGGATTCATCTGGGAAAAATTGTGTTGGTAAGACGTTTCACCTGTTTTCTAAGACACTTCGTGCATCATGCATTCTTTCTTTTGTTGCTTGAGGGAAACTGCTCTTGAGTAGCTTAAAGGACTGGACAAATGGATGCTCTACACTTTGGGTGTCAGCATAGCTGAATCCTGACAAGTTATATCTTTTGTTTAACTATGTAAAGGATGGAACATGGCAACTGTCCCTCTCATACAGCGTGCAGTTCTCTAATTGCGCAGGTTGAAGCCGAGCGCTGCCCCTACTAGATGCCTTTGTTATTAGGGCGCTGCTAATTGTCATTATACACAAAGTAGATGTAGCAGTTATTTTCAAAACAGCAGAAATCTTACTTTGAGCATTTTCACCTGCTTTCCTTCTAACTATGTGGCATTTGTACTCACATAAAAAGAACTCACAGTAAATCAAAATATCTTCTCTCCCTCCCCTCCATTTAAATCAGTTTTCACCCGAGTTTCAGGCTAAGCAAGTACCTAAAAAAATGGAGGATAGAAGCAGGTCATGGGAGCCCACAGGTTTATCACAAAACCCTCTTCTTTCGACTGCAGGTTTCTTTTTCTCTCCCTAACTTTTATTGCTGGCCTAAACCTGGCCCTCCCTTCTTTATGGTCTACAGTTGAATTTTGAAAAATGATTTCTTTCTCTCTCACACCCTTAATTTTAGGGCCCCTTTTTGGGGGTTACATTTGTTATATGAGCATACATGGTACTTTCAAACTAGACTCAACTCAAAAAAAAGTTTTACTATTTCATTTTCCTGTAGGAGCCTCTCTACATTGGCAGACATGAAAAATCATTATTTATTTGGGCAGGCCAGAAAGGCACAGAGATGTTTTAGCTTCATCCAAAAATCACGCAAAAGGGAGAGTTTGGGAGGCAGAAGGGATTCTTCCTTCAGTGCTTTAGTGTCTACTCCAAAGTTGGACCCATTATCATCAGGTCAGAAGTATGTTCATATTTCAGATTATGTTCAGAGGTGTGAAGCTAGGAATCAAAGATCCACTCCAGCCACTTCCCACAGAGTTCCAGGGACTGACTATTCTATATCTTAATCTTCAGTTCCTCAAATGAAAGTTCCAGATTCTTCTGACATCATCAAAGTTTAAGAATTGCAATATTGACCTTTTTGGGAAGTATTAGCAATGCCTATATGATTTTGACAGAATTCTCAGCATGCTATTTGCTCAGACAGTACATAACTTTATACTTGATTTTCCCATATTTTAAGAACTGTGTAAACACAGCCCTCCATATCTGTGAGTTTTGCATTCACATATCTAACGAACCTCAGATTGAAAATATTTGAAAAAAAATTCCAGAAAGTTCCCAAAAGCAAAACTTGAATTTGCCGTACACCAGCAACTACTTACATAGCATTTACATTGTGTTAGGTATTATAAGTAATCTAGAGATGATTTAATCTAGAGATGGGAGGATGTGCATAGGTTATCTGCCAGTACTATGCCATTTTATATAAGGGTCTTGAGCATCCACAGATTTTGGTAACCTGGTGCGGGGGGTGTCCTGGAACCAATCCCCTGCAGATACCAAGGAACAGCTGTTAGTTGCTGATTTAAGTATATTTACTGCTGTGAACCCATGCAGCTCTCCAGTGCTGAATTTATGTATCCTTTATGTAAGGGCTACTAGCTTGTCAAATGGTAATCTAAGCAGCATCTCTCAATGTATAAAATGTCTCTTGTGAATATGTAGTCTATTTTGTGGGCTGAGTGATGTACTTTAGCTCAAAGAGGTATAACAAACTGTTTAAGTTCTACATTTCCTAAATTATCTAAGTTATACATATCGAAAGTTTGGTTTTGCATCAGACTTGCCTATTATTCAGCTGAAAGCAAGGAATTTTCCTCAGCTCTCTGAATCTCGAGTCTAAATTCCTCATGGCAATTATAAACTCTACAGATTGCTTCGTACTTTATAAACATGACTGGAGACCACTTAAATTATTCTAAAGAAGAGACACCCATCCTGGAACTGATACTTATCAAAAATGGACCATACTCTCTAAATATTTATTTAGTTCCTTAAAACAATAGGATTAGTCCTTTTAATTCTGGCACAGTGAAACAATTATATAAATATTAATGATTTCCAGCAAATCTAGGTTTTCTTCCTGCTAAAGAAAGAAGATAATTCAATAGTGTCTGGTGACTTTAGACTTTGTAGATACCTAGTATAGATAATCAGCTCAAGCCCCTATTTTCCTAAAATAGGTAATTTCAGCAAAGATCAATGGTAGAGGAGCTTTGCCTCTTTCCTTGAATTAATCATATCATTATGACCTTAAAAACTTAGCCTAAAAATGCAAAGAAATTGCATGCAAAGGACGGGATCTTTTAAAAGTTTATGTTTTTTGGTTTTCCAGATATTAATGAATGTGTATTGAATAGTCTACTCTGTGACAATGGACAATGTAGAAATACTCCTGGAAGTTTTGTCTGTACCTGCCCCAAGGGATTTATATACAAACCTGACCTAAAAACTTGTGAAGGTAAGATGTATTTTTGTTCTTATACCATGTACTTTGCTGCCTTTCGGAATGCCACTGGAAAACCACGAAGGTAAATTAGAGTCACTTCTGTTTTAGACAGTTGTGTCACTTCGTTGAGATTCTGTGATCCTAAATGACACTCCTATGCGCTTTGTAAGCTACTGATGGTACTTACCTGCGATTGGTATTTTATTTGCCATTTATTTTGCATCCAAATGCCACTTAAAAGTATTCACTTTGTATTTGCCTACAACTGGCATTTTATTTGCCATCATTTACTAGATGAAGAAAATATTAGATATGTGCTATTTGAGTTAGTAATTCAGAAATCACACTTACATTTGCTCCAGGTTTTCTGAATAAAAAGATTCAGCCATGTGCTGAACATAGAGATGTGCTCGGTTATTATTTTTGGCATTCCATCTGGCCTAGAAAGAAAAATCTATCTAGGTCAGCTTTACTATCTAATGAAGAATATATGGTAGCAAACGAGACCAAAGTTTAACTATTCATTTGTGCCCAAGACTAGTTTTTAGCAGTAACGTAGACCTGTTTTTGTTTCAGACATCGATGAATGTGAATCAAGTCCTTGCATTAATGGAGTCTGCAAGAATAGCCCAGGCTCTTTTATTTGCGAGTGTTCTTCCGAAAGTACTTTGGATCCAACAAAAACCATCTGCATAGGTATTTGTCTTTCTGAGAATGATTTTCCTATGTTTATCAGTGCTGCTGTATTTAATGTCTGCTTTTATTGCAAAAGGGTTTCAGTATGGACGAACAAAGTTTTAAACGATCGTTATTCCTTGTTTCATGGTGCTATTCTTGCTGTAATTCCAATGTACATGTTTGAATTTTTGATATAGATTCTATTGTCTATTAAATACCATCACCCCCTTGCCCCTGCAGAAACCATCAAGGGCACTTGTTGGCAGACTGTCATTGATGGGCGATGTGAGATCAACATCAATGGAGCAACGTTAAAGTCCCAGTGTTGTTCGTCCCTCGGTGCTGCCTGGGGGAGTCCGTGCACCCCATGCCAAGTTGGTAAGAGAAGCAGGTGCTGCAGCTCCTGTGCCCGCTGGGCACTTTGCTCGGAAAGGGGAAGCCGAGAACTTTGTTCATTTAGGTTCACATGAGAATTTTAGAAGATTTCATTCTGATGACCTCAATGAAACATGTGGCTGAATAGGAAACTAAGAGAAGTGTCAAGGACAATAATTTTATGTGATTTGGTTAATTTATTGTCTTCCATCACCGCACTGTAATGTAGTTATCTGGAGTTGCTTTCCTAGATCAGCAATTCCTATTGGCTCTCTCAGGAACCTCTTGATTAGGGGTCCTGAACTTTTTACAGGCTCAGATTTTCTTCCCCGCAAAATGATTGATGTAAATGCACCACTGTTCATCACTAAACTAAAGTTGTTGCAAAGCTGAGGTTTGAGAGCCTTGCTGATTCAATGTTTAGTTATATAAATGTGTGCATTTATATAGTGCGAATGCTGCAGGGCATGAGATCTTCCAGTTCTAAACTTTGTTTTCCACATCCATGTTACAGTAATCCTATAGTGTGATTCATATTTTAGGACTAATAGCAAGAGAGAAATCGAGTCAATTTCCTTCTTAGTCATCACCTTAGTTTGATCTTTAAGGGTACCTTTGGGTCTTTTAGGATATCTCAGATGAATTGAGCTTTATTCAAGGAGACATTTCATTCTTCTCCTTCACCTATGCAATCTCAGAGACACTTTGTCGTCTCAGACTTATTCATAACAGTAAAATCGATTTCATGTTAAAGGTCCTCTTTCGTGTTTCTTATACCATGTCATACAAAGTCTGGATATTATCTCAAATTTGTTTTTTGCTTTTTGTTTGTTTTTTGGTACAGATCCCATATGTGGTAAAGGCTATTCAAGAATTAAAGGAACACAGTGTGAAGGTATTTATGATTATTTATAAATCATAAATTTCTGTGTGCATGAAGAATGCTTGTGTTAACTTGGACTGGATAAAGCTGTCATATAACTTCCCAGTGAGAAATGTGTAGCAGGGGGAAAAAAATAATGAGAACTGCCGAACATAACAGACGTGAATTTCACAAGCGTATATGCTATTAGCGTCAGATCGCTGTGGCCAAAGGGCAGGGTGGCTGAAAATGCTTTAGGTTGACCGTAGTTTTGAGTGACTACAATTTCAAACTGCTACCTATGAGGAAGACAGAAAAGGAAGTTTTTGATGAGGCTATAAAATTTGCAATTTTCTTGGTTTGTCCTGGTTTTTCGTTGTTGTTGTTGTTTGTTTGTTTCATGGTCACAGATGATGAGAAGGACACACTCTATTGCCTCGTTTTTGAACGTCTACATGGATTCTCTCCAGTTTCCTGTGATTTTTTTCTCATGGAGTCCCAGATAGACATAGGTCAGGGTGACTAACACAACCTGACATGACACAGCAGCTGAAAAATTTTTAAAACAGCAATTAGTCCCATATGTGGAATGAAATGAACTTTTTTTCTCAGTTAAAATAAAGAGGAACACTACATCCCCCACCCAAGGTCTTGCTTTCCAAATGATGACTGAATCCTTTGGCCTCTCTCTGGTCCAGACCCACTGTTAATAAGTTATCTGACCTCAGCAGCACATTTTGGTACACAAGTGGTCAGAACAAAACAAAACAATCCAAAGAAGGTAAATTTCCCCCTCCCAATTTATTTCTCTTATGAGGAAAGATTTAGAATATCTTTTACAACATCCCTGGCTTGGAAAGTTATTTCTTCTAAATAGAGACACAGTGTGTGTGAGTTTCTTGACTAACGCTCCCCTTTTTTGGCATCGGCAAGTAAGTGCCTTTCTTTGGGTTAACTTGATGGTGAATATTTTTCCCCAAAAAATGTGCAGAGAACATAATGCTCTCCATTAAGCAAACTGGGAAGGACTAGTACATTTGAGACAGATGCAATGAATGATGAATGAATGAACATGAGCATCTTCCACCACTCAAGCTGGGACCACCAAGGCTTTGACAGAACAGCCTGAGACCATTGCTGAGTTAGAACTAGATACACATTTTCTTGGGATGTCTCAGCACTTCTCAAAGGAGACTCTTTTGACTGGCCCCACATATTCCTCGATGAAGGATCTTTTTTCTATGCTCATCTTCAAGCTGCTTCTTCTTTGCTAGTTTGGAAGACCAGGCTTCTCTTTCTCTACTCACTTGCAGCCCTCTGGTCTCATAAAGCTAATTGTACGGCCCCTGGGAGCCTTACCTGAGATGTCTATAGTACCCAGACCTGTCCCCAAGAACTCCCACCAGCTCCGTGTCTTTACAACTCAAAAATTACTCCCTGAGACTGATGGAGAAACTGTTATATCTTTGGTAATAGGTGGGTTCAGTCTGGTTGCTTTTCAAACATCCCAGAAATTCTACATGAATTATTTGGAGGCAAGCTAGTTTTGTAAACGTATCAGGTTTAAAATGATATTTTCAGTTGTGGTAATAATATGACTCCATGAATGGAATGAAGTAGAATGATGTTATACAGATATATTAACTTCATGCTTTTTTTTCCTTCATAGATATAGATGAATGTGAAGTGTTCCCAGGAGTATGCAAAAATGGCTTATGTGTTAACTCTAAGGGATCATTTAAGTGTCAGTGTCCCAGTGGGATGACTTTGGATGCCACAGGGAGGATTTGCCTAGGTAAATACTGTTCATTATTTTTCTAATGAATATTTCTTAATGATTATTAAAAACTCAGTTAACAAGATAGAGCTGAATATTTGGTTCTAAGTACAGACACACACACCTCCCAAATTCAGCATTTCTATTAGGATGCATTGTGGCTTCCTTGACAAATAGCCTTCCTGACTCAGCTCTTTATTAATTCTTTATAAAAAGAGTAGAGAACATGTCAGTGAAGAGGAACTTTAGTTCTTTAGAATAATAACTGTGATGGATAACAACAGAGCTCTTAAATCTGCCCTCCATGGGCCATGGACAGAGAATTCTAGGTGACTGGTAAGTAGAACACTTTTGCTTAATTGGAAACTGTAGCCTTAGCCTGCTAGGCAGGGCTGCTGTAAGCCAGAAGGACAGGTCTTTGCAGGAAACTCTTGTGGGTATCAGGAGTGAAGAGTGTAACAGCCTGAGGAGTGAACCTGAGGGAACGAAGGCTGTTGTCAATATCAGCCATGATGAGATTCTCCATGACAACTGCTAGAACCCAAGTGACAATGAGGTGGAAGAGACTGTACACCAAACCCTGAATTCTTAGAAAGCTGCCCTGTGGACTCATAGTGGCAGCAGATTTGAGATCCCACAGTCATGCTTGTGGGGTCTTAGGCTTATTCTGGTGTTACTACTATGGCTTCTGACTGCCAGGAATATGTCCTTTGGATCACTGGTTTCAGAGTCCACGACTCTGGAAGTGATGCTCAGCTATGTTGTATATCTGAAACCGCTCTGAAGAGCATCTTTAGTGAAGGACCACTGTAGGTGGTTGAAAGAGTGGCATGCAGTTAAGGGATTTGCATCCTTTATGAATTAGGATTAAACAGCCTTTAAATATAAAACTGTATGGTTTATAATGTAAGCAAAACAGAATAGGAAAGCTGGAATTCAGAGGCTAGAGTCTTTCCATAACTGTGGATGTCAGTTAATCCTATTCTGAGTCTCAGCTTCTTTGTTTAGGAGGTATCAGCATGTAATGAGAACGCTTTTCCAGGTTCTTCAGTTGAAACATGCTTCAGTGTTTAGTTTAGGATTCATTTTGAAATTAACCATCTTAATTAATAGAGGCAACCCAGATGTGAAGTTGCTCAGAAGGCTTCAGTAGCTTTCTAACATTAAAGGAAGCTCACACTCCCACAAGTATCCAGAAGAATGTGCACAAAAGCACATGTTGAGGTGAAAGAAATACTTGAGAAGAGGAGTGGATGGCTTTTCTTTGCTGTTTTTTCCTCTTTAATCACAAGTAGGGCAGTCCTCATTTCAGAGTTTACTATTCCACCTCTCCAGAAATGAAGTGGATCTGAGAAAAAGGTGCTGGTGCTAGCTGAGATGTTCTCCAACAATAAAGACTGCAGTTGGCTTTCAGCTAGAGAGACGTCAAGACATCATGAAGTGCATGCACTGGTAATAGGCATGGTCTGTACAGGGAGAAAATCATCTCCCAAAAGAGCATTGTAGGATCTCTTTGAATACTGCTCCTTATGTAGAATTATCAGAAAATAACTAGAGTTCAAAGGATACTTGCCACAAGAAGAGGTGCACATAAATAAGAGCTGCCAGCTAAGAGTCTTTATTAAGAAGGAAAACCGGGCTTCCCTGGTGGCGCAGTGGTTGAGAGTCCGCCTGCCGATTCAGGGACGCGGGTTCGTGCCCCGGTCCGGGAAGATCCCACGTGCCACGGAGCGGCTGGGCCCGTGAGCCATGGCCGCTGAGCCTGCGCGTCTGGAGCCTGTGCTCCGCAACGGGAGAGGCCACCACAGTGAGAGGCCTGCGTACCGTAAAAAAAAAAAAAAAAAAAAAAAGGAAAACACACCACCAAGCCTAGGTTCCTTGGAGGGAAAAAAATTAATTTCAGTCAATAAGTTTGTAGTAAATCGTTATGTGTCCTGTACTTTGCCTAACACAACGTTGGCAGTTTGCGGCAGTGAGAACAGAGCAGCTCTCCTCAGCTTCCCTCCGTTCGTTCCCTCTGGCAGATATCCGCCTGGAAACCTGCTTCCTGGGGTACGAGGACGAGGAGTGCACCTTGCCCGTGGTTGGCCGCCACCGCATGGACGCCTGCTGCTGCTCCGTCGGGGCAGCCTGGGGGACCGAGGAGTGCGAGGAGTGTCCCCTGAGGAACACACCTGAGTACGAGGAACTCTGTCCCAGAGGACCCGGATTCGCCACAAAAGAAATTACAAATGGAAAGCCTTTCTTCAAAGGTACAGTGGTTTCAGTGGTTGATTACTCTTCTGTTAGGTCAAAAGGATGCATTTTCAGGAGAAGGGGGCCCGCGTACCGAAAAAAAAAAAAAAAAAAAAGAAGGAAAACCCACCACCAAGCCTAGGTTCCTTGGAGGGAAAAAAATTAATTTCAGTCAATAAGTTTGTAGTAAATCGTTATGTGTCCTGTACTTTGCCTAACACAACGTTGGCAGTTTGCGGCAGTGAGAACAGAGCAGCTCTCCTCAGCTTCCCTCCGTTCGTTCCCTCTGGCAGATATCCGCCTGGAAACCTGCTTCCTGGGGTACGAGGACGAGGAGTGCACCTTGCCCGTGGTTGGCCGCCACCGCATGGACGCCTGCTGCTGCTCCGTCGGGGCAGCCTGGGGGACCGAGGAGTGCGAGGAGTGTCCCCTGAGGAACACACCTGAGTACGAGGAACTCTGTCCCAGAGGACCCGGATTCGCCACAAAAGAAATTACAAATGGAAAGCCTTTCTTCAAAGGTACAGTGGTTTCAGTGGTTGATTACTCTTCTGTTAGGTCAAAAGGATGCATTTTCAGGAGCGCAGAGTTCTACAGACAGAATTACAATGAATGTCATCCATGCGGTCATCTCTGGATCATTTCAGCGTGCCTTCTTTGATTTCTGAATTTTATACGGCAGAATGTTCACTCTGTCATGGATTTTCTTTTTCTACATCTCAGGACTTCCTGAGTCACTTGCCTCTCCCATGTAGTCACTGTTAAGCCTTAAATAGATTTTAATACTATCCTAAAGCTAAGCATAAACGAAAGAAAAATCTTCTTGGGAGACGTTTATTGCCATCTACTAAAGCCCTAGAGGTAACCTTTATCTGCTGATTTGAAGAATCCAAGTCACTGTGGTCCACCTGACTATAGATAATGGTGTGAGAGACCCAGTGACAGGTCCTCTTTGTCCAAATACAGCAAAATTCATTCCTGTGGCAAACACTCCAGTGACTTATATTTCAAATTTTATTTTCTTATGCTATAATATAAAACCCATGTAAAAAAAAAAAGGAAGTTACAGATTTAATCTAATTCCAAAATTGAGTTAACTTCTTATGTACAATGATACAGACCTTGTTTACTTCAGCATATGGAAAAATCATAATTGGTTTCTCAGAATTCCGATTATTCAGGGAGGCCCAGCTTATGTTCTCAGTATAGAGTTTTGTGTCGGTTGCCCATTGTGTCTGGACCTACTTATTATACTTCATAGCTAAATGAATTTCTAAAAATGGGAAATGAGCATATAAATATCACTTAATTATCCTTATGTTAAAAAGTGTAGACTTTTTTTTCTACTGAGCATTTGGTTCAAGAAGTCCTGGGGTTAAAATTGTACTGTCTAGAGAGACAGTTTCTAGACAGCCCTCTAAAATGTCTCTTAAGTAAATTCAAAGGAACTTGGATGATTTGCTTACAAAAGCTGTGGCAATCCATTACCACAGAAGGACTAGATGTTCTTGAGATTTAATCTGCCAGTTCTGTATCTCATGACGTTAGGTAGAAATGAACTTGTATTTCTTGAGCTCTAGGTCTTGCTTTAGAAAGGCCCCTAAAAGGGGAAACTCAGATTACTCAAATTACATGTTACATATGCAGTCTTCAAGAAACTCTTGTACATATTAATTATATTAACGCAAACTTCATATTAATTGAGAAAATATTTTAAATTAGTACACATTATTTGATAACATGTTTTAAATAGTATACGTCATTTGTAAGGAGTTAAAATTATAAATGGCATCTCCTTTGAAATTCTTATTTCTGATGCTATTAAAAAAAAGCATCAGAAAGTGTAAGTGAATATCTCATTCCACAACATACTCAATTGCTTGCTGTAGGACAATATATTTGAAAATCTTCCACACGCCTTACATATAGACACTAGTGGTTTAGAATTTCTTATTCTTTCATTCGGAAAATAGTTCAGCGTTTGGTGTGTGCTGGGCTTTTAGAAGTCCAAATAAACCCACTCTTTACTTCTTCAGTAATACTTTCTAAAATGTAGAAGTTTAAAAGTCTAGATCTGTTTACAAAGTCCTATTTCTCATGGATCATCCCACATTTTTTAAAATGAGTATGACCAAGACCCTCTAACTTCCTGGGTTTAAAATGGGGTGTTGAGCTCTCCTCATTGGTCACTTATGGACTTTTCCCACATTTAATTTTCCTTGAAGACATCAATGAGTGCAAGATGATTCCCACGCTCTGCACCCATGGCAAGTGCAGAAACACCATCGGCAGCTTCAAGTGCAGGTGTGACAGTGGCTTTGCTCTGGATTCTGAAGAAAGGAACTGCACAGGTCAGTGAAGGGGCTCACCCTGGAGGGATACCCTTTGGAACTCTTGGTCTTAAACATGTTGCCACAAGGAGTAAAGCCATCCTGAGGCTCATCTGCTGCCACTTGCTGCTTTTGTGCAGACATCGATGAATGCCGCATATCTCCCGACCTCTGTGGCCGAGGCCAGTGCGTGAACACCCCCGGGGACTTCGAGTGCAAGTGTGATGAAGGCTACGAAAGTGGATTCATGATGATGAAGAACTGCATGGGTGAGTGCGTGACCGTTTGATCAGCCCAGGGAAGAAACATTCCAAGAAGCTTTGGTGACTCATCGCCTATGTCGGTTCTTCCTGCTCCCCCAGTGCGCTGGTCTCCTGACCAGTGAGTCACGCATTGGACTGTGGCAGAGGGAGACTGACATGTGGAAGGAATGAGGGAATTCATGCTCTGGGGCAGCGGGTGGCCTCGGACACCAGGTATGGGTCCCTGAGAAGTGAGTTTAACACCTGGAATAGACACCCCAGGGAAGAGAGAACAATTCAAACATAAGCTGTATTAGGGGTCACGTTCTAGGGTTTCTGTTCATCAGTTTTAGCAAAGGAGATTGATTAAGATAGTTTCATTAGATCAGGTTCCCTAGCAACAGGACTGAGATGGGGGTATTTTTTGAGGGGGTGCTCTTAGGAGGAACCTGTAAGGAAGTGAGGGAAGCAGCTTAGGGCAGGGGAAGAAGAGAAGCAAGTTGTTCGACTGGATTTTAGCTTTAACCTGATCCCACAGGGGCCTTGGACTGTGCATAGTACCCGAGGGCTGTCCCACCTCGAGGCCAGGAGGCTGAGATTTTATACTCCCACGTCAGTTCAAGCAGTTATTGGCCATGGGCAGCCCCCAGCATGGGAGCGGGGTGTAATTTCTCACCTCCCAGGCATTTCTGAGTGAGGTGGATAGCGGTTCTCCAACAAGGACACCTGTGAGCCATTAGCAGCCAGGACTCCCAGCAACTGGGCAATGAGTGCACTGGTCTGGTCGTGGGGCCCTGGCAGGACGACCACCCACAGCTTCAACAGGGGTCATTTCCACTTTGCAGATATTGACGAGTGTCAGAGAGATCCTCTGCTGTGCCGAGGAGGCGTGTGCCTAAACACTGAGGGAAGTTACCGCTGTGAATGTCCTCCTGGCCATCAGCTGTCCCCCAACATCTCAGCATGTATAGGTAAGGAGGAAGACCACTTACCTGCCGGCAGTCGTTCGGCCCACACCCCTGCCAGAGTCCGAGGCTTACGGCGGGGTGCTTGGTATTCTCATCTTCTATACAGACATCAACGAGTGTGAACTGAGTGCGCACCTCTGCCCCCACGGCCGCTGCGTGAACCTCATAGGGAAGTACCAGTGTGCCTGCAACCCCGGCTACCACTCCACCCCCGACAGGCTGTTTTGTGTTGGTAAGTTCTGTATGGTATGTTATTTATTTTCTTTAGTCTCTTTCGAGTTCTGTTTCCATCGCTAGTTACTTTTACTTAATCTTTCCTGTTTTTCTGGAGGGAAAGGTCTTCTCATGGTGGCTCACGATCTTTAGATCTCACCTCCCCCGTCTGTTTAAAGAACCAATTCAGTGAAGGCTGTACAGTGTTTTAGCTCTAGCAAGTATAATTTGACCCATGCTGCTTTGACTAGTGAACGGTAGCACACGCTTTGTTTCTGCCTATGCACACCCAGGCACATCAGCCAGTGATTACTAAGTACTGCCTGAAATAAACGCAGCCTGGTGAGTGCCGGGAGGAAGACAGAAAGCTTAGGGTGTGATCTCCGCCCTTAGGTGGTTTGGAGCAGCTCAGAGATTCCAAAGAATAATTATTGGGAAGAAGACCATAGCATGTTTATAGCTTACAATGCAATAGAGGCCAAGTCTGGCAGTCCTTAAAAATGAGGTTTTGTGGGACAAGCGTTTTGCTTTGTGGCTGGCCCTTAGGAGGTTTAGTTGTGCTGGGAAGAGTGGCACAGAAAGTCCCATGGCTTTAGAGTCAAAGTGAAACTTTGTAGAAACAGCCAGTTTTTGCCTGGTTTGAGGTATACCCCACGTGGAACTGCCAAGTCTCACATGGTTTCTACCCAGAATCATAAATCAGCCCAAATTCTTCTGAAGCATGGCCCAGGACAACTCAGAACTCCAGCTCAGGTCCTTGAAAAGGACTGGAACCTCAGCCAAACTGAATGTCAAGTTTGTAACGGAATCTGTGACCCAGAGAATTTCATCAGCAGATGAGCCACGTGTGCCCACTGTTGTCACTGAGATATGTTCTAGCGCCCAGCACTTCTCCTGCACTGTGTGTGGCACACCATATGTTGTGTTCATCTAACGCCCCGACTGCAGTATAAATATTATGAAGGCAGGGAGAGTATCCATCTCATTCACTGTTAGATTCTCATCTGTAGCACATAGTAGGTGCAGTTAATAATTGTGGAAGGAACCAAACAATGCCAGTGACTTGCGGTTGCCCTGGGATGCTTTTATTATTTTGTTTTGTTTTCTTTGACCCATACATACCTGGAAACTTCACACATGTGCCATCATCACAAACACAGAGGAAGGTGATATTATTTTCCTTTTTCTTAGACATCGATGAATGCAGCATAATGAACGGTGGCTGTGAGACCTTCTGCACAAACTCTGAAGGTAGCTATGAATGTAGCTGTCAGCCAGGATTCGCACTAATGCCTGACCAGAGGTCCTGCACGGGTGAGTCAGTTTTAGCTTCCTGGGAACTCTCTCACTAACGGATCCCTATGTAGAGTGGTTCAGGGCCTGGGCTTTGGAGTCAGACGGTCCTGAATTCAAATCTTTGTTTTGTCACTTTCTTGGCTGTGCGTCCTCGATGAAGATCCTTGGCATCTGACCCCTCATCTATAAAATGGGGTTCAGGTTGCCTGTGTGGAAGAGTACGTACAGCACTCGGCACAGTACCTGGCGCATGCTCAATAAGTGGAATATACAATACATTTTCTTGATTGATCAGAGTTTTGAAGAATCTGATCTCATGGCCTATTTCAGCGCCACTCAGGGTGTGTTCCTTGGACGGGCGGCCTCAGTACCACCTGAGAAAGTGTTAGAAATGCAAAAATCTCAGGCCCCACCCCAGACCTACTGAATCAGAAATTCCTGCGGGGGGCATCTCAGTAGTCTGTTTTCACAAGCCTTCCAAGTGATTTTGGATTTGTGCTAAAATTTGAGAACTGCTGGTCTAATTTACACTGCCTGTTGTATCACATGGGCTAGAAGAGCCATGTAATCAGCCGGAGATGGGAAATGAAGTGGGTCATGTAGATTTTAATTTTGGCTCAGGTTAAGGAGACAACTTAGGTTTAGGAACCAAAGTTATTTTATTGGACCTAGTAAAATCTACGTTAAAAGCCCTAGATATAAGTTTAGCTATAAAAATTAAATTTTGAAAATCTAAGCAGATGCGCTTATTTCAAGCATTTTTTACCTTAAAATATCTGTAAAACAGCAAATAATGGACATTAGGCATTTAAATTTGACAATTGGAAAAATAAGATTCATAATCATTTTTGAATGATAAATCTGTATCAGAGATAAAAGTGCCAATTAAATGGTGGTCTTTTTTTTTTTTTCTTGAGTTTGGACTTTACCTAAATGTTTATTACATTTTATTAAAATTTTATTACATATGTCGTACTAGTAGTAGCTAATTTATTGAACACCTAGTATGTGTTCAAGTACTTGTGTTCACAAGGACTGATGTGCATTTTTTTTTTTTAATGATGGTGTTTTAAGTGCATGTGGGCCTCCATCCTGAACTGTATGTTATAGATCTTGAAAATGGTTCTCCCCTTGTTTACCCAAGATTACCTGATGGGATAATTTATGTAAAGTGTCATTTGGATTTCAGAGCTAACAGTCTTATGCGAGCAGGCTGAGTTTACTTGACTTGGGTCACTTAACTTTTTCATCAGTGATTAATGGAACCCTATCAACAACATGCCATTGTTGGTTTTATTCTCTGCAGACATTGATGAGTGTGAAGATAACCCCAATATCTGTGATGGTGGTCAGTGTACAAACATACCTGGAGAGTACAGGTGCTTGTGTTATGATGGATTCATGGCATCTGAAGACATGAAGACTTGTGTAGGTAAGCAAAAAAGACAGAATTTTCCAATTTGCTAGTTATTCACAAGCACTGTTAAGTTACATAAAGATTTGTTTGGGTAGTGAATAGAGCCTAAGGGAAAAGTAAGAATATTTAGGAGCATAGTACGAATAATAATCCAAAGCTAGCACTCCGAAAAGCAACTTTCTTGTGACTGTGATATGATGCTCTTGTCAGATATGTTGTATGGACTGAGCTAACCACTGGTCAACTCCAGCGACCAAAAGACATTTCTTTTATGTCTATGCATTATTTCTGTCCACTTAACCCTCCTTTTGCTGTGACTAGAGTTTAGGCTTTTAAATTGTTTGCTTAAGGCAAGCAAAACTTATTTCTGACAAGAATGCAATAAATTCTAGAATGGATTGTTTTGGAGAGTTTCTGTTGCTGTCTTCAAATCTGTCAGACTTTTTAATGTAATATCTAATCTGCCTTTGATCCCATTTAGTATATTTTTAATCTCAGACATTGCAGTTTTCACCTCTAAAAGTTTGATTTGGGTCTTTTTTTTTGATATCTTCTGTGTCTCTACTTAATATGTCCAGTCATTTCTCTAGCTTTTTAAATTACAGGAGTACAGTTATAATAACCGTTTTAATGTCCTTGTCTACTAATTCTATCACCTGTGTCAATTCTGGATCATTTCAATAAATTGACTTTCCTCTTCATTATGGGCCATGTTTTCCTCCATCATTGAATTTTCCTCCATCCTTTTGCTTGGATGCCAGACATTATAAATTTTGCCTTACTAGGTTCTGAATATTTTTGTGTTCCTAAGCTTTATTTTGGAACATAGATATTTGGAAACAGATCGGTTCTTTCAAAGTCTTGCTTTGAAGCTTTTAAGCAGCAGTTAGGGTAGGGCTAATTTTCTCTATTGCTGAGGCAAGATCCTTCTGGACACTCTGCTCACTTCCCTGTGAATTACAAGGTTTTCCAGTCGGGCTGGTAGGAGAAGGCACAATTCTACGCCTTCTGGGAACTCTGATGATTGTTCCCTCTAATTCTTTTGGATGGTGCTTCCCCCAGATTCGAGAGTTTCTTTACACGAATATACTGATCACTACTCATCTGGGTGCTTGACTGGGACCCTCTGCAGATCTCTGGAGTTCTCTCTCCTTCTCTCTCTCTGTACATCTCTTTTCTGTCCTTTACTCAGCCCTATGAACTCTAGCTACCTTGGCATTCCCCCTCACCGCTTCGACTCATGGACATTTCCTGGTTCCATCTGTCATCCCCCTCCCTATGCCACTGCCTTAAAACTCTCCCTACACGGTCATCTGGGGCATTTGCAGAACCCACCTAGTTTGTTTCTTCTCTCAGGGATCATTGTTTTTTGTTGCCTATATCGTCGTTTCTTGTTGTTGGTATTTTAGGTGAGAAGGTAAATTTGGTTCCTGTTACTCCATCTTGGCCAGTAGCAAGAGTCTAGAGTTGAAATTTTAAAATCACATCCCATTTGTGTCTTTCAAAAACGCTTACCGAGTATTTGTGAAGTCCTAGAAATTAAAGTGAATGTCATAAAAAAAGATAATTTTTAATTTGGGAAAGAAGTGAAGTTTGTAACTCTCTGCACTAAGACTGCTAGTTTATCTATCTTTTCTTTTAAGATATGGAACTAAAATGTTGGCATCATGCAGTCTGAATTAAAATTTTCATCTTGCAACAGAATATGCTGTTTGAAAAAGTTTTCTAGACTGTCACATAAACAGGCTCTATCCCCAACCTCGAGTCAGTCAGTTTATTTGATTACTTGACCTCCTGCTTGTGGCCCAGATAAAAAGCAGGTCTGCAGGGTTAGCCTTCATTGTAGGACACAAATGTGAATTGGGCTATGTAAATATACTTTTTTTTTTTGAGTGAAAACATTTCATCTTTTCTATTTGTTTGTCATAGTTGCTTTATCTCAGGGGAAAATTTTCAGTGATATCAAACAAATGGTTATATGTATTAATAATATCTGTATTTTACAGATGTCAATGAATGTGATCTGAATCCAAATATCTGCCTAAGTGGAACCTGTGAAAACACTAAAGGCTCATTTATCTGCCACTGTGATATGGGATATTCAGGCAAGAAAGGAAAAACTGGCTGTACAGGTATGTTTTTTCAAATTGAACAATAAAACCATAAGTGGCTAAGAGATGGCTACCATAATTATAGATTAACATAAGTTTTAAAACTATTAATATTTTAATTGCATTATAAAGCATTTTGTATAGTATCTTTTCATTAACTTAGCCTGCACTTCTCTGAAATTTGTCATACTTTAGATTGGATCTAAGGTGAGGTTTCTTTCCCTTTACCTGTGAAAAAAAGACGTATGAGATAAATTACCACCATAAATAACACTATAAATATCAACATTTTATGAGGTTAAAGTAACATTTTTATATCAAAGTAGTGAACGTGCTAACTACCAAACATATCCCTTTATTAAAGCAGACCTTTCCCAATAGCCTCCATTGCCACCCCTTTCATTTAAGGTTTTATAAGTGAAATTAATTTTTAAAGAAACACATCCTATTGTAAAGCAATTATACTCCAATAAAGATGTGGAAAAACCAACCCAACACATCGTACAATTCATATATTTCGTCAAGTCTCATCAGTCTTCTAGTTTCTTAAATTAATGTGCTTTTGTTCAATTGAGTTGCTTTAGCCCTAATTAGTCTTTATTCGTGGGACTTAGCAAATCTCATGAAGTGAGAATTAAACCATTAATTTTGCTTGTTTAATCCCAATAGCACATAAGAAGGTCTTTTCACAGTATTTGTAGGAGATCATTCTGTTAAACATCAAATGGAAGCAGTCACTCTGAGTGAATGTTGTTCTTTCGAAGTGTTTAATTGACGTTTTCCTACTTGAGGCAGTGATGCTTAGGACATGGAACAATCAAGTTTTACTGTAGTTACCTATAGTAATAAAACAGATTATGGCCTATAACATAATTTAAAACATAATGGAGACCATGGTGGGCTTGAATTAGGTAACTGCATCATTTCTTTACAAATAATAGACTTTAATTTCAAAAGCCAGTTTGGCAAGCCATTGTGACTTACAACAAACGTTAAAATACTTGAAGATTGGCAGTGTGGTACCGGTACAGATCCTTTTCTTAATGATATCAGCATTTTTCAAGAAAGTTCCCAATATATGCGTTATCATTTTAAACTGTTCAGTTATGCAAAGTTTCAAATACAGATATATACATCACCAATAAATTACTATTAGTTCCAAAATGACAGATTCTAGCCAAATCATAAAAAGCATGTGGCTAGAATGCTTTCATGCTCGCTATATTAGTCTTCCTATGAAGCACGTCTAGGGGTCCATTCTGATAAATGGCACAGAGTTTAAAATCTCTAGTCCTCATGTGGTCTGTGGGGTACAAATGATGCTTATATCAGCATATCTGTGGTTCAAGATTTATTTTTAGCTTTCATTAAAAATATAGGACTTAGGGTAAGGGGTGTTGGTCTGGTAGTAATGCAGGGGAAAGTAGGACAGTTCTCTATTGCATTTTACCTAGTAGAGGCTAAATACCGTTGTTTGGCAAGGTTGAACTCACTGCAAGTCAACCCAGAGAACCGTGATTCTTATGAAGGGAGAAGTTAATCTAATGGGACAGTCTTCATTCCCTATAAGAAAAAGATCTCTAGAATTTCATGCTCCAGATTCCCGCTAACAGAGGCATGTGCAGAGGCTGACTGTTTTCGGCCTCTTATCATGAAGAAAGCTTAAATTTTCATGCAACATTAATATCATTTTAGGTACGTGAGGAATGGTGCATGTAATGCCCTTGGCACAGTGCTTGGCATACAGTAGCTGGTCAGTAAATAGTAGCTATTGTTGTCCTTATAAAATGAGACACATAGACACAGTGTCTAGAAGCCATTTTAATTAAAACCATAACTTCTAGTCTAGCAAAATTCTGTACTTCTATTTACTGATATGCTTGAAATCAGTTTAGAGAAGGAAAATCTTACTCTGTATATTAAAAGGCTTGTTTTTCATAATTGAGTTTGCACAGATACTAAGACTATAGTGACGAGAGCTGTGTACTCCACATGAGATGAGATGACACCAGTTTTACATTAAGAACAGCAGTCTTTTAGTAAATTACATGAACAGTAACATGGATTTGAAGTCCAAGAAGTATTCTGTAGCTTTCCCCAAGGGCCAACATCCCCCTTCCCACTTTTAAATTATAGCCTAAAATGATTTTTCAATTGCCTAAAGCTCAGCTAGTACTGTAGGGAGAAGAATTGAATTTCATGGTCCTTTTGATATCATAGTAGCATGGTATGTGATATTCTCATGTAAAGGAGTAGACCTCTGGATTTTATTCCTAGTTCTTTTACTGGTTCATGAGCTTGAAGAAATCACCAGGGTGCTCCATAGTTATGCAAGTGTTCCCCTTGGGTAAGCAGCCCTGCAGTGAAGTATGGAAGGAGAGGGTGTATTAGGGCAGGAAGAAAAAGAGGTTCTCTGTAAATCCTGCTATTAACAACCAAGGGTATCACATTTGATTGGAAATGACTTACACAAACAGGAATTGGCAGCCAGTTTGGTATACTCAAAAACAAGTTTTAAAAACTCTGAGCCAAATTGGTTTTTGAATCCCATGTAACTAGGGCTCTTTTAGCCTGCTTTTCGTTTAAAATTTGTGTCACTCACAACTTAGAATACCATCAGGTTACCTTGGTGATAGTATGTTAAAGACAAGTGTTTATAATGTCCCAGGCAACTAATGTAAATAGAGATATGTATCTTGCTTAATGGGATAAGCAAGCCTTACAACAAATAACAGTGAAGAACAGACCTGGAAATATGTTTTAGTGACAGACAAGCGAAATATATCTACTTCTATTTCCGTACATATATAATATGTATACATACATATCATATGTACACATATATTTTAATGAGTACCTTGTAAAAGGAATTATAGAAATATGTATGCTATTTCATAGGGAGGAACTTTGTTTCACAAGAACTTAAAAAATGTCCTCTGGGTTCCATTACAGCTTTGTCTAAATATTTCAGCTCCCTTGTCATTACTGATTGTTTCCATTTTAACAAATAAACATGTTTTTCTCCCCCCCGATCACTTTAGCAGTGTTCGGAATCCACCCACTGACTTACATTCCCAGCCCACACAGATGTTAAGTGTTTCTTTTTCCTCCTTAAGCTTTGTTCAAATCGTGGATATGGCTGAGGGGAGCAATCAATTTAATGAAGGGAGAATGGACATTTTCCTGTAACCTAGAACACATCTCTTCTATCCTTGGCTTAAGGGGGCTGGATTACAGTTTTTCTGTGGCCGACACATACAAGGCTTCTGATGCCCATTCTGCATAATTGTAATCAGACAACAAATTGAAAGAAGAAAAACTAGGCTGCTGCTAGGTGCCATCCTTGGTGCGTCCTGGCTTTCTCATGCTAATCTGTAAGAATGTCCCGACCATCACATGCTGGCTCGCTCAGTCAGTGAGTAAGGCATACAATTAAAATCAGGATCGTTTTCATTTAAAATAGCAGGATTGCTGGGCAACTCCGTTTCTCAATCGTTCAGCTTTTCATACAAGACATGTTGCTGTGGGTATAGTCCATGAAAGAGAATCACGTACTTCAAAACCACCAGCACTCAGTGAAAATTTGCCCTCATTTCCTTCCAGCCCCTTATCATTGCTAATTGTTCTCCACTGGCTGTTAGCCTGTGAAAACTCTGTGGGTGTTCAGTTAAATAGTCGTGGCTCAAATTTGGGTCCAAACTGAAAAATCCAAGTAGCCTTCACGTTTGGCCTCTCCATTCACCCTAACGCCCTCTTCCCCAACGCCTCACCAAGGAGATTCCACAGTGTGCCAGCCCTGCTGGACTAGGGTTCTCGTGACCGGTGCCCAGATGGCAGGAAGGCAGGCGTTTGTGTGGGTGACACAGCCTCTCCCGCCATGACTGTCAGAGGAAGCCAGAGCAGCTCAGAGCACAGTCTCTTTCTCAAATGTCAGATACAAGTGGAACACACCCAGAACCTGTGCATGGGGTCTGCTCGGACCACACCCTTAGCCTTCGCGAGAGCCATGCAAGTAGGACCTTTGAGTCTCTGTGAGGGAGCTTTGGTGGGGTGAAGGAGGTTGCAGTGTCAGCCCTAAATTTGAATTTCTTTGCTTTTCTTGGCGTGTGCTTAATCTTAAAAAGGAATTTTCTGTCTGGAGCAAACTTGTGGGGGAAAGAGAACATTTGTACAGAAAGAGATGTTCTTGGCAAGCGTGTGCTATGTTTCCCTCACATTATTGAAGAGTGGAGTGTTTGAATATGGTGTTTTTGTTTGGTTGTTTCCCTTATGGCTCAGTTTCCCCTTCTGTTTGCTTTTATAACGAAGTACAGTCTTAGGCCCAAGTCTGCCGTGGAAACAATTAATGAATAATGGTGTGTACACGCACACACACACGTGAAGAAACCTTTTATTCAGAGAATGCCTTTAGACATTATGACCAAGTCTTTCTAATTCACTTGTGACATACCGGTAGTGTAAGCCATTGAGATAATGACTTATACAAAGATTCACAAAATGGAAAATTGAATATGGGCACCTGAGTTACTCTTCCCTCCTATTCCAAAGCCCACGATACACGGCCTCTTGCAAATATAATTTATTTTCACCCTGAAAACATCGTGGTAAAACGGCAAATATTTTCTTGAATTAGAAATGTATGTTCATATACTATTCATGATAACAAAAAGGAGGGAGACTCTCCTTTTAAAAAACAATAGTTATTTTCTTAATTGCGAGATTAAATATGGAAGGTAAAAAACGCACATGAAAATAAGAGCATCTTCGGACATTAGAAAATTGAAAAGAAAAAGATGACAGGATTACTAGATTGACAGGCTACGATCACCTCTGAAAATTGTACTTAGTAGAAAAGATTAGTGAATATTTCTATAAGTCTGTTCATACCGCCAAGATTTTGAAAGCAGACCTTTAATCAGGACTTAGAATAAAGTCCTAATGTGACTAAAGAAATCAGTTTGATTAGGCAGCTGTGGCTCAAGACAAAGAGCACCAAACGGGATGGGAAACTGGGTTCCAGGTGCTTCTGGCTCTTCCCCTCACTGACCTGGGGCCCTGACAAGTTCCCATGCCTTTGGGGACCTCTGTTTCCTTCTCTGAGAAACCGAAGGTTAGGAAAGTCAAATTCTAAGGTCTTTGCACTTAGAAAATTCCTTGATTCTTTAACATCTAGAGGTTTCATCACTTAGGCAATTGAAAGTGATTGTTTCTACCTAACTCAGATCAGGATAAATAAAGGAGGGACGTTATGGCAGCACACTGCAAGAGTGGTGCTTTTTGCATCATTAACTCTGAGGGGAGTGATTATCTGAGGAAGAAAGAAGTGTCTGTGGCCCTGCCTGGGAGCCCTTAGGTCAGGCTTCCTTTCTTGAATTCCCTGCCTATTTACCACTATTATCCCTGGGCTGGCCTTCCTCCTTATTTCCTTGGAATGTGCCGTGCTCAATTAGTCCGTTGATTAAAGCTCCCAGTCACAAGTTTAAAGCTGCCTGGTATGTGCTTCCCTTGACCTGCCTTAATAACTCAGTAGGTTCATGTGGCTGCCAAGGTTACATTAAAATTCACCTACACAATACGTTTGTAACTGTAAGAACATTCTTCTAGGCGTGTTTTCATTTTATACTTATTAGTGATATTGCAAAATATTCTTGTAGGAAAAATAACGTTATTTTATTTTGTGTTTGCTCTAGAAGTTATAACAAAGCCAAAGATCTCAGGACCATTTCAGAACTTCAGATGGAACATTTGGCCAACAGCATGTTTCCAAACACTTTCAAATCAGTTAATTGGGCTTCTTAAGTAAACAAAAGGGTAAACATAAGTTGCTTGCCCAGTTTAGTTTTCATGTCACTATTCAAGCGATCACTGAAAATTCTTGCAACATTTCATATGCCAAGATTTACCTTCTTAACCTAAGTTTTATGTTAGACATTGGTTTCCATACAGAATCATCGTATCCATACTTGGGAGTTCTTGTTCTTAGTTAATGAAAAAGTTGGTTATGAGGTTAAGTGCCTGTCTTTCATTATGAAATAGATCAATTTCAGGAAATAAGGTTCTGGTACCAGTTCCAATAATGATCACCAGCTCCCTGTCTTACAGTTCAACTCAATTCTGACAACCACCTATCTGAAGATAGTGTCAGATTCCACAGGTTAAGGACTCAGTCCCATAAAACTGTCCACACTTCAGATGCCAGTGGCAAGTCTAGGTTGTCTGTTATGAGTGCTTCTGACCAGTGGGCTATAAATCAAAGGTTCCCACCACCTCCTTGAATTTGATTAATTTGCTAGAGTGGCTCACAGAACTCAAGAAACCAGTTTACTCGTTAGATGTATCAGTTTACTATAAAAGAGTATAACTCAGAACAGCCAGATGGAAGAGATGCATAGGGCAAGGTATGGGGAGATGGCACAGAGCTTCCATGCCATCTCTGAGCAAGCCATTCTCCCCAGATCCTCACTGTTCACCAACCTGGAAGCTGTCCAAACCCTATCTTTTGGGGTTTTTCTAGAGGCTTTATGACAGAGGCACGATTGATTAAATCATTGACCTTTGGTGACTGACTCAACCTATAGCCCCTCTGCTCTCCCTAGAGGTAGGGGGTGGGACTGAAAATTCCCCCTCTCTAATCATGCCTTTGGTTCTCTTGGCAACCAGCCCCCATCCTTAAGTGCTTTCCAAACGTCACCTCATTAACATAACAAAAGACACCTTCCCCCCCCCCCCCCTTAGCACTTAGGAAATTCCAAGGGTTTTAGGAGTTCTGTGCCAGAAACAGGACAAAGACCAAATATACATACACTTCTTGTTGTAAATCACAATATCACAGGAAACAAAACATATTTTACTTTATAATTTATAGTCTCTTTTTTCTTATTAAATTTTATTGGAGTATAGTTGCTTCACAGCGTTGTGTTAGCTTCTACTGCACAGCAAAATGAATCGGCCATACATATATCCCCTCCCTTTTGGATTTCCCTCCCATTTAGGACACCACAGTGCATTAAGTAGAGTTCCCTGTGCTATACAGTATATTCCCCTCAGGTACCTATTTTATACATAGTATCAGTAGTGTATATGTGTCAATCCCAATCTCCCAATTTCCTCCAACCCTGCCCCTTTCCCCCTTGGTATCCATAACATTTGTTCTCTACACACATTCTCTTCTATAATGCTTTTATATTATAGAATCTATCTTGGCTAAATTTGGAAATGGAATTTTGAAGAATGGAGAATTTTTGAGAATTTGAAGTCTTTTAGCAATGTGGCCCTAATCTGGTTCTCCCTTTACTGAAAAATCTCTCTTGAATTGACTTGAGTTTTACAGGAAATATGCAAGAAGGCTTGGGTCCCAAAGTGCTGGCTCGAGAAAAGATAATTCACACACTGCCTTAAGGAATATTCTCTGCAAATGCTTGAATTAGCAATACCTAAAGTAAAACTTTTATAGAAATAAAGCGTGATTAAATAATACGGTGTTTTACATTTAAGAATAAAATATATTTAGTGTATAGAATATGATTGAAAAAGTTTTCTAACATGCCAACAACATTGTATTCCTTTATATGAGATATGAAAGCGATGTGCGTCATTTCTCTATAGTTGATTTAATAAAAATATTGGGAATAGAAACAAATGACCATGAGCATTAATAGGATAGAATGTTAGGCAACTCACTTTTTAAGATCTTCAGCTGGAAGGAGCTTCATTTTGTTTTGCAGTGGCTGGACACTTACATTAAAATAATGGAAAATAATTAGAGTTAACAACAACAAGTAGCAGTATGTTGTTCTTTATAAATTGAAATTTAAATCTGTTCAATTTATGTAGCTTATACATGTGGATGCTAAACCAATCTACGTTATACTGTGAGAAATGTGAAAGCAAGTCAACTTTGGAATATTGCTAAGTTATTTAAAAGACCCAAAAGGCATCTGTGCTAAACTTTGTTTAAACCACTGGTTATTTTTCCAGACATCAATGAATGTGAAATTGGAGCGCACAACTGCGACAGACATGCTGTATGTACCAACACGGCAGGAAGCTTCAAATGTAGCTGCAGCCCCGGGTGGATTGGAGATGGCATTAAGTGCACTGGTGGGTTGGAAAATAACAAACTGCTTCTCATGAACTGCATGGATTATAAATATGAAAATATCAGCTCTGTAAAGAAAAATTTAATTTGTGTTTTACTGATTTTAAATGTCACATTTTCTGTTCATAATGATGTGTGACCTCTTTCCTTAAGATCTGGACGAGTGCTCCAATGGAACCCACATGTGCAGCCAACATGCAGACTGCAAGAATACCATGGGCTCTTACCGCTGCCTCTGCAAGGAAGGATACACGGGAGATGGCTTCACTTGTACAGGTAGGCTCGTGTTGGAAACAGCTGTGTAAACGGCAGTCAGAAAAGCAAGGTGCTCGACGTCTTTCAAACCATCAGTTCTCTTCTGAAGGCTGGGTCAGTTACAGACAACTTGGAACAGAATATATTGGTTATTTGAAACGACATTCCTGTGGAATGGAAATTTGTAGCCGACGCAATTAGGGAGACCTCAGAAACTAAATATATATATTTACATAGATGTATATATAGTTATATAGCTGATATATGTGTCACTGTATGTAATGATGTCATGAGTTTAAAATAAATCACACTTCCTTTCATAACCCTTAGCCTTTATATTTTTGTGCCTGTTTCTCACTGCTGGCTTGTTTTCCGTATTAAAACCAAGTGTGGACTTGCTGGAGGAACCTATGTGAGGAAAAGAAATTAGACATTCTGGATCAGATCAACAGCATATATTTTTCTTCCCCTTGCCATCGTTGTTATCATTCCACATTAGTATAAGTAAGAATTTCATAACTGCTTTGAAAGGAATTCATTCACTTCCAGTTTTACAATATATTAATGACATTTTCTTCTCAGGGCTAATGAATCGTCATAGAATTAATGTGAGCTATTACATACATTTAAATATGTATGATTAGAAACATGATTATAAAAAAATGATATATACACTTATCATGACCATGTATATACAGACAGCACTTTTTAAGTCAGGGCATTGGTATTAAATAAGATATTGAGGTACATTTTTCATCGGCCGTTAGGTAGCATAGAAGCTCATAGGACCTGAAGCATCAGTTTATCCCGAGTACTCTGCTCACAAGAAGTCATTTAAACGTAAAAGGGGCTGAGGGCCAGTAAGTGATTTATCTGGATTTTGTTTTAGCTCACTAAAAGTTTTATCATACTTGAAACTGTTTTTGCTTAACCCAGTTCTGAAGTTCTGTCATCATAAACTTCCCATTGCTTTTTAGAAAATATTCCAAGTTTCATGTACCAGGCGTGTGTGGTTCATGTGTTTGATGTTTAACACCTGTGCTTAGTAGCAAAACTCAGAAGAGATTAAGCAGGAATTTTTGGTCTCCTCTGTAGGTGCTCTTCTAGGTCTTTTGCTGCCCATCTGAGCAGAGCCTGAAGCTGGAGAATCAGGCACAACCGTGATGTGTTATTTCCTGTCATGGATGTGTCCTCACCTTGATGATCCTGCTTGCAAAAGTCTTAGTGTGAATGATCTGTTTGACTTACTACCCATTAGAGATAATTCAGCATTCAGGATTCTGTATCTGAACCCCATGTTGACTATATATTCAATGTTAGTATTCAAAAGAGAAAATTGAGTTTAATGTGTCAAGTAGAAATTATGATGAAATACCGCTTACCCTCAGGAAGCTGACAATTATAAAAGTTGTTGGACTTGAGGAATCAGAAAACTCCTAACTAAGGAAGAGTAACATGTGTTTCTTTCTGGCTGTAGATCTCGATGAGTGCTCTGAGAATCTGAATCTGTGTGGCAATGGCCAGTGCCTAAACGCCCCGGGAGGGTATCGCTGTGAATGTGACATGGGCTTTGTGCCCAGTGCTGACGGGAAAGCCTGTGAAGGTAAGTGATGGGCAAGCTGCCGGGGGGCCTTGCAGGGCCTGATGAGATCAGGTTATTTAAACATTCCTGATGCCTTTCATTTGTTTGGTTTTTACACCAAGTTGTGTTTTGGCTTCCCATCTAACCTGGTCAGTTCAGTTTGTGGAGAGATTGGGTCTCCAGCTGGACCATTGCTCTTTGTGTAGAGAAAATCTCAGCTATTTGGCCATAAGCTGCACATCCATCCTTGGCCAGATGATTTGCAAGAGTACACCCATCAGTCATAGGAGAATGGGGATAACCACGTCAATGCAACATATCCATCCCCACTGCTGGTGGAAAGAGCTCAAAGCGCTGGTGCCCTGATAGTGAAGAATTCTTTTCAAATATGGAAACACAGCTTTTAATTTCTGCTATGGTTTTGTTTCTAGAAATAAAGGCTTTCAAATAACAGCAGAGTGGATAGTCTTGTCTGTAGGTAGAACAATGTCCTGGCTGTGTCTCACATGGTCTCCAAACATCTAATACGTATGAACATGGAACAGTCTTTCGCAAATCCACTTAGTAAGGAGCCCCTAGGGATGATCCCATATGTCAAGATGTCTCTCAGCGTAAGGCTCCATCTTCCTGAGAAGTGTTGGTCAGACAGGAAGAGTCCTGAGAGCCCGGTGGCTGAGGATGGATCCCACTAAGAAACCCAAGATTCTTCTCTTTACCCACACTTGTCAAATTTAAGCACGTTATCCCTCATTGAGAAGAATTAGTGACCACAGTGAACTGAAAAAATTTCAGTAGAAATAAACACATGGTAACGATTGACAGTAGAGGTCTAAACAAGACCCTGATTGATGTCTTAACTAATCGTTGTTGCTTGTTACTAGGACATTAACTCAAAGTCAGTCTTGAGCTGTGACATGTATGCTAATTCCCTCATATAGTTCTATGTAAATACTTTTCTTTGTTATGGAACCATTGGATGTTCTTTATACAGTTTATATGAAATAGGCAGAGTTTGATATAAAATTCCTCTGAGGCAAGAAACTAATTATGCTCTTGATCATGTGCCTGATGCCTTGTTTACTTCTGTTAACTGTGAACATCCAAGGAAAACAGGTACTGTGCCACCTCTGGGAGCAGAAATAGGCACAGTGAAAGTTTTGCTTCCCCTAATGCTATAAGGGAATGTTTTGTTTGTTTGTTTGTTCTTAATATAAATCATCACTGGCAGAGCGGTCATGGCTATTAAAAGCCAGTCTCAAGGCTGCAGACGTGCCTGCCTGCCAATTACACAAGCAGCGTGTTAATGTGAGGCAGGGACAGAGGCCTGGAAAAAGCCTCCGCGGTTTTTAGATCTCCATCAACAACTGCAAACACACACCATGGTACTAGGAACACAGAGGACTGTCAAAACTGATGATAAAAGTTACCACAAAGCCTTTGTGGTTCTTAAAATGTTAACTCACAACAAAAACAGTGAACGTATAGATAAGAACAACCAAAGAATTTAGTCTAAGTTGGCCTGTTTGGCTCTTACCGAGGGGGAGCTACGTAAAACACCATAATGAGATACATATACACAAAATGCTTAGCCCACTGCTTGGCATGTAATAGGGGCTGAGAAAAGGGAAGTTCTCACCTAGGAGACTTCCTTACAGATGACAGATATCTGAAAGTCTACAGGAGAAGGATCTAGGTCGATGTCAGAGGGTCTTCATTTTCTTAATAGTAACATCATTTGCCTAATTACATTAGGCAGTTTCTTTAGCAAAAAAATAATTTAATTTCTCCCCCCTTTCCTCCTTTCCCAAGATATTGACGAGTGCTCTCTTCCAAACATTTGTGTTTTTGGAACCTGCCACAACCTCCCTGGCCTGTTCCGCTGTGAGTGTGAGATCGGCTACGAACTGGACAGAAGCGGGGGGAACTGCACAGGTAAGGCATCCATTTGCATGGAAATCTGCTCCCAGGCGTCCCAGGGGACCCAGCTGTTGGGGCCTTGCAGGATGGCACGGGGATATTTGCAGAGTCACAAAAGAAAAGCAGGGATGAAGAAGCATTAGGAATCACAGAATAAATTTCTTCAGACCTGGAACTGATTAGATATGAGCATGCAGAGGAAAAAGTTGAAGAGAGTTGAAGGTGCAGAGTTAGTAGCCTAGAATCAAGCTCATGGTTACAGAGGCATGTTCCGGGCTTGCCGTTCCTTCTCTCCTTGGGCACATTTTTGGAGAGTTTCCTTTTGAAGGCTGTGCCCTGGGATCATGGGTTTTGCCTTGAACTTCTCTGCTGAGACACCCACTCCTTCCGAGCCCTGGCCTGTTGGTGGTGACCAGAGAAGGCGGTACCTAGAAGTCAACCGCCCATTTCTAGTGTGTCGATCATTTTCTTGTAGAGCAAAGAACTCTTCAGGAACATTAAAAAAAAAAAAATTAGAAAAGCCGTAGCGGGCACTCTGTAGATCCTCGTTGGTTGATCTCGGCACTGAGTTAAGACTTTGAGAGCCATTTTCAGTTCTCCACCCTAGCGTCCCCTTCGATTCAAGGATACTAAGGAAGTAAGTTCCATTCTGTACGGGTTCAGGATTTCAAGAAAACCCTAATTTTTCCAGCTGCCTAAACAAGCCGTGACTCAGTGGCTCTCCAGTTATGACCACCTCCCTGAAATTGCTCAGGACTAAGGTATTCTTGCCCAAGCACACCTACTTCTCCTGGTTTTTCAAAAAAACTATTATGACACCAAGCCGGCCTCTAGCACACAGCAGGAAGTCACCTCTCCACTGCCATGCCTCCTCCTCGGTTCTCCAAATCACCACCAGCACCGTTCTACCTACCCTGATTCCTGTTAGTCTATCCTGTCCCTCTAAGGTCACATGCGATTTGAGCAAAAGAATTTTCCACAGTGGAACCTCCAAGAGGGTTACCAGGTCCGAACAGGAGGACCGGAGCAGAAAGTATCATCGTCATTTCCCAGTCTCTTCTCCCTGAATCAGCGTGTCTGCTCTTGAATATTTTACAAGCATTCAAAATAGACAAAAGGATTGCACAGGGGTGGAATTCGCCAAAACCCATGTCTTAAATATCTGGAATTCTGTACGTGTTTTTGGAACAGAAACTGAAAGGGAAATATTCAACCCAGCATCGGTGATGGGAGAGAGACTCTTAGCAGGCCTGCAGAAACACGCTAAGCCCCGTGTGTGTGTTTGTGCTTGCGCTCAGCTGCACCGAGGCAAGCACGCCCAGCGGGGGAGGCAGCAGAAGTCGCCTGCAACTGACGGTTCCCTGGGACATCTTGCTCTCATTTGATAAAATAACAAGCTGCACATATTAAATATATTTTCTTAAAACCTGTGTCTGAAGTTTTGGTTGACCGAGGCCACAGTAGTGTTTTGCTTTCAGTTACCTTCACTGAAATATTTTTCCTAGTTCCAAAGTTATATTTTCTCCTGATGACAAATTTGAACGCTAAATGTGTTCCAGGGGAAAAAGACCAAAGACTATGACATATTTCCTTCCTGAGGGGTTTTATTTCAGAAGTGGAAGACTATATTTCTAGGGGTAATTACAACTGGAAACTCTTAAAAATTCTAGTTGCGAGCCCTAGATTTGGTGCTACCGTTTTATGGTGATGCTTTCCCCGCGTTGGCTCGGGTGATAACTCTGCCCCTTGCTGTTTGGTTTTAGACGTTAATGAATGTCTGGATCCAACCACGTGTATCAGTGGGAACTGTGTCAACACCCCAGGCAGCTATACCTGTGATTGTCCACCCGATTTTGAGCTGAATCCAACTCGAGTTGGCTGTGTTGGTAAGATCTTAAAAACTTTTCAGAGAAACATACTGTCTGTTATTTTTAAAGCAACATTGAACGTTGCATTCTCAAATTTTAAAAAAGTAATCGTATAAGAATTTAAACATCTCCTAAATATGGTTTATACTTTCAGGTCCTTTTCTCTAGGTAAATTCCCAGTATATGTGTTTGGGCACTTTTTAGTTTCTTAGTAAATTATGGTTATTAAACAGTTTTTTGGAAGTGGGTTTGAATTTTCAACCCTTACGTAGAAAGAATTTGCCTGACCGCTTTTTGTTTGTATATGGTAAATAGATACCCGCTCTGGAAATTGCTATTTGGATGTTCGACCTCGAGGAGACAATGGAGATACAGCCTGTAGCAATGAAATTGGAGTTGGTGTTTCCAAGGCTTCCTGCTGCTGTTCTCTGGGTAAAGCCTGGGGTACTCCTTGTGAGCTGTGCCCTGCTGTGAACACATGTAAGTGGACATCCTCCGATTTATTATTATTATTCCAGCTCAGTCCAGTTCTCCTTTCTAGCTCCAGAGAATAGAAGCCACAGAGGGAGGGAGCTGCCACTGGTCTCTACTCTTTTTTTTTTTTTTTTTTTTTTTTTTTTTTTTTGCTGTGCGCGGGCCTCTCACTGCTGTGGCCTCTCCCATTGCGGAGCACAGGCTCCGGACGCGCAGGCTCAGCGGCCATGGCTCACGGGCCCAGCCGCTCCGCGGCATGTGGGATCCTCCCGGACCGGGGCACGAACCCGTGTCCCCTGCATCGGCAGGCGGACTCTCAACCACTGCGCCACCAGGGAAGCCCTGGTCTCTACTCTTTAATCAGGGAGGGGAGATCAGTCCTTCCAGCCCTGTTGAAGAATCCCACTCCCAATTTGGAAGTCAGAACATGTCCCCAGTTGGCTTGCACTAAAAGGTCAAGTAGGGCAGGCAACATCTCATTTCTGAGTGAACAGAAGATAGCAGTATTTTAAAGAAGATTTTCCAGGCTAGGTTACTTATATTAGGACACATTGATCTCTCCTCTTGTCATCTATTGGCCAGTCTTAGAAGCTCTAGGACAGATGGGAGTTTCCCTGGGTGAAAAAGAAGCAATTAACTAAGCAAATACGAAATGGAAAATCATTCCATTCTTATGGTATGACTTGAAAGAAAGCTTTAGAGTGTGATTTTAAGGACATAATGTCTTCTAAAAACATAAAAGGCTTTCCTTTTTCTAAGTGGACGCTGTATTACGATTTAGAGTCAGATGTAGCTTCTGGGGCAAAGGTCAGTGGCTGCTGCTTACAGGGTATATTGGGATAGGTATTGATTCTTTCCTTGCTGAAGGGTCACTTATTTACTTTTTCTGAAATTATTTGTTGAGTACCTAGAGGATGTACTTTGTGTGTGCAGAGGTGATAATTTATGGATAATTGGATGGCTAATTCTAGTCTAATGGGTAGTTCCTGCCTTCCAGGAGTGTACAGTCTAGCAAAATATGACCTAGACATAAGAGCTGTAATTCAACGTAGACCTCAGTAAGGGAAGAAAGAAGAGCAGACTCAGTGCCGTGAGTGGGAGAAAGAGCACACCTGGTTCCAGTTAGGACTGTGTCACTCGCCACCCATGTAACTTTGGAGTCAGCAAGCCTGTTTCCTCATTCATAATATGCCTCATAGGATTAAATGAAATCACTCATGTAAAACACTCAGCACAAGGATGGATGCTTGGCAGGCACCTCCTTCTCTCCTTTATTCAGAAAGGGAAGTCAGTTGTGATTGGCAGTGTGTGGTGATAACTTGGTGCGTTTTTTAATTGGGGCTTGAAGGAAGGGTGTGTGACATGAAAGAGGGGACTTAAAAAGAGTGGATGATTGCAGGAAGGGGAGAGAAAAATAAAAGAGGAGGGAGGATAGTTAATTTCACTGATGTTGAAAGAATCAAAGCAAGATGGTTAGGTGGGGCGCAGGGGGAGTCCGTTCTATTGAGTAACGATGATTAGCCAAGCAATAGAGGTCCACCCCACCTCAAACTGGATCAGAGCTAGAGCTGGAATACATACATATCTACATTTATGCATATATACATATAATTTCAGAAATCGAGGAGGGGGATTATCAGATTTGGAAAGACCATGGTCATTGTGAAAGAACTGATTCTTACAGATGCTTGCCAGGATGACACAGCAGGTTCAGGTCATTCTTATCCATGTGTTCCTGTATGGATCACACTGCCGGTGCATGGCACTGAAAGAAATGTTTTCGAGTGAAATACTTGGATGACAGCATTCATGGAGGGAACCAGAGGACACTGTAAAAAGTTGGTTTTGGAAACCAGGGGAATTAGTGTTGCCATCAGTAGAAACAGAGGGGCAAGAAAACTCTCTAGTCATTAAGGAGAGAAGTGGGATGGGAACCAAGAAAGAACAGCTTTTCCTAAGGCTCTGTTTGGAAAGGGTTTTGGAGACAAGCTGATTAACAATATTAAGGGAAGTTGTGATTCCCAGGAAATAAGACTGAACAAAACATAAAAATGGAGGAGATGGTTGCAAAATAAAAAGGGAAAGAAAAATCTTTAAAAAGAAATAATGATGGAGATAGAGAATAAAATAGTTCATAAGAACATAAGAGATAGAGAATAAAACAGTTCATAAGAACATAAGACCAGAGAGTAGGCGGAAGGTTCAGAGACTGAGGACAGTAGCCTTACATTTGGCACACATAGAAAAAGCCATTTGAAAGGAGAAGTATATACAAAGATGTTAACCTGCTTCAGGTGAGTGGGGTAACTGCCCAAGATGCCTGAAAATGAATATTTTAAGATGGATATGTCCGTTTTTCTCTTGAGGATACTATTTCTAGAAATTTTAGATTCAGAAGAACTCAGTCTGATCTTTTTGTTGTTGTTTCCATAGCTGAGTACAAAATTCTTTGTCCTGGAGGAGAAGGTTTTCGACCCAACCCTATCACGGTTATATTGGAAGGTAATTCTGTTTCGCTTATCTTAAAGTGTGCACCTTTGGAACTTCCTCGGTTTTCTTTACAATGCTGTCGTTGTCATTTTGATAGATATCGACGAGTGCCAGGAGCTCCCGGGGCTGTGCCAAGGCGGGAAATGTATCAACACCTTTGGCAGTTTCCAGTGCCGCTGTCCGACGGGCTACTACCTGAATGAAGACACCCGAGTGTGTGATGGTAAGTGGCCCTTTTAGGATGACAGGTTCTTTCAGACATTAAGAACTGACCTCAAAACACAGCATACAGTTAGTTGCCAGGGACACTGAGACTCTAGCAATGCAGCACAGTAGTCTAAGTGCGAACGTGGCCAGGAAACGATGCCACACGTGGCAGCTCGCGCTCATGTTAGTGACAGAACATCATGTCCAATACACCCTAAATCGCCCTCTTTTTTTTTGAGAGAAACGGTGTTTTGTTATCTTGAGCCGTAGTCCTGTTTATGCCTGCAGAGTTTTCCATGCTTTTCAGAAAAGCCATTTTTATTGGAGTAGCACAGGTCTCATTTCAGTGGCTTCTATATTCTGGACAGTTCTGGGCTCTCTTTCTTGTCCTTCACCACTTATCATTTGTACTAAGCATTTAAATGAGCTTCTCTTTGGAGGCAGCCCCTTTGGTTTTATGATGCAAGTGATGACTCCTGTTTATCCCGTGTTACTGGGAAGGTGGAGACTATCAACCACTGTTAGCTTTCAGAGCACGTGGACCGTTGACCAGCGTGGGGAAATGGTTTTCATCTATATACAGGAGTCACACAACGGATTTGGGAGGAGAAGACCTCCCTGTGTCCTGGAGGGGAAATATTCCTCTGCTCCTCCAAAAGGCTTATTAGGTGATCTCGGCAGTGACAACCTTGTTGAGTATTAGTCAAGCATCACGGTACACGTGACACATCTTAAGACCCATGGAGTTAACAAAAATTAGAATCAGCCCCTGTGTTTGAAAATGGGGAAGGAGGCGTGATATACCTACTTCTGTGCTGTCTTACCAGTGCAGATTCATGAAGCCAGTTTTTGATGGCTTCAGGATATAGCACATCCTTCCTGAGATTTTGTGAACATATGAAGTACCTAGCTATCTTCCTGAAAGATACTTGAGAATTATAGTTTCTCCACATTACCATCACTGCACGTGTTTGAGGATGTTTTGGACTCGTTTATTAAGAACTCTTATCAGAAGGTAAAATTTCCTTTTCTAAAACTCCTCTCCTGAAAATGCACACATTAGCACAGACTAAGGACACTGATGAATGAAACATCCGTGTTCCTTATCCAGGTTGCGAAGTGCCCTGTGGATTTTCTCCAAGACCATCAACATTTATATTGACCCTGAGTACCAGACCATTCCAAAGAGTGAAATTTCCATATTCACATACCACTTTCTCTTTGGATTATAGATGTGAATGAATGTGAAACTCCCGGAATCTGTGGTCCAGGGACCTGTTATAACACCGTGGGCAACTACACCTGTATTTGCCCTCCAGACTACATGCAAGTGAATGGGGGGAATAATTGCATGGGTAAGTCCTAGCTTTTCTTTATAGTGCATGTTTGGTCCTCATCTGCAAAGAGAAAAAGAGCTTCCGAGCCAGCAGTTAGTCCTCAGCATTACGTTACTCGTAAGAGCGAGTACTGCCACCCTTTCACTGAGAGAGCCTCCTCTCCTGTAAAGCGTAAGCTGGGCCTTTTCTCACCACCTCGTGTGGGTGGTTGGGAGTTTTCTTTAAAATGTAATGTTGGAAAATCCCAAACAAAGGTTTAATAGTACTTCTTTTGTTTGACTTTGGGTGTATCTTTATACAACTATATTTACAGCACTGACCTACAGTATTAAAACATCATGAGTCGGAAATGAGAAAATCACTGCCAAATAGCAGTGGAGAATTGTTACTAGGAGACTGGGTGGAGAGTCACGTAAAGTTTATTAACACCGCAGCTACATAATGACTAAGTTCTGCGGCACAAAACAACAGGGAATATATTTCTCAAAGTCCTTTTTCTTGTAGCAGCATAGGACGACGGAGAGCTGTGTGAGAACAGGCTTTTCCTGCCCTGATTGAAGTCAAGTTACAATACACTTCAAAAGAGATTCACTCCTTAAGTATCCCCTTAGAATCTCCCTGTCGTGATTTCCCCATGGCATCACCAGTCCCTTCACTTCCTCCTTTCTTCTAGATATGAGGAGAAGCTTGTGCTACAGGAACTATTACGCTGACAACCAGACCTGCGACGGAGAACTGTTGTTCAATATGACCAAGAAGATGTGCTGTTGTTCCTACAACATTGGCCGGGCCTGGAATAAGCCCTGTGAACAGTGTCCCATCCCAAGCACAGGTGAGTTTTAGTTTCACCGTTACCAGAAAGATAGCTCGGTACATTACCCACAAATTGTTGGGGAGATGAATCTCAGCAAGGGAAGAAAAGGGTGCATCGTTGATCTTCATAAGAAAAGATTAGCTCACAAGGGCAAATAGTTAAATTCACAGTTGATCTTAGTACTTGCAGGTGAAAACTGAGTCACAGAATATGCTTTCTAATTTATACCCAGGTTCATTCACCAGACGCGTAGACTCAGTATATCACAAAAATATAAACATTGTTACCATTGTTATGGAGTCTGCCATATAACTAAAAGTCTGGAAACATTGGGCAAAGCAGTATGACAAATAAGTAAACCATAGTCCTATCAATTTTACTTATTTATAACTAATCTTGTTCCAGAAAGAATTCAAGGTGGCCCACAAAGATGCAAATGTAAAATAAGAAGGCCTAATGCAAATGGAAAGCAAGGGTAAGAAACTCAGAGCAAGGAACAAGGGTAATACACAAGATCCAAGCTGGGAATTCCTACACACTTGCCAGCAACGAGCAATAACCTGGGCTCTAAACCTTCTAGCAGCTCATATAGAGAGAGATGTGATCGAACCTAAGCGTCTCAATGACCACAAAGTAAAATCAACACTTAAAGAAAAGCAGAAAAGATCAACTCCTTGATATTGAGATCTTAGAGAAATTTCTTCTTATATCCTCATACAGAAAAATCCAAATAATGTTACCTGTTTGGAAAAAAAAAAGTCTAACTTACATCTTAGCAGTAAATGAAGCAAAAACTTTGGTGCGGTGTTCTTCTACGGTAGATGATATCTGTCCTATATGTCGTGATGACGTCATTTACTAATGATGATCTAGAATATCTTCATGATTTAGATTGAATGAACTACCATGCAGAGTATTGATCTGAGAATTGTGTGGTACCTACTCCATTCCCCACAGTGATACGTAAAATCCTAAACCTATTGTCTGATGCTACCTGACAGTGCATAAAACAGAAGATTCTTTTTTAGTAAAATATACCATCTCATCCATTGTTTACTCTGGAAATAGTGTAATAACCATTACTTAGAATTACGAGTTGTCTCCACTCTGCAAGATGTTGTTAGACCAGGGGTTGGCAAACAAGAGCCCATATAGGCCAGATCCAGCCCTCCTCCTATTTTTGTATGGCCCACAAGCTAAAAGTAATTTTGACATTTTTAAATGGTTGGAAAAAAAGTCAAAGGAATGATGTATCACGACCTGAAAATTTTATGAACTTCAAGTTTTAGTAAATAAAATTTTACTAGAATTCAGCCCCACTAATTTATTTACATATTATCTATGGTTGCTTTCGTGAAATAGTTGAGTAGTTTTAACAGGGACTGCACAGCTTGCAAAACCTAAAATATTTACTTTTTAGCCCTCTAAGAAAAAATTTGCTGACCCCTGATCTTGACCAGTGGCCTTCAAATCTTTTGATCGTACATACCTATCGTTAAAAAACCTGGAGGTTACACGCACCTGCTGTGTGTATTTACAAGTAAATGTGTATATGTCTCTATATATTTGTTTTCAATTATATTGAGAAATGCATTGATTATTTTCACAAACTGTTCTATTATAAAATATACACAAAATTAATTTTAAAATTGGATTTTACAAAGATAGACATCCTAGTATTTTCTTTTTTACCTTGATGGATCATTGTACATTCCCCTGCAGACCACTTTGGACATCTCTGATAAAGACTATCATTTACTTTCAGAAATATCTGTCTGAGTTTTAAGAATCTGCATACTCTTAATATAACATGCAAGGTTTCGTCTTCATGTTGAATATTGGCCAAATCCAGGCATGGCTGTTCATTAGCTATGCAGTCTGCACACAGTTTCGGAGTCCCTGAAATTTGTCCGGATGGTCCGTGGAGCTGGCGTGACACTTGTTGGAAGTGGACCCTAACTCCTTTTTTTATGAGGAAATAAAAGCACTACGAAAAGAACATGTTACATTTTGATTAAAATACTTTTGGAAACCTTTTACTAATTTTCAGTAGGTTTGACCCATGAGGCAATGGCCTTCTTGAGCTTAAATTGATACCATGCTATACTGGTTACGCTCATGATCTGCAATTACAGAATCGCAGAGTTAAAAGGGACCACAGATGACATTTAGTGCATCCTTTATTATCAACTTTGATGAATTCGGGTGAAGGAGAGAAAGATAAAGGGTCGGTGGGGGGAGGGAGTGAGAGAGAACAAGAGAGCTGCATCAAAAGAAATCCAGCTCCAAAACTTGAAGTAATGAGGTAAGTTGGTTGTTTGATGTGAATTAGTCATTAATAGACCTCCTATCAAGAACTTAGCTAGATTTGCCACAGTCTCCCCCAGTCTGTCGAGGAAATGGCTTTTGTATACATTCATTAAATCCTAGATCCCTTAATGCAGAGTGGAAAGAGGCACTCATGCCAGTCCCTGGGTTCAGAGCTGAACAACGTCCTTATAGAAACCCAGATTCCTACAGGCAGGATCATACAAATGAGTGGCATATGATATAGAGACCTCTGCTTCTGCCTCATTATTACATCAACATGAGGTCACTTTTCCTTCAGCGCTTGTCTTAAGGAGAAGTTTACACCATCTGTAGGAATTTTCAGATTAATTTTTTATTCTAAATTTTTCAAAATACAGGTAAATACCTTTCAAGAATGTATACAAAGTAATTTTGTTCAGCCTAATTGTTGCTCTCTGCTGACCCCTATTCCCACCCCGCTCACCCCACCTTCGTTCAATCACTGCAGATGAATTTGCTACACTCTGTGGAAGTCAAAGGCCAGGCTTCGTCATCGACATTTACACTGGTTTACCTGTTGGTGAGTTATGATGCCTCTGTTGGAACTTTTTGTCTCTGCCTTTGTGTTAAGAAAAGGAAGTACACACTGTTATCTTCTCAGTTTGCTTTTTCTTTCTTAGAAGGAACAAATTAAACAGTGCCATTTAGCTTTATTGAAACTCTTGATTCTTAGTTTGAAACAAACAGTACAGACACCCTGTGTAGCTCCACCTAATTGGCAGCAGCATTTGTCGGTCATGATTAAGGGGACTGGAAAGCTTTTCACAGAATTACAATCAAGCTTAGTTAAACCAACCCTAGGCATCAACAAAGAGAGATTCTGGGAGTAGGGCCAGTTGACGTTTGATTTGACTATAATTCCCAATCCTTCCATCTGACTGAGACCTGAGTTTAATATGACTGTTCATACCAATACTTATGTGTAGGTGGATCAGTTTTATCTCACATAGAATCTCCTCAGGTCATCTGCTTTGGGATTTTTAGATGTGAAGTTAAAAAAAAAAAAAAAAAACTTTCCAATCTGAGGCCCTGTCTGGTAACTGGAGCAGAGACCACTGCAGTGCTAGTGAAGCTTACGCAAGATTCAGAAGTATTGCACGGCGTTCAGCCAATGGAAGTGATGCCTTTGTGGTTTAAAACCAAATAACATAAAAGTAGATGGAAAGCTATTGCATTCTCAGAGTCTTTCCCCAGTGTGATTTCTATGGATCCTTAGATGCCCCTCTTAACTCTGAGCAGTTGTGTCTAGTAGCAAACATCACCACTTTGTCTGTTCCACCTTATTCCTAATAAGTAAACTGAAATCCACATCAGCCTTTCCAATGACCTTGTTTAAGAAAACAAGGGTCTGGTCCAGCAATCAGCCTGGCTCTCTTAGTGCCAAATACATATGGCTCCGTAGTCAACGTCCAAAGAAACTTCATGATTTGGAAAGAAAACCTGTTAAATGGCATTGGCCTGAAACGCCCGGCTCCTAGCTGCTTTGTTTTTCCCCTTCCCAAAACAGATCTTTTCATCTCCTTAGAATCTCTGATCTGAGGATAAGTGGTCTTTAACAGTAGAATCCATCGTTCTCTGTGGATGGACCAGGTGTGTACCCCAGCAAGGCCTACCTTCTAATGTTGGTAGCAGGCAGAGACTCAAGACAGCATTAACATCATCCACTAATAAAACTGGAAAGGCTTCAGACATCATCTAGTCCACATCAGCTAGGCCTTGCCTTACAGTTGAGGGGACAGAGGCCTAGACAGGGGAGGGGACTCAGCTGAGGTCACCTGGCTAATTAATAACAGAGCTGAGACCAGAATCCAGTCCTGACTCACAGCTTGCGTTGCCTCTAGCTCTTGAAAACTGGAAATGTGATAGTTAGCAGTATACTTATTGTTAGCAAATTCCAGCATGACAAAATATTTAGATGACTGAGAAACTTTATTTAAGCTTTATACTCTTCTTCTGAAAGGTCTGAAGATTGTTGGCATATAGAACCCATTCGTGTGGGGTTAAAACTACAGCAAGTTTATTAATCTTGTCTTTAAACATAAACTTTTCCAAGTTGAAGTTCCAATGGAATCCAGACAGGAAAAGAAAATATAATTTTTAATATATGCTTTTGCTCTTTTATGCCTAACAATGGCTAGAAATTTGACCCAGCCTGTTATTGTTAAACTTGAAAATACATCTCTTGTATTTAAAACAAATGAATGTGGACATAACATTTCATGTTTTAACCCGTACGTGGTTCAAAAATGTCTGAATTTTTTTTCTTCTTGCTGCGAGTGCATAGTTGTGATATATCTTTGCCTAACTTTTTAAGAACATGAATGACAAATGTGTGAAAAATCTAAAACGTAATGACTTGTTGTATTCAAAATGGAAATATACCCCTTGATATTCTAAGCTGGTTTTTTTCCATGAAAGAGATCAATTTGTCTTCAAACAAAATCAGGCCCTTTAGAAAAAGGTCCAACATAAATCCATGTCCTGTCGAATTTCTCCTTTAAAACAGATTGGCTTTAGGGTGTGATTCTTCTGAAAGCTCTTGTGAGTTCCACTTAAGTCTATAGCCATCTTCTGACAACTTATGCAAACAAAGTATCTTGCAGAGGCTCCGGACTATGATATGTAAAGGAAAGTATCTCGACAACAATAACAGAAACCTAATGGATTGGAAAGACCAAAGCTTTGCATTCCCTCCCTGCTTCTGAAGTGTTTTGTGAAACTCTGCCAGAGGGCTGGTAGAGGGGCCCTCTGGGATAACAAGCACTTCGCTAATGGTTTTGAGAAGATTGTTTGACTGTGGGAAAGCATACGGGAGACAGGACAGCCTGTTAGCGGATTCCTGGTATCGAATCCCAACTCTGCCTCCTGTTGGCTGTACAGTCTTCGGCAAGTTCCGTGCTCTGACTTCCTTAGTTCCATCATCTGCATCATGATGATGGTCAGAGTACCTAGAGACCATCTCACAGGGTGGCCCTGATGATTTGGTAACTAAATTCAGGTTAAATGCTTGAGAAATATACCAGGCACATAGCAAGGGAGACACTACTGTTACTGTCACTGTTACCGTTATTATCCTAGAGGACACTGAATGGTCAGGAGTTCAGAGCAGGTCAAACAGCAAGCGGATCCACCAGGCTGGTGAGGAGACCAGACTTGCCCACATGGCTCCCTCACCAGCTGGCCCGCCGGCTTTAGCAGCCTGGGTCCTGGCTCTGCTCTCACTCCCGCTTTGGTCCTGTTTTAATGCTCAGCAACCCCACTTCCAGGTACTGGTTCTTAATTGAATACATTTTAATTGGCACTTAACATTTGTCAGACCGTGTACCAGGGGCCGGTAACACCGTAGCGTAGAAGCCAGCCCCGGTGCCCGGGCCTGGGAAGCCACAGTCTACTGTGACAGTCCTTCCTTGGTGCCTGCTCTCTCTCCATGGTCAGCTCAGGCCCAGCTTACATCCCCAGACCTGACTTACCTCCATTCAAAAGCCATGTGAAGGAGAAAGGGGGTGTTGAAGTGGAATTTGGAAGATCAGAGCTGGCCGTGACCATGGGCTCCTCCTCTGTTCCTCACCAGCTCTCCTCTCCCGTTCTAGACGAACACCACCACACACTTGGGGTAGAGAGACCACTTTCTCTTGGCAGTCACTTTTATTCTGCTCATCTGGTGCACAGGGCCCGGTGGGTACAAAGACGGCGCCTACCTGGACAAAGCCGATGCTATAAAACAAAACCAGAAAAACAGATAGTCAGACAGACAGACACATGAGCGTCTGACAAGCAGTCTAGTTATCTCAGTTTGCTCTTCACTGACGTCCCCGCTTCCATCACCACCCCAGCACACGCACACACGCAAGCACATACACACACATACACACGCACTTTCTCTTCTTTGGCTTTAGACCTTACATAGAATGAATTAGAAGCAGCTGACTCTCCATTCCAGTTTACCCTGCAGAGGGACGACATGCCGTTCCGTCACTCATACGTACCTGCTCTGTTTCTAGATATCGATGAATGTCGGGAGATCCCAGGGGTCTGTGAAAATGGCGTGTGTATCAACATGGTTGGCAGCTTCCGATGTGAATGTCCAGTGGGCTTCTTCTATAATGACAAGTTGCTGGTTTGTGAAGGTAAGAGAGGCTGTCGCTATGTCACATCCAGAAATGAGCCAACCGATGAGCTGCATACCCACACACACACACATGTGGCCAAGTTCACAACACTGGAATTTCAGAAATCCATCTAACTCCAGCAGTACTGAAGGGCAACATGTGGATCGACAGACATTTCATGTAAAAATTCCCTAACACGCAGCGGGAAAAGCAGGATGTCCATTCCCCAGCCCTCTCTCCCCACACACACAATGTATTAGATTTCCCAGCTGATACGGAAAAGCCTTGAGATCCCGGGTGTGTCCAATAGATGGCTATTGTTTCACATTGCTTGAAAGTGAGCATGAGTGGTGGGCAGTCGTCTTGAGCTGAACCTCAAAATCAGTGTTCCCTTCCAAACGGAGCCTTTGCTCCTCCCAAGTGAAAACAAGGTTAATGCAAATATTTCAAATGCATGAGAGAATCCCAAATGGCAAGAACAGCAAATTCGATTTTATATGAAGAATGTTGGCATGAGTGCAAATGGTACTTTTTTCATTTTCAAATTACCTCCGCTTGCCATGTGTTTGTGCTGTGATTCTGCGCATTCCTTACCGCACTTCATATTTTTCCGACATCTGGGGAAGATAGTGTTCTTTTACATTTTAGTAAAAGGGACGTTACTGGTTATTAAATATACCATGGGCCCTAGGACAGCTAGAATAACTTTCTATTTAATACTTAGAGTCTCTAGCAGAGTTTTTGTTCACGTTAGAGCACGTATTAGCGCACAGAGCTCAACATTTTAATATTTAAAAATCTTTTTCTCCTAAACTGGGGACAACTTATAGACCATGAGTCAAGTTACAGCCCCAAGCGCATGCTTGTTAAATTCTCCTCACCAGGCTTTCTGTTCCTGTGGCCAAGTTGGCCCACGTCCCTTCCTCTGCCTGCTCTGCGGGGGAGTGGGAACAGGGTGACAGCCATTCCTAACCTTCCTAAGGAGATAGTCATTTCGGGCTTTGGTTCGGGCCCTGGGCTTCAGGTCGTCAAGGATCAGGTGTGGGGAGGAGGCATGATGTGGGAATGGAGAAGAAAGCCCACAGCAGGTGACCTTATAGTGCGAGAGGTGGCTGCCTGCTCATAGCCGCCGTATTCCACCTGTCGTACGTGCGTCACGATGTCTGCCGCCTTCTGTGGCATCTCCCCCTCTCTTCCATTCAGAGCTGGTTACTTGACCCAGGTGCCTCTTTGGCACTTATATCTGCTGAAGCAGCAGCCGTTGGCCAGAAACCAGAGGTAAGGCCATCCAGGACCACCATGCCAACTGGCTAGACCTTGCTACACACATGAGACTGAAAACCTACAGCTGCACCAATGTAAGGCACTTTGCTGTCAGGGTAGCATTCAGTGGATGTGGAGATTACAAAGCACTCCAGCTTTTGGTTTCCGTTTCGTAGGATATCCATCTTCAGGGTGAATGTTTAATCCAGGGTCCGCTGCTTCCCAGCACACTCTTAGCTCGCAGAATCAGAAAAGGAAGGTTGATTTAGTACGTGCCTCAGCCAGACTGAAATTGGAATGGATTCCAGAAGTGATTTAGGGAGCATCCATGCGTCTGCCCTCCCCAAGTATGTATATCATCAGATGTTAGGCATCTGATGCATTACAGAAATGCTTGTCTGTGACACCGACTGGCTTCTCCAACTACGCAAGGTACCCTCTGTGTTTCTGTACACCCTTAATTAAGAGCAGGGCAGGCCTGGTGGTGAGGTGCTGCTGGGTCCTGGGTCCACTGTAACCCAAGGCAGGCAAATTCTGCTTCTGTATCTGTTGTACAGAGAGGCACACCCCGGATGAGACGGAAACTCCCACTGACTGCCAATAGCACTGAGGTTTTCCCACCACAAAAGCACACACCTAGGAGGCCTTGGTTGACGTATTTGCCGCCCCCTTGTGGGAACTTCTTTGGCTGAGCCGACTTCTGCAGGAAACCCCGGTACTGGGGCTGAGCTGACTCCCCACCTGTGTTACAGGCTATTCCCTTTACTGGATTTAGACCGAATTAGAATGTTTCATAAGAGCAGGGGAAGGGAATATGTATTTTGCCCCACGCTGTAGCCTGGACTGTGCAGTAACTTTTGCAATGCCATGAATTTGAACTGTATTAGGTAGCTGTTAAATTTTTTAAAAGATAGACAACTCCGTGAGCATAGTCAAAGCCCTGGAGCACACAATATCCATTTTATTCTTTCCTTTGATAGTGAGCGTTTGGTTATTTTCAGTGGTTTTATGTGCAGTCTCTCATGTTAAGTCTCCTTGACTTGACTGCCATGTGGCAGAAATTTAAGCAAGAGCCTGTGCAGCCCTGCAGTTCAAAGCACTGTCTGTAGACCAGGAGTACCAGCATCACTTGGGAGCTTAGTGGAAGCACAGAATCTCAAGCCTCTCCCCAGACATGCTGAATCAGATATGCCTTTCAAAAAAATCCTAAGTGATTCATATGCGCATTCAGGTTTGAGATGCCCTGCTCTGCAGACCTCACAGCCTTCCAGACGAAAGCAACCCAACTGAATCCCAAAACCCCCAGGCTTTGAGCAAATACAAGATTTCCTAGGATATTGGTCCATACCCGTATCAAGTCCTGGCCCTTGAAGCTGAGCTTCACAACTTTTTCTAGACATTAGCAGCGTTAGAACCCATATGTGGTGATAAATCAAGTATTTGCATTTCTGAAACATATTTGTAAAACAGAAAAATTAGAAAACAAAATTTCCATCTTCCGTGGTTTGTTCAGTAGAACCGATCAAAACAGGAAAATATAAATCCATGTTGTGTGAGAGCCTTCATCAACTTGACACCAGATTCCGCCCTCCCTGTAATTCAGTTCTCTCCTGCTTGTAGATATCGACGAGTGTCAGAACGGCCCGGTGTGCCAGCGCAACGCGGAGTGCATCAACACTGCGGGCAGCTACCGCTGCGACTGCAAGCCCGGCTACCGCTTCACCTCCACAGGGCAGTGCAATGGCAAGTAGTCCCCACCGCCCAGCGCCCACCCGACGGGCCAGCCCCATTGAGCTGCAGATACCTGGATTTCTTTGAGACGGTTAGGTTGAAGAATACATGACTTCTGAGTCGTAGTAACTAAACTGGGAAAAGGGAAAACTGTTGAAATGTCTTCACACTTAGCTTTTTTCTCCCTTTAGAGGTGTGACGTTTCCAAATTTGCCTCTCTGCTGCCCTGCTGCAAACACCCACTCCCACAAATGCGCGCACACGCACACACACACGCACACACACACGCACACACACACGCACACACACACGCACACACACACGCACACACACACGCACACACACACGCGCACACACACACACTCCCTAACTGGTATTCAGGACCAAATACTTTTTTGTCCTTTCACATAATCCCCTTGGAGTGGGTGAGGTTGTCACCATTCTGGCCACATACCCCAAGTCTAGATGGCAAAGCTCCCCTGAGCTGGGCCAGATCAAACTGCACAAACCAAGGAAAAAGAACCAACAGTATCACTTTTTCTCCTAAACAGCTTACACAGCTGAGGGCCGCAAACGTTGAAAGCCTTTTATTTGCTACGTCAGCTACAGTAAAATGAGAAACTGTCCGCTAGAGGTTAAATTTTTTTGTTGTTCCCGTTTGTCAGGGATGTGCTAGAAATAAGAAGGATGAGCGTGTTACCATCTTAAATTGATGGTAAAATTATTAGGTGTCTGATGGTATCTTGTAGCCAGTGGTATCAAAATAAAAACACTGGTGTTTCAGCCCAGAAGGAAAGTAATACCTCAGAATGATTTTCATCTGAGTTTTTTAGTAATTATAAATCACTGTATATTTAGCAAGGAGGTCAGGAAGAATGTGTTATTTTGCTTCTGGCTCATTTCACAAGGAATTTCCTGGATATTTTATGCATTTGTGAATGAAACAACACCAAGGAACGTGGTCAGATTTTCCTTGGGTTTCCTTGCCCACCAGTGATTAAGTGGTGGGAAGTGCACTGCTTTCCGTAGGGTATTTTGCATTGTTTTATGAGACTTTGGTGGGAAGAGGGTGTAATACCAGAACAAAAACTCATTTTGAGAATCAAGACTTGTTTTTTGGGGGGTTTAAAGGAACACGTGCAAGTATTTAGCATTTTGTCAGCAGAGCAGTTGTTATCCACGTACTGAAAAAAAAAAACAAAACAGGACAGGAAAAGTGAGGACGTCTCTGATATGAGTCACAATGCTCTCATGAAACTTGGCATTCATACCACTTCCCTGCATTTTGCTTGTAATTTATATTTATTTGAAACTGCGTGAAATAATTCCAATCAAAATAAGGAATTGCTGATAATATAGAACATGTCATTTCACACCATTTCATGCTCAGGCAAGATGAGGGAAGAACTATTTTATACATCAAGACAAGACGTCCAACCAGGGCCTGCTGGGGCTTAAGCCCTGTCATGTTTTCTTGTAGAATATTAACACAAATAAAGCTCATCCAGCGTTAACCAGCGATAAGTACTGTGAAGGAGTGTTGTCTGTAGCCAAATCTTCATTTCCCTCATTCATCGAAATCCTCACAAGAAAGGGAATGTACTTGAATTTGAGTTTTGCAGCTATTCAGCCTCTAGGGCTGAAGACTTCAGTCTGGAAATGTCTTCACTTGTATCTTACTTTTAAAATCTTTTAAAATGTCTTTAAATACTGTCCTATACATGGCATTTTTTCAGACATATTGTAAAATACTCCTGTCTTCCTGTGTTTAAGATGAAAAGAACTAAAATTTCCTTATCATAATAAGATTTTTATTTGAATCCATAAGTACATCATTTCAACAGCCGACCATATAATACCCGCATTGTTGCCGAGAGATTTTTAGAGAACAGTTAGTTAGGTATCGAAGCCGAGGATGCTGGTCTCACCTGAGGAGCTGTGGCATTAGAGCAAATGCAGCCCCCTTCTGACATGGATTGCCGAGCTAAAGACATATTCTTCCCAGCCATTTCCTCATGGTCTCCTCTCTTTCTGCTGACTGTGTGGGTGTTTTCCCCCAGTACCCTGTTTAAATCTCCTATCTCAACCTCAGGCAGCACCTTCTCGGAGTTTAAATCTTGGTGCTTGTAGAAACCTAGTTTTCTGGTCTCAATACAAAGTGAACTTCACAATTAAGTTCTCTAGAATTGTAACTTTCTGTTTCACCAGTAGAACTGCAAAGTAATCCATGTTTCATTTTTTTTCAATCATCATGAAATAGGCAACGTAGGAAAGAAAATTCCTAACTGAGGATCCCTTTCTAATAAGATTCTTAATGCTCTCCATTTTCTGGGGGTCCCAGAGATAAGACAGACCTGGTCCTTGCATTCTCCCAGATCCATATTACCAGAGGTTACCCAAGGTTTGGGCCAACCCTTCTCAAAATCAGCTCCCTCCACAGAGCTTGGCAGTGGAAATCAATTTCCTCTGCCTATCTCAGGGAGAAGGTTGCTCATTTTAAATCCGTTTTCTCTGATGGGAACGATCATAATTTGTTCACTAGCATTTCTGCATAGGCTAGCTGTAGCTCCTAAGCTACTCTATCCCAATTTCCCCTCTTTATGATATTCTCAACCCCCCCCCCCCGAGACTTTTAAAGGATATGGTGATTCATCAACTCTAAATGTTTTGCGTATTGGAAGGAAGTAGTTCTAAAAATGGCAGCCTGAGCACGTGAAATGGAGGGAATATACTCTCTCCTGGCGTGGGCACAGCTGCTCTGTGCAACACAAAGTGCCTGTTCCCAGTTGCTGTCTTCTCAGTAGATAGGGCAGGCAAACAGCAAGTCTGGATTATTCAGCTGAGAGCAGGGTGCTGCGGTGCTCTACAACATCTACACCCAAGGCGGCGTTCTGCTCTTTGCTTTCTTTTGTGACAACAGGAAAATCAGGATAACGCAGTGCCTTTTGAGTTACATTTTCCCTAAACGTAGAATCTTGAGAGCTTTAGAAAATTAGAGACATGAGTAGGCATGTAATTATGTCACCTGTGGATTCCTGCAACAAATGTGGCCCCTCAGATAATCAGATTTCAGGAGAGCATCACTTGATGACAAATATAATTTAAAGCCTAAAGACTGGCAGAAGCAAGATGAGATGGCTTCCTTTGGAAAGAATATGGATAAAAAAGAAACAAACATCATTAGGATTGTCAAGTGCTGAAAGGAGCCATGTGTAGACAGGAAGACTTGGTTCAGATGGAACAAAAGGTTACAGGAGTGAGACAAAGTAATGATGTGTAAGTGGAACAAGGGACGATGCAGGCTGTCCATCATGAAAACCTATCTTAGCAATGGGATTTGTTTGATTTAAATTTCTAGAGGACGCCATGAAGCTTCCATGATTTGAGGCACCAAATCTTGAGTAGACAAATACTTCAGTCAATTACACAGTCTAGGATACTGCTTAGGCAGATAATCAAGTGGATTATCTACCAGTTTGGATTTTTCTTCCCCATTCTACTTCTAAGTTTTCTCTTCTTTTAGAAGATTTTTTTTGGATACCGCCCCTGTTTTTCATTGCTTGTGTATTGTTAATATGGTCTGAATGTGCCCAGTAAATCAGAGTAAGTTTTAACCAATTTTGAGTCAAAAATAAATATGTCAGCATCTGTTTCACTGGCTTAGTTTAGAGCTAGGATTAATCCTGAGAGCAATACCTAGAAGTAAGTTATTTGATTTGATTTTGTCTTCTAAGTTTTCACTTAATTTTTATCTACAGATCGCAATGAATGTCAAGAGATCCCCAATATATGCAGCCACGGACAGTGTATTGACACAGTTGGAAGCTTTTATTGTCTTTGCCACACTGGTTTTAAAACAAACGCTGATCAAACCATGTGTTTGGGTGAGTATGTGACTATCATTTCATTTTTTTCTTCATAACCTACTGAAAAATTCATTTGTATCTGCATATATTTAAAGTTAACACTAAACCTTTCAGTAGTTGTTTTGTTATTTATAAAATAAAAACAGAAGCACGTGTGTAGCATTAATACCCTTTGGCATTTAATCTTTAGTAATCTTAACATCATAAACCTCTTTCTTGATAATCATTTGGCTGTCAGTTCAGAAACACTTCTGACTAAGAGATAAATTGAGAAAGATATTACGACAAAAAATTACTATTTATTAATGTTAAAAGCCTATTATTCTTTTATAGTATTTATGTGAGTTTGCCTTATTGGAAAGGGTGCAGCTTTTGATTGTTTGAGTGTGAGCATTTTTTGAGACGTGTCTGTAGTTTGTATCAGATCCTTAAAGACAAATTTACAGATCATTTTCCTAGGGGAAAAGAGCTCAGGATTTTAAATCTCTTCCTTGGTCTTAGTACTGAATCAGAATGTTGATTTAGAATAAACTTCAAATGTGTAATCAGTCAATTTCTCTCTTTCCCTCCTTTCTGTTTCTACTTTAAAGCAACATCCATTAAGTCTTCTGGGGACTTCAATCAGTTTCACAGCTGGAAAAAGAACAATCTATAGAGTGATGTTTAAAGTGCTTGCCTTTGGCTGTAATTGGATGTATCCATTAGGGAACATTCTCATAAAATCTGGTCATCTTCAGAGCAGATAAGTTTTAAGTTAAAGATTATAATAGGCCCTGCTCATCACTGGCGAGATAATCCCTACATACTAATGAAGTCCTGCCCAACTTTCATTCTCCCTCTTCCGTCTGAATTATGTAGAACCCTCTACCAAAGGACCTGCCCAACTAAAGAACTTCACTTGCTTGGCTAAAAATGAATCAAGGCAGAAGTTTTTGACTGCTGGCAGGGTGACTCATCTGGATGCAGTCGTCAACCAACAGACACACATGTTGGAGTCACACTGGGCTCAGCAATAGCTTCTTGATTTAAGATCACAGATAACTTATCTTTATGTCCAAAATTTGAAAGGAAAGGAAATCCTAACTCTAAACACTACATTTTGCTAATCTGAGGTGTTGCCTTCCACTCCTTCCCCATCTCTTTGTCCTTGCCCTCCTCATTCTGCCTGTTGATATAACAAGCCAACGATATCAATGTTTTTCATTTTAATTTCTTATTTCCTCCTCAATATAACGTACACCTACTCTTTATGAGAAAGGTGATGGCCGCTGTCACAAGATGCAAAGACACATAAGATGCCAAGACAGCTTTACAGATAGTCAGAGTGAAAAGTCATAGACCAATAGAAAGACAGAATACACTGCAAGAGAGGAGACCCACATTAGGGGCCATTACATTGGGATAGTTTAGAAGGGAGATAAGTCACCATTTCATGGGAGTGGTCATGGGTTTTTAGGGGTGGATTGGGAAAAAGAAACATGTCTAAAATTCCAGGTGAGTTAGAAAGCTAATTTATGTTGTTGCTGATTTTGGGGTAATATCAGGTGACTCACTGCCTTTTGGTAAACCGGAGTGAGAATCTTAAAGGCTGAAGTTTGCCAAAGGTGGCAGTGAATCAAGACCCAGATGTGCACAGAATTTTCCATTTCCAAGTGAAAGTATTTGAGAAAAGTGGCAAGGGTGGAGGATTCTAGAAGTAAATAGAATAAAATAGTTCTTGTCCAGTTCTCATGTCCTTAGCTTGCCTCCTTTCACATGCCAACCAAGGAAAGGATTTTCTCCCAAGGCTTAGAACCTTGCCTTTTGCTGGTTTCTCACAGGAAGCTGCCGCTGCTGGAACTAACACCAACATCGAATCTAGAAGTTCTCAGCCTACGTACGACATTTTGTGAACTCTTAAAATGCCTTTTAACCGCAGGTAACCATATACCCTCCTCTTCTGTTAATAATCATGTTTTTCTGTGTCCTTTGTTCCTGCTAGACATAAATGAGTGTGAAAGAGATGCCTGTGGGAATGGAACTTGCCGAAACACAATTGGTTCCTTCAACTGCCGCTGCAATCACGGTTTCATCCTTTCCCACAACAATGACTGCATAGGTGCGTGTGCAAAACAGTCAGCCACCAAAGGAAGGCAGTTCTACGTGTGTTCTCTGTAATTAGCATCATCTCCAGCGTGCTGGCAATCTTTTTTAATATATGCCATCTTATGCGTGACAGGTGGTTAAAAAGAGTTGTTAAATACAATGTGCTAATTAAGTGTCAAATATAGTTACTACATCTATTACTTTTATTAATATACTCATTAGCAGCTATAATTTTTATGTCTACTATGCTGCGAATTAAATGCATTTCAAAATAAATCGAATACGTTTTAAAACATACAAAAGCTATCCTTTGTACAGAAATTACGTAGTTCAGGAGCAGTGTGGACCTGCTTGTCTAGATGTTTCACTACAGCCTCCCTTCAAAGAAGTTAAAATTCTTCTTATAAAATATGCTACATTATTCACAAGCAAGGGTAAGGAACCAAATTTTGTATTGTGCTAGAGGCTACTCTTACATACTTCTGATTACAAGAATACTTAATACCCTCAGCTGTACTGTGTATTAGTAATTCAGTTTTAACCTTTAAAAATGAAACCTAAAGGATGATCAAGGTGAAACTCATATAAAATCCTAATATAAATGATCAATCTCTAATTAGTAGAATTATGTCATCGTGTTAGGTTCTGATAGGTGAATAAAGCCAGGTCTGTTGTTATAAACTAGAGCACATTGGAATTTCTTAAGTCTGCCTGAGCCAGCAAAGGCCACTGAAATTCAGTATAAGTATTTTTCCCTTTAAAAGTTTTGACCATTGATGGGATTATGGCATTTTCTTTGGAACATATCAAAGGATATTTTTTTGGCAGATGTTGATGAATGTGCAACTGGAAATGGGAACCTTTGCAGAAATGGCCAATGCATCAATACAGTGGGGTCCTTCCAGTGTCAGTGCAATGAAGGCTATGAGGTGGCTCCAGATGGAAGAACCTGTGTGGGTGAGTGCTGCTTCAGAAACACCCTCCAAAGGTCATCCCAGAGGCCACTCCAGGAATCATGCAGTCTCTATCACAATCCTCCCTTCAGAAGCCTGGAGGAAAAAGATCAGAGTAGAAGTACACTAATCCTGCCTGTATGTGTGTGTGGTATATATACCACTCTTCCCCTTTATCTTTTAAAATTAAGTGTTTGTAATTAGAGAAACAGTTACAACGTTCAGTGTAACTGTTAAATTGTTCTGTAAACAACTGTAATTCCCTTTCTTTTATTCTTTTTCTTCAACATAGCTTTGTGGTGAGCTCTTACACAGTCCTCTGGGTGTCCTCAAAGATCTTCATACCCATTGACTTTCCACGTGCTATGCTTTCCTGGAAAGTAGATCAAATGAAATATGGTTGTTAACTACACTGCCCACTTCTGAAAGCTAATAAAGCCGATTTTTATTGAGCTGTTAGTTTTTCTCCAGGGTAGAGTTTGTGGACTTTAGATTTATGTGTTTCTTAGATTTGATTCCAGTTTCTTTCAATTTTAGTTGCTTGATGGAAATCATGCCAGTGGGAACCTCTTTCTTCTTTTTCCCTTTTCTTTGCAGATATCAACGAATGTCTCCTAGAACCTGGAAAATGTGCACCAGGCACCTGTCAGAACTTGGATGGGTCCTACAGATGTATTTGTCCACCTGGATACAGTCTCCAGAACGACAAGTGTGAAGGTAGGAGGGCTATCAATATTTGGAAATTAGCAGTATTGGTTACTGCATTGACATTATCCAATTTCTGAGATGGTGTGATGGTGTCTTCATTTTGGAATACTTTATCAGAAACAAATCCAAGGGTAGGGTGTGACTTATGGGCTCAAAATTAGATGGTGAGACAGGAACATCAATTCTCACGCTAATCTCTGATGAAGCTATTTTGCTCTGTGTATATGGGTGGTCACATAACCCTGACACCTTCCCAATGTACTTTTATGCAGCTGGTAGAAAGTTCTGGATTACATGTTTTTAAGTGCCAATGGGTTGCAACTAAACATAGCTTCCTGATTCCAGTTAAAATCTTTAAGTGACCACAGTCAGGGTTGGAGGAATGTGGCTATATAACTTGTCTATGTTATTTTGACTTGTAGAATGGTAGAAACGTGTAACTACAAATAAATTCTCAGCAAATTTTATAGTACCGTATTCCTCAATACGTACGTATATTATTGCATTAAATGAAGGACGTTAATTGCCAGAACTTCATCAATGAACAGGGTGGAAAAGACTTTTAAGAAGTCACCTAGTCCATGCTCCCACCTTTAAACAAGTCTGCACCTAATCCATGATGAGTAAGAACTGTCCACTTTTAATAGCATCAATGACAAATGTTTATTATATACCTAATTTAACTCTCAGTCAAGAGATAATATTCTACATGAAAACACTTTAGCAAAATTAGACCTAAATGCAAATTATTACGTGTTATTTTACTTCTATTAGAGATCAGCTTTATTCACTCTAGGATTAATGCAAAATTACCCTAAAATGAACAGAATGAAAATGTATAGAAAGAAAAATGACTTCCAGAATAGTTCATAAATGTGTTCATTCTAAATCTTTGTCCCTACCCTTATGAAGTTGGCACCTACAGTTTGATTTCTACCGTAACAACAACAAAAAGGAGACATCCGAGCATTTTTACAAAAGTTGACTTCTAAGCAAAGGTTGGATGTTGGGGTGGAGGGAGTGCAGGAATGGAGCAATTCAATCAGCAGCAGCAGTTCAGATAATAAGCCACAGGAAACATGATGCAACTATAAATGCAACGTAAGAACATGAAATGATGAAGAAGCTAGTTTTGCATTGTACAGGAAGATACTTTGCACTGCACATTTCTAGAAACTCTATTATGTGGTATTTACAAAATTAAGTCAAGATAACAAAGCTAAGATCCTAACTTCCCTTTAGTTGGACCTCGTGGGAATAAAGCTGTGTAACACGAATACATTTTGGTGTGGGTAGAACTCGTTGCACAAACCTGAAAATAAAGAGTTGCAAGATACAAGGGATATCTGTTTCGTTGAAAAAAATTTTCCATAAAAATAGCATGGCTCAGAATCATGACTTACCTCTTTTTCACTACAAATTCCTGCTGAAAGTCAGGGGAAAGGATGGGTACATCTCTTGGAAAGAGTGGTCGTACTTTTTCCACAAGTAGGGTCATCATGTACTTTACTGACCAAACCAAGACAGTTTTGAGGAGGGCACTATTAATAACAAGTCCAGGTCAACAGGCATAAACTAGTACTCTCCCAGGCAAACGAGAACATACTCAAGCCACTGAAACTTCCCTGCAAACCATCCTTAATTACTCCTTTACAGTAGATCAGGTGTATTAATATGCTAAAGGAAACATGTCACAATTATGTGTGTCAAATTCCTATCATCTATATGGTAAAGGAAAAACTATAGTCTATACACAGAAGATATTTTTGTGTCTTCAGACAAATTAAACTGCAAATGAGAGATAGGAGCCTCATCTCTTGTGATATCTTTAGTTTGTATTGCATAGGATTATTTTCATGAGTACTGGTGTCCTTGTAAAAGTCATAGTTTTAGGATATTGTAGCATGGGATATTGGGGAAAGCACTGTGGACAGATGGGTGGAGGGGAACAAATTTGGTTCAAAGGCCTACATCTCTCACGGGGTAACTCACTGGCAACACAATTAAAATTTCAGAGCGTCTGTTTACTGTGTAGTGGTGAAGTCAGACTCTAGAGTTTCTTGCTTCTTTCCTAGTTTAGGGTGGTATGAAATTACTCCAACTTTTCTAATTATCCAAGAAATTCAGTCTGGGTAAAACATGTTTCTCACTGCATCCCTAAGAAGGCACTTGCAGAGTCCATTTTTACAATAAGAACCATCAAAACTAGTTTTTTTAAAAGTCATCACAGGGACTTCCCTGGCGGTCCAGTGGTTAAGACTTCACCTTCCAATGCAGGGGGTGCAGGTTCGATCCCTGGTCGGGGAGCTAAGATCCCAACATCCTCGTGGCCAGAAAACCAAAACGTAAAACAGAAGTAGTATTGAAACAAATTCAGTAAAGACTTTTAAAAAATGGTCCACATCAAAAAAATCTTTAAAAAAAAAAGAAAAAATAAATAAAGTCATCACAGCCTAGAAGTCTACTCACAGCATCATGACACAGGAAAAATCTTCATTGTTAGAAGAGTTTTGAAACTCAGTTACACTTTGTACTTTTACATTGTGCATTTAGTAACCGATGGTGTCTCCATCATGTTTTGACCTTGTTTGACACACGTGTACTTCTTTTAGATATTGATGAATGTGTTGAAGAACCAGAAATTTGTGCCTTGGGCACGTGCAGCAACACTGAAGGCAGCTTCAAATGTCTGTGTCCAGACGGGTTTTCCTTGTCCTCCACTGGAAGAAGGTGCCAAGGTAAGTGCTTTTGACTTTTGGCTTTAGACTTTCATTACTCCGTGTTTATTTGTTGCGGTTTTATTTTCTAAACATGGCGAAGTTTTGATTCTTTGTGAAAGAGAAGATGGAGTGTTTTCATTCATCCAGACGTCTAATGATTACCGTATGTCAGAAAGTTCATTTTTACTTTTAAGGTTAAAAACCCATCCATCAAATTATGGTTGCTTGTACAACAAGTGTCCTGGCACTTTAAACCTGTCTCTCCCCCTGAGAACACAGATGCTCATAGGTCAGTCAGCGGATCAGCCATGACCACTGAACATGGCAAAGCCTGGGGCAAGTTCAGTTACAAGTTCTCTGCCTCTGAAAAGGTAACCTCTGTAAATATGGGCCAAAACCTAGACTTTCAGACAGAAAAGTGCAGATTAACTCATGTGCTCCCTGGTTATAATGCCTATCTCTTACATCACAAGTTTTCTAAGAAAACAGAGAAATAAATGTGAACTGACCAGGATTCTTGCTGGCCCACAGTCTGTTTTCAGGAATGATACTTGTGAGCTTAAAAAAAAAAAAAAATCAAAAGGGGAGCCTGAACTTAAGCATAACACAGTTTATTATGTCTCAGCAAACTATTCAGATTTTACTAAACAATCAATTGTGTGTGTCTGTCTACTTATACAGACTAGTTTAGTGAATTCAGGACAAAAAAACACATGCAGACAGACATATCCTCCCCCC
>NW_020172725.1:236111-252670 GCF_003031525.2 Neophocaena asiaeorientalis asiaeorientalis
GTGGTTTTCTTGTTGTTTGTTATATTTTTTTGTTCAGTTTTTTTTCTCCTTGGTTGTTTTGTTTTGTCTTTTGCTTCCATATTACCAAGTAAGAGGCAATGAATATCATTTAAGATTCCAAATATTGGGCTTAGGGGTCTCAGCCTTGCCATTTACAGCCTAGGGCAAGTCATTTAATCTTTTGGAAGCTCAATTTTCATATTTCTTATTTTTAAACAACAATAAGAATACCCGCCCAACCAGTCTTGTTGAATACGTGAAAAAGCTTTGTTCATTTCTGAGTCCTTCATAGGTTCTTGCTATTGTTGTTCAAATTGATTAAACTTTTTACTTTTCAACGGGTCATTTGGTCACCTAATATTTAGGGGTGTGAAGGGGGAGAGCTGAGAATTCTCTGTTGGTTTGATCCTGTAGGTAGCTATCCAGAGGCCCATGTGGATTTCTGGGTTATGGGTGGGATGGTGCTTGATTCAAGCAAATATTCTGTCTGTATGGTACAGACCAGCCAGATAAATTCTTACTCCTACTCCCTTGTCTTTGTGTGCCTTTGGCTTGGCCGGAGTTTGGAAAGAAAGCAGTGAGAAACCAGGTGTGAATCTGCCGATGTGGCAGGCCAGAGGAAATTCATAGGCTATTAATTCAATTTGCACTGGCCTGTCACAGAGCGAGCTAACGCTGCAGGAAGAATCAGCCCAGCTGTGAGCAGCCCTGCTACATGCTCAGCTCCAAGAGGCAGAGCCAGGATTGAGGAATGCAAGCAGGGAAAGTGACTTTCGTAGCTCTGATGAAATTTCAAAGGTCATTAAGGCTCTCTGCAGACAGACCGGTAAACAGGCATCCTAGCAAGCCCCCGTTAAAGGATGTGGGCATACACAACTCTCTTTCCTGATGCAAGGCACCTTTAATTAAAAAACAAAACCAATTCTAGAGGATCGTCACAAGCAAATGTAAATCTCCCAAAGAGCACAGATTTTGCTAGAGCCAGGGCATTAAGAGCTGGGTTTGTACTGTAAGATGACAAATTAGGAGTCGGGCTTCTGTTGTCCATAAAATGAGAAAATTCCACAGAACCACAGATAATGTTTTTGAAGGAAAAAATGTGGTATAGGACTCAGGTGAACAGACCCTGGCACCTAAAGGCCACAGATGTAAATGAGCCACTCCCACTTACAAAGTTCAGTGAAGGGAATTTGTCACTTAGGCTCACTCTAAACTTCATACCTAGATTTTTTTTCCCCCCCGGGGTGAGGTGATAGAGCGGTGTCGGGGAGCTGGGCTGGGGTATGGAATAGGGTCAGTAATGAAAGGAGAAGAGAATGAGAAAATTAACAGACCAATATTAGCACATGCATGTATCTAGGTTTAAAAGAAACATTACAAGCTGAAAGACAAAGGAGAGAATTGAGTTTTGATATAATTGTTGAGACATTTTTGTGAGTAGTCATTAAATTATATCTTAAGACAGTTGTAGGCATAAATAATAAAAACTGGACCAATAGGGCTTCCCTGGTGGCGCAGTGGTTGAGAGTCCGCCTGCCGATGCAGGGGACACGGGTTCGTGCCCCCGTCCGGGGGGATCCCACGTGCCGCGGAGCGGCTGGGCCCGTGAGCCATGGCCGCTGAGCCTGCGCGTCCAGAGCCTGTGCTCTGCGGAGGGAGAGGCCACAACAGTGAGAGGCCCGTGTACCGCAAAAAAAAAAACAAAAAAACTGGACCAATAAACACAAAACACTGTATGTGACGATGAACTTGAAGAACAAAGCACATCAAAAGGTGTCCTTCAGGAAACTACAATTTGTTAAATCTTGACACTTCTCAGCCAAGCAACCATTTAAATAGCAGAGATGCTGCAGGACAAGGATAGGCTTTTATTGCTCTTCACCTTCAGAAGAGTAGTTTCCTGAAAGGTGCCTTTTAGGTCCCAGCCATAATGGATGTGAAAACGGAGTAGAAACTAGAGAGACAGTTTCTCTCAAAGAGTTGGTAACCATGAAGGAGTTCAACAAGTTCATTGGAGAGGTCAACAGAATTTGACTTACTGGAGCCTGGTAAATGTGGTTGACTGATTGACTGATATTTTTACTTTAATTCATAAAAATTTTTCTGCTATGATCTTTGGCAGCTCAGTTATTCTTACCTTGTCTCCTTTTCGTTGAAATAAAAGATGGTGAAATTGTCTTAACTGAAATCATAAATGGCTATAATAATATGCTACCTGGAATTGAAAACAGTGACAGGAGAGAGCAGACCTGGTCATACATAAAGAAAGGGGGATTGTGCAAAATGGATATGAAAGCATTTCCTTAAACCCTGCAGATTTTAGCCTCTGTGTAACTCAGAGGAGTTTGCAAAGCTTTGGAGGTCAAATTTGAGGGAAAACATACTCCAGGCTCTTGGATGAGCTCACTTTTTAGAGTCACCCAGTTTGCTCTATAAGAAATGGGAAAGTCAGTTACCAAAACTGTCAAGCAATTTTGGAGACTTCTGTAGGAACTAGATCCCAGCCCCATGTTCCATGTTGGAGTTACCAAGAAATAACTGATATTAAAGAAATATATTCTTTGGAAGAACAATTATTCTCCTTCACATCCACCCATCTCCCCGTCCTCCTCTTTACCTTCCCTCTCTCTGTGGAGCTAAATAAGCTTCTGTGTGTGTGAAAGTGTGTACACACACGTGTGTAAAATCTGCAGAAAACCTCACATATATTTTGTAGACAGAAGCTGCGTGAGTAGCTGCTTCAGTGAAATACCACTGAGTTGTATTTTCGCCAGTCCACAAAATTGCCACATCTTTATTTGCTCTATGCCTGGGATCTGGGGTTTTATTTTGGCTCCAGGGCTTAGGGGACACAGAATACACAGCGTAGTGTGATATCACAGTGAGTACTAGAGCTGGGAGGTCGACCTTAACTACCTTAACTTAGCGTGCTTGCTAAATGTTATACCATCTCAACGTCTCCGTCCTGAAGTCACTGATGACGTCAGCATTGAAATGTGGCAGTGTTGGTTTTTATTATTCACATCAGGTTATTTTGGAACACTGGATAAAATGAGAAATAATAAGGTAAGAGCCACACAGATTTGTTCATCAGCTCTCACTACAAAAGTTACTTACCACTTTAAAGATCTCAGCTCAATTACTATTATAATCACTTAAAAAGTGTGACTTTAGTAATGAGAAGAGATCACATTTAACAGGGTGGATTGTTTCTTAGTAGTATACAGTAATGACTTAGTAGGAAAGCAACTGAGGGGTCTCTGGAATTTGTGCTGCAGATTTGCGAATGAGCTACTGTTACGCGAAGTTTGAAGGAGGAAAGTGTTCGTCACCCAAATCCAGAAATCACTCCAAACAGGAATGCTGCTGTGCCTTGAAGGGAGAAGGTTGGGGCGATCCCTGTGAGCTGTGCCCCACTGAACCCGATGGTATGTCTACTATCTGCGTTTCTCTGTGGCCATTCAAGGTACAGGCTGTAAGATTGTAGACCTTCAAAACGTAAGGCAATTTAATTTTAAGTCCAACTAAAATGTTCACTAAAATTATTTTATCTCAGGAGCTAGGTAGTTATTTTCTTCTGAACTACGTTATGACTCAAAGCTGCCCAAGTAGTAGGTACACCAGCTCTGGGAGCCTTGTTATCTTTCTCTGGTTTCTGGGCTTGGCTTGTTCATCATGTTCCAACATGTGCGGCTTCCACACCATACTTGGGGAGGAGCCTGTAGTTAATTGCCTTTGGCCCACCTATTAACGAGAGTGCATCTCCACCACAGAGGCCTTCCGCCAGATCTGTCCCTATGGAAGTGGAATCATTGTGGGACCCGATGATTCAGCGGTTGGTGAGTGGCTTGTGCTGCATTCTCAGCATTTCTTAATATTTTCAACCAGCCTCTTCTTTGTCCTTTCTCTAGCTGTTATTTCTCCACATTTATCTTGGAAAATTAAGCTCTTTTTTTTTTTTTTGGTCTTTTCATTTAGATACCAATTGTATTATGGTATTGCATGTTAATATTGTAATACTAGATATTTCATCGATTAGGCACCGAAATGATCATTTCCAAAAATACATTGTTATTCACTCTTTTTTCCTCCTCTGCTTAAGATATGGATGAGTGCAAAGAACCCGATGTCTGTAAACACGGGCAGTGCATCAATACCGATGGCTCCTATCGCTGCGAGTGTCCCTTTGGCTACATTCTGGAAGGGAATGAATGTGTGGGTGAGTAATAAAGCGGTTTCTGTTATTGGGATTTTACAAATCAGAAATTAAGCTATTCAGCGTTCACACTAGGAAGAATAAGTACCAAGAGGGGACAGAGATAAGTTTTATACCCTTGTTCACCTATCGTTCATCTAGCAATACTAGCTGAGTCCCCACCATGCACCAGGCACTGTGCTAGGTTCTATGGCTACAGTAGTGAACCAAGCCAACATGGTCCGTCCTTGCATGGACCTTACAGTCTGACGACGAGGACACTGAACACGTGTGAAGAGATAGTAGAAAGGACAGCATATATCACGAAAGCCTTTGTGAAACTTAAAGGTAAAAAATTGTTCATGGTCATAATCTTATTCTCTTAGTATGTAAAACACAAAATTTACCCAGATTTTGTTACAGTTAGTACTATGAAAGGCTGTGTACCCAGTGTACATTCCTCTTGTTTTAACCCCCTTATTAAAATGTCAAAGAATGGTTCCTACGGCTGATCTTTGACCTCTTTTATCTAAGAGATCCAAAGCCAATCAATGTAACCTAAATTAATAATGGCATAAATGCTGAGGGTTTGTCTGTGTCCATTAAAAGATGTTCTTTCCATATAGGGAATCAGGGTATGAGGTTTTAACTGCCTTTCTAAGCCTCAGAATGTAATATCATGCAGATGGATTAAAATATTTCTAATTACCTTACAGCTCTAAAAACCAATGATACTGTGATTTTTTATGAACTCGAAAGAGATGTAATATTCTTGAGAGCGAAATGCAATTTCACAGCAGAACAAAAGCAAAGTTGTCAACGTTTTCTATTCAGTATCTTCAGTTAGTGCTACGATGAATGTGAGAAATAAGCGTCCTCACCCAGGGTCTCTCTGCCATACCCTCCTGCCCTCACTTGCTGATTTCAGAACCTAACATGAGACATAGTCCTTGATAATAACCCATCACTCTTCTGTGCTCTAGACAGCTGAGATAGCAATGTTATTTCTCTGAAATGTTCCTTTCCCAAAGGAAGGCCCTCTCCCCCAAGAGCTGTGTCAGAATAAGAACAGTCAGTATTCTAGGTGGATGGGTTAGGAGACATACATATTTTTTGGACTTCCTTGGTAAGATTTGTTCTCTCTCCACAGTTGTTTAGAGAGATCATACCCTAAACACATTTTTTTCTAGCCTTTCTTCTGCCTAATGTAAACCATCTGGTTTCAACAAAATATCTACTTGCATCTTGACTTTATCTTGTGTATTAATTTTGCTTAACCTCTGGTCTCTTATTTTGCGTATGTTTAGTCTTCTATTTTATATCTGGCAAAAATGCATCATGTTTAAGACTTCTTGGAGAATGATGTAATGTAAGGCCAAACTGGAGATGTATTTCTAGCTTTAAGTAAGCGAAAACTTTTGACTTGTGAGAGACGCCTTGTTTTAACCCTTTGAGTATCTATTCCCAGTAGATGTACTTCATCATGCAGGAGGCTGGGGACACTCATGGTGAAGAGCACTGTAAGGGCTAAGAAGCCCAGGTACCATAACTGTCCCTGCCACTGCCACTTAGCAAGTCAAATTTCACAGCTATACATCTGTGGTAATAAGACACATGCACTCCTTTCTCAAGGACAGAAGGAGAATAAAACAAGATGTTAGAGATCAAAATATTCCGATAGAAAGAAAGGTATTCTCCGAGTCCAAGTCCGTTTTTCTCCCAATGCATCATGTTTTGACTACGCTTCTGATCACCTGCAGATACTGACGAGTGTTCGGTGGGCAATCCTTGCGGAAATGGAACCTGCAAGAACGTGATTGGAGGTTTTGAATGCACCTGTGAGGAGGGATTTGAGCCTGGTCCAATGATGACTTGTGAAGGTAAGCCTCTTAAACACAGAATAGTTGGTTACATGTTCTGATCACAGGGACAGTACTTGGTTGATTACAATTCTGAATGTTAAATACCACTCAGGGTATATAAAATAAGGAAAATCTGGGCCTGGTGGGCCATGCTATCATTTCTTCTCTATGTGGCCTCCTATCTGCAGAGAGTATCTGAAAAAGATGTAAGTGCTTCATGGCACAAGTTACGCCGCATCTCATGCAGAGTTCTTGTTGGTGTCTCTACTACTAATATTTATTTTTTATTTTATTAAATTTATTTATTTTTGGCTGTGTTGGGTCTTCATTGCTGCACACAGACTTTCCCTAGTTGCGGCGAACGGGGGCTACTCTTCGTTGCGGTGCACAGGCTTCTCATTGCGGTTGCAGTGGCTTCTCTTTGTTGCCGAGCATGGGCTCTAAGCATGTGGGCTTCAGTAGTTGTGGCACATGGGCTCAGTAGTTGTGGCTCATAGCCTCAGTAGTTGTGGCTCGTGGGCTCTAGAGCTCAGGCTCAGTAGTTGTGGCACACAGGCTTAGCTGCTCCACGGCATGTGGGATCTTCCCGGACCAGGGCTCGAACCCGTGTCCCCTGCATTGGCAGGGGGATTCTTAACCACTGTGCCACCAGGGAAGTCCTCTACTACTACTATTAGATACAACACCTGCCTTGTCTACTACCCTCTTTCTTATTTTCCATTCCCCCCCTCCGCAACCTTTTTTCTTTGTATCCCGTGCACGCTTTCTTTTTCTTTTTCTTTTCTACTCATAGAAACATCTACACACTGAGATAACCACCAATATCCTTTAACCGTCTGGGAGCAATCACAGCAAAAGAGGGGCTGTCCATACTCTCTAAGCAACTGTCAGTATGCCTGGTAGGATATAAGGAAAGAAAGAGGGATGTAAGGAAAGGGAGGGAGTGTCTAGAATAGTGGTTCTCAAAGGGTGGTCCCTGGATCAGCCACATCAGCATCACCTGGGAACTTGCTAGAAATGCAGATTTTCAGGCCTCGTCCCAGACCTCCTGAATCAGAAACTCTAAGAGTGGGGCCTAGCAGCCCTCCAGGTAATTCTGATGCTCTCTCAAGTTGAGAACCAGTGGTTTAATAAAAGAATGAAGGGGAGGAGACAGTAAAGTGGGTATTAAAGTGAGCTCTTCATTAGAAATATGACCCATCAATACTCATAGTCAGAGTTGTTGGTGAATTTTTAAATCATGATCTAGGGTCTCCCTGATATTCTCAGTCAGGATCATTGGCCTTAGGGAGAAACATGATCATCAAGATGGTCTGTTTTAACCCTGCTTTTCCAAAACATATTCTGACGGTTCCAAACTATGCAATCTACAGAAACCACTTCTATCTATTAATCTATCATTATTATTATTCCTAGCTATTTAAGGCTATAACTTGGGCATCGGTGTGAAATTATTCAGAACACCATTTTCTTGGGCATAAGAATCACTGTTACTTCACAGGAGCCTCTCTTATTTGGGGAAGGGGAGGTGGTTAATGATATTGGATGGGTTGCTTCTTTTCTGACTGACAGCAGTTGACTTGGCAGTTGTTTTGGCTGAATGGGGTGAAACTGATCCCCACTCCATGTGACTTTAGGGAGAGGCAACTGGTCAACTTGAGACTTCAAAGCCAGGATTTCAGAAAAGCTCCCTATATGTAGGGTGACCTGTAATTTCTCTTCCACCTAAATAACAGTTAATAGTTATACCAGCACAATAGGCATAAACTGAGTTTGTACTGGAAGAAGCAAGATGTATGATCACCCTACTTATACCAATTATAAAATAGCCAACTTAATTTTATAATTCTTTGAACATCAGAGACTGCTTGGCCTATCCACGTTTATGACAATGAAGCATTACCACTTTTGCTAAAAGTATATTCCTTTTTTTGGTTGGTGCCTATGATCCATTATTCTCTTACTACATTCTGCCACAGATATAAACGAGTGTGCCCAGAATCCTCTGCTCTGTGCTTTCCGATGTGTGAACACTTACGGCTCATATGAATGCAAATGTCCCACTGGATATGTTCTGAGAGAAGACAGAAGAATGTGCAGAGGTGAGACACTCACGTTCAAGGTCATCTAAGCCAGGGAGCCCTAACTTTGTCTGTGATGGGAGGTGTCCCTCCAAAGCTTCCAATTAGTAGAGGAAGGCTGGGAATTGGGGAGCACTGCTGTAGTCCATGGATAATATTGGGGTTGTCATTGCTACCTTTTCTCCTAAATTGTAGCTTAAAGCTGAGTCGAGGGCTGTACTACAGATCCTTTTTAGTTCACCATGCATTGCATGCCTGTGACATGCCAGCCATTCTGCAAGGTGTGAAGATATAAAGGAAAAAAAGACATTTCCCCACATGCAAGAAGCTCAGTATGAAGAGGCTGAGACAGATATAATCATATCCCAGTATGATAAATGAGAACACAAAAGAAGGAATATGAATATTAAAAAATAATCCCCATCATTAAGGGATATTATAGTCCAAGAATGGGGTAACACATGGAATCTACTTTAAACAGTGCTTACTGAACACCTGCAATTTCCAAAGCACTGGACTAAGCTCTGTTATACAAAGATGGGTAAATCCTCGGGAGCCTTGAAGAGCTCTGATTTGCTCCTCCCAAAGTCTTAAATGAGCAGATATCTGTTCTCCTCAAATGGCTTAAACAGATTTTTTCTTAAAGGTAGGAAAACTCCCTAAGTGAGAGCTCCATGTCACATGCAGGCTAAAGTCCAAATTTTTCAGCTCAGGTAATATAACGGGGAAAGATAAAGAGAGGGAAATGCCATAGGACAGAAAGTAATGAATGAAGAAGAGCCACACTTCCAGAAAAAAAGGAAATGGAGGGAAGAACCGGTAGAGAAGAAGATATTTGTGGATGCTTGTCTTTTCCTCAAAGTGTAAAAACCAAAACTTTCATTATATTTCACAATGATTCTAATATATTATTCTGATATTAAGATATAACCTATTATATTATAAGCATTGTATAATGGAAGCTTTGGTTTATTATGACATTTATTATTACAGCATTACAGCATTATTACATAATGCTGTTGTTACAATTATCATATTATGAAAGACTTTTATAAGGCCTTTGTAGTTCAATTCGTCAAAAAGAATTGGAAATCACACTTCTTGCCTTTGAAGAATTTATCAGAGAGAAATTTCTTAAGTTCAAAGGGGGTTAGAAGACTCCTTCCCATCTTAAGAGACCACTTCCCAACAGTGCAAAAGGAAGTAGGTTAATGCTGCAATAGTGTCAATGAAAATTAGTTACTGAACACCATTTTGTGTTTAAAAGGCAGGAAATTAAGGCAGCTCCTTTTATGAATTTGTGGCTGTACATTCTTTCCAGATGAGGATGAGTGTGAAGAGGGTAAACATGATTGTGCAGAAAAACAGATGGAATGCAAGAACCTCATTGGCACATACATCTGCATCTGTGGACCTGGGTATCAGCGAAGACCCGATGGAGAAGGCTGCGTAGGTAAGGGCGTCCCCACCGGAGGAGCTTTGAATGAGTGGGAAAGGACAAAGGACAGAAGAGACGTGGGCTCTGAGTCTTTGTGGACACTGTATTCTTCTTGCCTCTCTTACCTCATCTCATGACTTCCTGTAGAGGTCCCCTTGCCTCTCGATTATCTATGAATTCCACCAGCACCATCATCCTCTTCCTCTGAGCTGGCCTTTGCCTGCTTTCTAGGCCCATTTTGCTGCCAGGATTAGAGGACCAGGTATTCCCTCTAGCCCCTTCCTTTACTGTTTTTATACTCCTTTGTTGTTTTGGGGTCAGTTCTTTCCACCACATTGGAATACCTCTCTATTGACTTAACTTTCTTCTACCACCACCCTGACATTGAGTCCAGATGCCCGGTCCCTGTGGCCCGGGAGCATCACTAGACCACGGGGATCTACATCCAGAGAAACTGGTCTTGTCTAGATTGAGGCCCAGGCGCTGGTATTTTTTAAAGCTCCCCAGGTGATTCTAATGTGGCTTCAGCCTTGAAAACCACAGTAGACCAGGGATTGGCAAACCACAGCTCTAGGGCCGAGTTCAGCCTGGCAGTCCGCCAGCTGTCTTTGTAAATAGACTCATATTGGAACCCAGCTGTAACCATTCATTATTTTCCATGGCTGTCTTCATGCTACAATAGCAGAGTGGAGCAGTTGTAACAAGAGATCACATGGCCTGCAAAGCCTAAACTGTTGACTGTATATTATATGGTAATACTATAACATTACTGTTACTTACAGAAAAAGCTTCCTGACCTCTGCTTTAGTCAGTAAATATAGGAAACAAATACTAGAAAACTCCCACATGTATCCTTTTCCTTTTTAATATTCAATCACATCAGGAAAGTATATTTTATGTTGGTCAAGAAGCTTAAGAACCTCATTGTCCTCTTACTCTGTAAGACACAGAATTAAACGGAAGTTGAAGAGCAGACTTCCAAAGCACAGAAAAAGCATGTGGATTTAAGATCACACACTGGAGCTTCTGGGATCGGTGGTTCTCAGCCTCAGGTGCACACTGGAATTACTCGGAGAGCTCAGGTTCCACCTCACATATTCTGATTTAATTGGTATCAGGGTGGCCTTGGCATTGGGAATTTTGAGCTGTTTTAACGCTGTTCTGAATGTCACCTTCCAAGCCTCTGCCTCTCCTCAGGAGACCTCTGCCTCAGGGGCTTGAAACTATTCTCAGTTGGACGCGCCTAGGCAAATTACTTTACGGTCTTTCTAAACAATCGTAAGACTCTCCAGCTATTTTAAGGCTTTTTTTAAACCTGGGAGACTGAATTATGATTCCTTATTATTGAAGTATTATAATAAGCGTAATCTACACTGAATCAGAAGATTAGTATAGATAAACTCCCTCAGGTCAAAACTGACCATCACAGACATTATTCTAGTGAAGTACTGTAATTTTCTTTAACAGATTGATCTCAAGGTTCTTTTTCCTTCATTTAAAATAATCCTTTGAGAATCCTCTACATGTACAGATATGGGAAGTTTTAAATTTTATTAAGTGAAAAATTTAAATGTACCTATTATGTTTTTAAAAGGGTAGAGGTACATGCATGAATGGTTGTATTTGTTTGTATGGGCATAATTCATCTCTAGAAGGATACTTTAGAAACCGGCAGTAGCACTGGTTGCTTCCCAGGAGGGGAGTTTGGTGGCTGGGGAAAGGGGAGGGAGGGGCACATTTGCTGAATATTCTTCTGTACCTTTTGGATTTGGAACGACGTGAATAGGTTACCTATTCACAAACTAAATTTTTAAAAGAAAAAGAATCCATCTTTGTACAAAGCAGACAGATGACTCCTCTTGTTTTTGGCCCTTCAATTAAACCACACAGATGAGAATGAATGTCAGACCAAGCCTGGGATCTGTGAGAACGGGCGCTGCCTCAACACCAGGGGGAGCTATACCTGCGAGTGCAATGATGGCTTCACAGCCAGCCCCACCCAGGATGAGTGCCTTGGTGAGTACAGATGACAGGATGCTTTTGTAACCCCCCACTGGGACACTTGAAACCAGATTTCTTATTTGAAATGATAGAAACTGTTAAAAATGTTCATATTTTGGAGATGACTCAATGACCATGTTTGTCCACTGGGTTTAGCACCACCCTGCCACTAACTTCTTCCTTTGCTAACTGTATCATTGAATCACTTGCTTGGAATTTCTTTCTCAGCTCCCTTTTTAAGCCCTTGATGCTCAGGATCAGTTTCCAAGTATTTCTCTGCCCCTCTCTAGAGAATGACTATTCCCCCATATTTCTGGGAGCAGATAGAGTGATAATCTTATCGAGGCCAAGGCCTTTCTGCCCGCTTACTGAATTTCTTGTCTCTCTTGTTTTCCCCAGATGTCATCCTTTCTCTCTTACTGCCGCTTCCAGCTTTCCCTTCTTGCTCCTTCTCACCCAGGGTAAAGTGTTAACATCCTTCTTGGGTTTTATATCTGACCAAATTCTGAATACCTTGTTATGCTCCTAAAATTCCCCCCAATTCTCTTTGCAATATCATGTCCCATCCAGACAACCGGGAAGGGTACTGCTTCACAGAGGTGCTCCAAAACATGTGTCAGATCGGCTCAAGCAACAGGAACCCAGTCACCAAGTCTGAATGCTGCTGCGACGGAGGGAGAGGCTGGGGTCCCCACTGTGAGATCTGCCCTTTCCAGGGCACTGTGGCTTTCAAAAAACTCTGCCCACATGGCCGAGGGTTTATGACCAACGGAGCAGGTACTTTGTTTTGTTCTGATTTTTGACCAACAGAGCAGGTACTTCATTTATGGTCCAAAAATACTTTCAGGGAATTCGTTTCATGAAGAACAGATGAGAATACAGAATCTATAATACGGGCCTGGGCTGAGTTGCATAGTATAGGTTGACGAAAAGAGGCTTCATTATGGTATTTATTTTAGATATTCAACTTCATGTTGCTGAAGTGTCCTTGGTCTGATTAAATTGTGTGTGCTTGAGTCCCTGCCTCTGCATTACAAGTCCTCAACTTTTCAAGCCAAAGTTTGTTATAAGTCAGTTACTGGTTACTCAGAATATAATTTTTTAGATAAACTTTGGAATAAATGATCACTAAACTCCTAAACTAGTCCGCCAATGTATATTTTATCTCATAAAATTGGCTGAATATACTGCATGAAAGAAGTATAAACAACGCTGATACAGTCAGCCTTCCATATCTGTAGGTTCCACAGCCGTAGATCCAACCAACCCTAGACTGATATCAATTCGAGGCTGATTGAACCTACAGTGCCAGCTATACTAATATACTGCATGAAAGAAGTATGAACAACGCTGATACACAGTCAGCCTTCCATATCTGTAGGTTCCACAGCCGTAGATCCAACCAACCCTAGACTGATATCAATTCGAGGCTGATTGAACCTACAGTGCCAGCTATACTATGCCATTTTATACAAGGGACTTGAGCGTCCATGGATTTTGGTATCAGTGAGGGGGTCCTGGAACCAATGCCCTGGATATGGAGGGGCGATTGTATTGGCAATTAAGACAATTGCCTCTGGGAAACTGCAAGTTGCTTGACCTTGCGAGGGATGAGGAGGCTGTTGAGGTGTCTGAGGCAACTCTGAAAAAAAATTTCAGGATTATGTTTATCAACTGAAATTGTTTTTAGTCTCATGAAAGAGAAAGGAGAAAGACTTTTTGAGCTCCTTGGGAGGAAATTAGAAGTGAGAGGAGAAGAGATTAAAGAAAGATTTGTGTTCATGTTAGAAAGATGCAGCTAACGGTGGAATAACAGAACTGGATGTGGTAAGAGACAGAATAGATAAGATGGAATGACCAAAAGCAGTTTATGATTCTTTGGAGGATATGAAAATGAGATGGTGGAAAGACTTTTCTTGAGACCAGTGTGGGTATGCTAAATTGCATTTCAGAGTAAACTTGAAAAAATCAGGAAAAATAAGAGCTGTTGATTGATAGAAAATGGTTACTTGGCAATCAATCAAAGGCTAAGAACTCACTTGGTATTGGCATCCCGCCAAGCAGTAAGGAAATAGATGGGTCAAGATATGGGGGACAGTGTCTTTAATGCCCAATAGTACATATTGACCAAATCTTTCTCCCTGTGGTGGAGCTGTGAATGAGGGTCTCTCTTCCCTAGCAGGCTGCAAAAACTCAGCCCAGTGATCCACTGATGCCTCCCTCGACCAAAGGAGGGAAGTTTGGTCCCACTTCCCCAGTAGTATGCAATCTGTTATTTTTCAGGATTAACTTTAAACACAACAAAAAGAATAGAAAGAAAACTTTCCTTATTTTGGACATACACTATTAGAAGAAAATGGGATTTCCTTACCAAAAGGATCTTCTGCTGAGATGTCTGGAGGAGGCAAGCTCGATGGCATGAGATGGAGCATGGAGTTAAATATGTCTAGATGTTGTTCTCTGGACCCAATGGAGAAAAACAATATAAATTTAGAAGAGCAATTATTAAGTTTTCCCCTATAGTCTAATAAAGTTATTCATTTCCCTTTCAATACAGTTACCATTACATATGAAACGTATGCTGTCATCCCTTTGGTTTAATTCCTTAGGTCCATAATATAGTCACACAGTTTTAGTATTTATAGTGAAGTGACCCCTATGTATGAATGTTGTCCATTTTATAATGTCTTTCTCATTTTACTTTCTACTCATTATAGATATTGATGAGTGCAAGGTTATTCATGATGTTTGCCGGAATGGGGAATGCGTCAATGACAGAGGATCATATCACTGCATTTGTAAAACTGGCTATACTCCAGATATAACCGGAACTGCCTGCGTAGGTAAGTGCTCTATTTCTGATGCTCAGGTTTATTCCCAGGTGGAAATTGTACATTATGGTGGAAAAAAAAAAAAACCCTCAAACTAAAAATCTAAAAAGCCTGTGTAATTTCGTAAGGAAATGTAAGACAGTGATCAAAGACTACACAGAATTTACTTTTTCCTTCCTCAAAACTAGGATTCTTTGTTAGATGCTGTGGGTATTGAGCATTTAGGCATCTTTTTAGATGGGCGGTCACATTGTATCTCTTTGATCGTAGATCTGAATGAGTGCAACCAGGCCCCCAAACCCTGCAATTTTATCTGCAAGAACACAGAAGGGAGTTACCAGTGTTCATGCCCGAAAGGCTACATTCTGCAGGAGGATGGAAGGAGCTGCAAAGGTAAAGTAGAATTTGCCTCCACCCACTCATGTGTCTCCTGGGCACATGGTCACATTCCTTGTGCCTTTGAGGGATCCAAAGCTGAAAGACCCTCTCTGCAGGCAAGAAGTGCTTCCCTGGGCTAAGTGCCTCCCTGTGACCCACCTCCTATTCTGGTTGGAGGGAGGCTGAGGCCAGGGAGATTGCAGAGGAACAGTGGCAGCAGCCATCCTCACTGCCTGCCCCATGGGCAGCCATGGGGGACGTCCATGAGCATCTCAGACAGCAGGGCCAGCTCTCCAAGGCTCAAGTGAATCAGATACCTGATCACATTAATGCAATAAATAGAAAACAGAAAGGATTTTTAAAACAATAAACAACTAAATAAATAGAAAACAGGATTTTTTTTAAAAGGATTTAATCAGTCTATTCAGTAACTATATAGCCCAGTATGGTCCGGCCTACCTCAGGTTAATCAGTGCCATGATCCTAGAGAAAACTGTGCCTAATTAAGTAAACACTTTGTCTAGGTTTTTGTTCTGCAAAATAGGGCCATTCCTGACCCCCAGCAGCTTATTTGAGACACAGATATTACAAAGAATTAAGATACATCAAACTCTCTGCAGAAATTCCTGATCACCCAGAAGTTAGCCTTTGCAAAATTATATTGGTATAAATTTGTTCTTGTAATAAGAACTTCACATATTGAGTGAACAGCACAAGCGAGTCAGACTCAAGGATAATTTGAAGAAGGAAAGGTAGACCAGATGGCAGAATACCAGATGGCAGAATAGGAGTTTGTGTGTTCTACCATGAAGACTGGGAGGAGGCAAAGGGAAGTAAAGGAAGTTAAATGGTAGGATGGAGTGGAAGAGGAGAGCAAAGAGAAGAGAAGTAGAGCCATCAACGCTTTTCCTCTGTCTGCTGAAAGGGGGTGAGTTAAGAGGCAGGTAATACAGGATAACATATGGACAATGCTTGAAATTTTCCTGTGTAGTACAAGTCCTATGCAATCCTGCAGTATGGGGAGAGGAAGTTGAGAGCTACTCAAAAAATCTGCCTTAAAACATAGAACTTATTCTACACATCTGTGGATCACAGTGAGTTCTGGGCAGCGTGAGGCTACAGCTCACAGCCACAAACTTATTTGTGTAAATGAAAAACCAACTTCAGGGGAAAAATGTCTCTCAGTCTGTATACTAACTGTACGAATCAAAACAAATTTACAGCATCTTTCTAACTTGTGGGGGCAGAAAATGCTAAAAATTTCTAGCAATTAAGAGATGGAAAATGAAAATAAATGTATAGTAGTAGTTATGTTCTTTTACAATGTATTAATATGAAAAACACCTGTAATACTCTGATTTTAGGAATACAAAAAAATTTTACACATCTACTTACAATATAAGACTCTTTCTCCTATTTTTCTCATAAGGTCTAAATTCTTCTACATACTTGGCATATATGACTAAATATCAAAATGAGTGGTGCAGATACATGGATTATTGAAACGGAGGAAAGAGGCTAGAAGGATGACCCCAGGGGAAATGAAGGACCAGCACTTACCCCATGAGAGATGGGTAGGAACCCAGTAAGAGGAAAGAAGGGGATTCTTGGATGTGAAAACAGCAAGTGTTGCTGTTCTTAATGGTGTAGTTAAAGATAGTATTGTAAGGTTGGAGGCAGAGACAAGATGGTGGGTTAGAAGGATGTGACCTCACCTCTTCTTACAAAAACACCAAAATCACAACTGACTGCTGAACAACCATCAACAAAAAA
>NW_020172725.1:252712-278382 GCF_003031525.2 Neophocaena asiaeorientalis asiaeorientalis
GCCTGCTGAACAGCTATTCACAAAAAAAACCCACTGGAACCTACCAAAAAATATACAGTAAGTCCCCTACATATGAATGGTTTCCATTCCGAGAGTGCGTTCGTAAGTCTGATTTGTCCATAAGTCCAACAAAGTTAGCCTAGGTACACAACTAACACAATCAGCTATATAGTACTGTACTGTAATAGTTTTATAATACTTTGCACACAAATACATAAGAAAACAAACACAAAAAATGAAACATTTTTAAGCCTACAGTACAGAACCTTGAAAAGTACAGTAGTACCAGCTACACCAGTGCTGTTTTTACACTTGCTTCCAGATATCCTGGTCTTGAAATAAAGATACTGCACAGTACTGTATTCTCTACAGTACTGTACAGTAAAGTACACAAAAGCACAACCACTTGTAGGGGATGCACACACAATGTACACCAGACACATGAACTAAGTTACATGATTGATTGGACATATGAATGCACATTTGCATCTTTGAAAGTTCGCAACTTGAAGGTTCATATGTAGGGGACTTACTGTATCCTACATCCAAAGACAAAGAAGAAGCCAGAATGAGATGGTAGGAGGAGCGCAATCGCAATGAAATCAAATCACACACACACTGGGTAGGTGACCCACAAACTGGAAAATAATTATACCACAGAAGTTCTCCCACAGGAGTGAAAGTTCTGAGCCCGACACTGGCTCCCCAGCCTGGGGGTCTGGCAACGCAAAGAGGATCCCCAGAGAAACTGGCTTTGAAGGCCAGTGGGGTTTGACTGCAGGAATTCTACAGGACTGGGCAAAACAGAAAATCTGCTCTTGGAGGTGCACACAAGATCTCATGCGCACCAGGACCCAGGGAAAAAAGCAGTGACCTCATAAGAACCTGGGCCAGACCTACCTGCTGGTAACTGGAGGGGTCTCCTGCAGAGGTAGGGGTGACTGTGGTTCACAGTGGGGACAAACACTGGAGGTGGTGGTTCTGAAGAGTACTGATTGGCATGAGCCCTCCTGGACACTGCCTTTATCTCACCAAGACCTGGCCCCACCCAACAGCCTGTAGGCTCCAGTGCTGGGACACCTCAGGCCAAACAACCAACAGGGCAGAAACACAGCCCCAGCCATCAACAGACAGGCTGCATAAAGTCTTCCTGAGTAACTGCCCACTAAACACACCCCCTGACACAGCACTGCCTACCAGAGGGATAAGACACACCTCCACCCACCAGTGGGCAGGAACCAGTCCCTCCCATCAGGAAACCTGCACAAGCCTCTTAGGTCTCATCCACCAGGGGGCAGACAGCAGAAGAAGAACTACAACCCTGCAGCCTGCAGAATGGAAACCACAATCAATCACAAAAAGTTAGACAAAATGAGACAGCAGAGGAATATGTCCCAGATGAAGGAACAAGATAAAATCCCAGAAGAACTAAATGAAGTGGAGATAGGCAATTACTCTGAAAAAAAATTCAGAGTAATGATAGTAAAGATGATTTAAGATCTTGGAAAGAGTGCAGGCATATATTGTGAAGATACAAGAAATGTTTAACAAAGACCTGGAAGAACTAAAGAACAAGCAGAGATGAACAATACAATAACTGAAATAAAAAATACACTAGAAGGGATCAATAGCAGAATAAGTGAGGCAGAAGAACGGATGAGTGAGCTGGAAGACAGAATGGTGGAAATCACTGCCATGGAACACAATAAAGAAAAAAGAATGAAAAGAAATGAAGACAGTCTAAGAGACCTCTGGGACAACATTAAATGCACCAACATTTGCATTATAGGGGTCCTAGAAGGATAAAAGAGAGAGAAAGGACCTGAGAAAATATTTGAGGAGATAAATAGCTGAAAACTGCCCTAACATGGGAAAGGAAACAGTCACCCAAGTCCAGGAAGCACAGAGAGTCCCAGGCAGGATAAACCCAAGGAGGAACACACCGAGACACATAGTAATCAAACTGACAAAAATTAAACACAAAGAAAAAATATTAAAAGCCAGAGGAGAAAAGAAACAACATACAAGGAAACTCTCAGCTAATTTCTCAGCAGAAACTCTGCAGGCCAGAAGGGAGTGGCACAATATATTTAAAGTGATGAAAGGGAAGAACCTACAACTAAGAACACTCTACCCAGCAAGGCTGTCATTCATATTCAGAGAAATCAGAAGCATTACAGACAAGCAAAAGTTAAGAGAATTCAGCACCACCAAACCAGCTTTGCAAAAAATGCAAAAGGAACTTCTCTAGGCTGAAAAGAAAAGGCCACAACTAGAAACAAGAAAATTATGAATGGAAAAGCTCACTGGTAAAGGCAAACATACAGTAAAGGTAGGAAATCACCTACACCCAAAGAGGATATCAAAACGAGCAATGGTGAGAGAGGAGAGTACAAATGCAGGATATTGGAAATGCATTTGAAATTAAAAGACCAGCAACTTAAAACAACCTTGTTTATATATAGACTGCTATATGAAAACCTCATGGTAACCACAAACTGAAAATCTGCAATAGATACACACAGAAAAAAGAAAGAGGAATCCAAGAGAACAGAAGAGGAAGGGAAGACAAAAGACCCTCAAAAACAAAGCCAAAACAGTTTTTAAAACAGCAATAAGAACATACATATCGATAATTACCTTAAGTGTAAATGGATTAAATTCTCCAACTGAAAGATGTAAACTGGCCGAATGGATAGAAAAACAAGACCCGTATATACACTGTCCACAAGACACCCACTTCATATCTAGGGACACATACAGACTGAAAATGAGGGGTTGGAAAAGGTATTCCATGCAAATGGAAATCAAGAGAAAGGTGGTAGTAATACTCATTTCAGACAAGATACACTTTAAAATAAAGACTGTTACAAGAGACAAAGACAAAGGAGGACACTACATAATGATCAAGGGATCAATCGAAGATATAACAGTTGTAAATATATATGCACCCAACGTAGGAGCACCTCAGTATATAAGGCAAATACTTACAGCCATAAAAGGAGAAATTGACAGTAACACAATACTAGTGGGGGACTTTAACACCCCATTTTCATCAATGGAGAGAGAATCCAGACAGGAAATCAGTAAGAAAACATAGGTCTTAAATGACACATTAGACCAGATGGACTTAATTGATAGTTACAAAGCATTTCATCTGAAAGCAACGGAATACACATTCTTCTCAAGTGCACATGGAACATTCTCCAGGATAGATCACATGCTGGGCCACAAAGTGAGCCTTAGTAAATTTAAGAAAACTGAAATCATGTAAAACATCTTTTCCAACCACAACACTATGAGATTAGAAATCAACTAAAAGAATGTGGAGGCTAAACAATATGCTACTAGGGACTTTCCTGGTAGTCCAGTGGCTAAGGCTCTGCACTCCCAATGCAGGGGGCCCGGGTTCAATCCCTGGTCAGGGAACTAGATCCCACATGGTGCAACTAAAGATCCTGCATGCCACAACTAAAAGATCCCGCAAGTAGCAACAAAGATCCCATGTGCCACAACTAAGACGCGGCACACCCAAATAAATATTTAACAATATGCTACTGAAAAACCTATGGATCACTGAAGAAATCAAAGAGGAAATCAAAAAATACCTAGAGACAAATGAAAATGGAAACACGACAGTCCAACACCTACGGGATGCAGCAAAAGCATTTCTACGAGGGAAGTTTATAGCAATACAGTCTTACCTCAGGAAACAAGAAAAATCTCAAGTAAACAACCTGACCTTACACCTAACGCAACTAGAGAAAGATGAACAAACAAAACCCAAAGTTAGTACAAGGAAAGAAATCAAAAAGATCAGAGCAGAAATTAATGAAATAGAGATGAAGAAACAATAGAAAAGATCAATGAAACTAAAAGCTGGTTCTTTGAAAAGATAAACAAAATTGATAAACCTTTAGCCAGATTCATCAAGAAAAAAAAGGGAGAGGGCTCAAATCAATAAAATTAGAAATGAAAATGGAGAAGTTACAACTGACACCACAGAAATACAAAGTATCATAAGAGATTGCTACAAGCAACTGTATGCCAATAAAATGGACAACCTAGAAGAAACAGACAAATTCTTAGAAAGGTACAATCTCTAAAGACAGAACCAGGAAGAAACAGAAAATATGAACAGACCAATCACAAGTACTGAAATTGAAACTGATTAAAAAACCCCCAACAAACAAAAGTTCAGGACCAAATGGCTTCACAGGCAAATTCTATCAAACATTTAGAGAAGAGTTAACACCTATTCTGAAACTGTTAGAAAAAAACTGCAGAGGAAGAAACACTCCCAAACTCATTCTATGAGGCCACCATCACCCTGGTACCAAAACCAGACAAAGATACCTCCAAAAAAGAAAATTACAGGCCAATATCACTGATGAACTTAGATGTAAACATCCTTAACAAAATACTAGCAAACCAAATCCAACAATACATTAAAAGGATCATACACCATGATCAAGTGGGATTTATCCCAGGGATGCAAGGATTTTTCAATATCTGCAAATCAATCAGTGTGATACACTACATCAACAAATTGAAGAATAAAAATCATATAATCATCTCAATAGATTTGCATAAAAATCTTTGGACAAAATTCAAAACCCATTTATGATTTAAAAAAAAAGAACTCTCCAGGAATTGGGCATAGAGGGAACATACCTCAACATAATAAAGCCCATATATGATGAACCTACAGCTAACATCATATTCAATGGTGAAAAGCTGAAAGCATTTCCTCTAAGATTAGGAACCAAACAAGAATGTCCACTCTCGCCACTTCTATTCAATATAGTTGTGGAAGTCCTAGCCATAATGATCAGAGAAAAAAAAGAAAGAAAAGGAATCCAAATTGGAAAAGAAGTAAAACTGTCACTGTTTGCAGATGACATGACGCTATACATAGAAAATCCTAAAGATGCTTCCAGAAAACTACTAGAGCACATCAGTGAATTTGTTAATGTTGCAGGATACAAAATTAATACACAGGAATCTGTTGCATTTCTATACATCAACAACAAAAGATCAGAAAGAGAAATAAAAGAAACAATCCCATTTATCATCGCATCAAAAAGAATAATACACCCAGGAATAAACCTACCTAAAGAGGCAAAAGAACTGTACTCCAAAAACTAAAAGACACTGATGAAAGAAATCGAAGATGACACACACAGATGGAAAGATATACCATGTTCTTGGATTGGAAGAATCAATATTGTCAAAATGACTGTACTACCCAAGGCAATCTACAGATGCATTGCAATCCCTATCAAATTACCAATGGCATTTTTCACAACTACAACAAAATATTTTAACATTTGTACGGAGACACAAAAGATCCCAAATAGACAAAACAATCTTGAGAAAGAAAAACAGAGCTGGAGGAATCAAGTATAGTCTCACTTCAGACTATACTACAATGCTACAGTCATCAAAACAGTATGGTACTGGCACAAAAACAGAACTATAGATCAATGGAACAGGATAGAAAGCCCAGAAATAAACCCATGCACTGATGGTCAATTAATCTATGATAAAAGAGGCAAGGCTATACAATGGAGAAAAGACAGTCTCTTCAATAAATGGTACCTGGAAAACTGGACAGCTACATGTAAAAGAATGAAATTAGAACAGTCTTGAACACCATACACAAAAATAAATTCAAAATGGATTAAACACCTAAATGTAAGACTTGATACCTTAAAACTCTTAAGGGAAACCATAGGCAGAACACTTTGACATAAATTGAAGCAACATCTTTTTCAATCCATCTCCTAGAGTAATGGAAGTAAAAATAAAAATAAACAAATGGGACCTAATTAAACTCAAAAGCTCTTGCACAGCAAAGGAAAAACCATAAACAAAATGAAAAGACAACCCACAGAATGGGAGAAAATATTTGCAAATGACGCGACCAACAGGGGATTAATCTCCAAAATCTACAAACACCTCATGCAGCTCTATATCAAACAAACAAACAAACTACCCAATCAAAATATGGACAAAAGATCTAAATAGACATTTCTCCAAAGAGAAATGGAGAAATGTGCCCCTTGGCCACACACATGGCCAAGAGGCACATGAAAAGATGCTCAACATCACTAATTATTAGAGAAATGCAAATCAAAACTACAGTGAGATATCATCTCACACCAGTCAGAATGGCCATCATCAAAAAGTCTACAAATAGTAAATGCTGGAGAGGGTGTGGAGAAAAGTAACCCTCCTACACTGCTGGTGGGAATGTAAATTGGTACAGCCATTATGGAAAACAGTATGGAGGTTCCTTAAAAAACTAAAAATAGAGCTACCATATGATTCAGCGATCCCACTCCTGGGCATATATCTGGAGAAAACCATGGTTCAAAAGGATACATGCACCCCAACGTTCATTGCAATGCTGTTTACAATAGCCAAGACATGGAAACAACTAAATGTCCATCAATAGAGGAATGGATAAAGAAGATGTGGTACATATATACAATGGAATATTACTTAGCCATTATCAAGAATGAAATAATGCCACTTGCTGCAACATGGATAGACCTGGAGATTATCATACTAAGTGAAGTAAGTCAGACAGAAAAAGACAAATATTTCAATATGATCAATTGCTTATCAACATAAGCAATATGATATTGCTTATATGTGGAATCTAAAAAAAAACATACAAATGAACTTATTTACAAAACAGAAACAGACAAACTTAGAAAACAAACTTATGGTTACCAAAGGGGAAAGGTGGGTGGGATAGATATTGGGAGTTTGGGATTGATATATATACACTACTGTATTTAAAATAGACAACCAACAAGGACTTACTCTATAGCACAGGGAACTCTGCTCAATATTCCACAATAACTTAAATGGGAAAAGAATTTGAAAAAGGATACATGTATAACTGAATCACTCTGCTGTACACCTGAAAGTAACACAACGTTGTTAATCAACTATACCCCAATATGAAATAAAAATTTTTTTAAAATCACTGAATTGTCCCCCTCACATGTTTGCAGGTAAGCTTCAGTAACCGTGTGATGGTGCTCTAGCAAGTCCCCTGGGGTCATAGAGAGGGGAGGCCACCTGCTGGCAGGAGACGTACAGCTGCCAATCATGCAGAAACCAGAAAAGCAGAAACAGCAACTCCCCAGCAATGGAAAGAGCACAGGATTGGCTCCTTTTTAAGAAATGTCAGCACTGGGAGAAATATGGGCAGTTCTTTAGTTCAGGTCCACTCCAGATATTAGTCTAGCCAGGAACTGGCACTGATTTGCAGCTCCAAGTACAGCTCTGTATACAGTGACAAAAGAAAATCACAAGAAAGGGAGGGAGGCAGGCATAGAGCCAGGCAGGAAGGAAGGTAGGCCGATAGATTTCTAAATTCTCTGCAGTTTCTTTTTTTTTTTTTAATTAAAATTCAACTAAAAGCTGGAACACACTTTGTATCTCTTAAAGGTTTAAAATAGCTATGGAGTTCAGAAAGAGCCAGAAGCTCTGGCAGTGAGGAAAGAGGCCTGGTCAAAGCGGAGGATTTTATTGAGAAGTGGAAAATAATGTTGGATAAATACTGTAGGCAGTCTTTAAAAAAATGCTATTGGCTTATCAGAATGATTTTTTTTTCTTTCCTTTGTTTCCTTCCTGATTACTCAATTTTGTTTTATCCAAAGGAGAATCTAAACAAAAAAGTTAGTTTTGTTTGGTTTGACCTGGTTGACCAGCTCATTTGAGAAGATTAAAAACAGCAAACAGGAAAGAACCAAGCAGAGAAATTCATTTCCACCCTCAACATTTCTTTTTTTTTTTTAATTTATTTATTTATTTATTTTTGGCTGTGTTGGGTCTTCATTGCTGCAGGCGGGCTTTCTCTAGTTGCGGCGAGCGGGGGCTACTCTTTGTTGCGGTGTGCAGGCTTCTCATTGTGGTGGCTTCTCTTGTTGTGGAGCACAGGCTCTAGGCGCGCGGGCTTCAGTAGTTGTGGCTCGTGGGCTCAGTAGTTGTGGCTCACGGGCTCCAGTAGTTGTGGTACACAGGCTTAGTTGCTCCGTTGCCTGTGGGATCTTCCTGGACCAGGGCTCAAACCCTGGTGTCCCAATGTCCCCTGCACTGGCAGGCAGATTCTTAACCACTGTGCCACCATGGAAGCCCAATATTTCTTTTTATATTTTAACTTGAATAGATCTTTTCAGTGCTTTGGAAATTTTTGAGAATCCTTAATCTTTTATTTCATTTTGTAATTCATTTAAATTTTATAATTTATTAGACATTTCTTTGCTGAGAAATTTCTGCATAACTAAAGGGAATGGGTTTTTCTTGGATCCCCAAAGAAATGCATTTTTGGTCTGAATTGAAACCATGCTTTATCTTTCAAACCCTTATCTCCTGGGTTTCCTAGCCATTTGCTGTGGCTGTCTTCTGACCAGGTCATTTGCGATGTAGAAAAGAAAACTCAGAGCTGCTCCCTAGGGCAGCTTCTAGGTACCTGGGCTTCAGCTCAATTCCAATGCCCATCTTGCATTTTCTTATAGATCTTGATGAGTGTGCAACTAAGCAGCACAACTGCCAGTTCCTGTGTGTTAACACCATTGGCAGCTTCACATGTAAATGTCCTCCTGGATTTACCCAACACCATACTGCCTGCATTGGTAAGTGGGAAGGGAAAAATCCTATATGGAGTGCAGCTATTCCTCTAAGGGATTGTTTTCGAGCACTTCTGCTGTTGGAATAAGAAGATAAAACTCAAAAAAATATGTGAGTACATGTATGTGTGTCTCTGCATGTATGCATGCGTGTATGTGAAAAGTTATTGGCCTTTTCTGAGCAAATCACCCTTCTTTCTTTCTTTTAAACAACACAAAGACAGCCTCGGGGAAGTTTCACCCTCTCCTTTCCCCCACTGCTTCTTACAGATAACAATGAATGCACCTCTGACATCAACCTGTGTGGGTCTAAGGGCATTTGCCAGAATACTCCTGGAAGCTTCACCTGTGAATGCCAGCGGGGATTCTCACTTGATCAGAGCGGTGCCAGCTGTGAAGGTGAGTGGAGCCCTTAGCTTGATCCAGCTGGTCGGTCCTTGTGGAGGTGGCCTCTAAACACCTGCAGCATCATCCTCTATGAGACATCAGAACTGAGCACAGGGGAGATGGCCAGCTGAAGATGGGAAATGTTTTCTCTAGTTTGCACGGGTCCCGTATCTTAAGAGATCCATCTTTTGTCTCATGCTTGACTGTGTCCATAACACATGCTTCTCCTGAATGTAACAAGACTTTTTCTGCTCAGTTGTTAATTTAGTCTAATAGGGAATGACCCAGTCAAGAAAAATAGCTAGATTCCTGAATTTAACTAATTTTCTAGTCACTAGATCCAGAGTCTTAGAAGGATTCCCTCAACGTGGATTAAATATATGAGGAATAGCTCTTCTGCTAATATAGGATTAAATGTTTTACTTATATTTTTTAGGATTTTGTTTCTGTACTGACATTTTGGTTTCTAATTCTGGCACAAATAAGGAAATATAAATAATTTACACGGCTGTCTCATAGAGTGCTCATGTACCTTGCATTAGTTTCTTCATCATTTTTATTTGTGGACTTTACCAGGGATAGATGAATGTTTTTTTCCTTGGACTTATCAAAAGCTCCAGAGTAGATATTCTTGAAGTTTTTGGTGATAGAATAATTTTTTAAGGATCAGATTTTTTCTTACTAAGATTGCCTTTCACTTTCATATGCTTATAAATGTTGCTTCAGAGAACACCTCTGAGACAAGCATTGATGTGACTTAAAGGCGACTCTGCCTTCCTTTTCAGATGTGGACGAGTGCGAAGGAAACCATCGCTGCCAGCATGGCTGCCAGAACATCATCGGGGGCTACAGGTGCAGCTGCCCCCAGGGCTATCTCCAGCACTACCAATGGAACCAGTGTGTCGGCAAGTAGTTTTCCCTTGTTCACAAGATGAATTGCTATCAGCTCCTATGAGTCAGAAAACTGCTTTCTTTCTGAAAACTTTCAACTTGTCATTGAAGCAAATACTCATTTCAAATTGTCCGTACCTGTTGAATCCAGAAGGAAGTCACAGCCTTTGCAAAGTAGCAAACTAAGAAAAAAAGAATAATGATAAAGGGTATTTTGAGGGCGTTTGAAATGAAATGTCCCCAGAATTCCTTGACTCCCAATATCCCCTTGCTCTCCTGCTCCACTGCTAGTCATCAGCCCACACGGAGTTCTCTTCACCTTAGAGGCCAACAAAATCCTGCTTCTGACTGTAGCTTATCAGCCAGCGAGAGGCTGTTATGAGCAACTTTTGGCCAGAAGACGCAGAAGTGGTTCCATTGAGTGCTGTACATCTTTGGGGCAGAGTGCAAGCAGCAAACACAGAAAGTTTTTTTCAGGATTGCTAATTTGTTTTGAATAATAAGGGAGTCCCCTAGAATCTCCCATTAAATTGAAGCTGTCATTTTTGATTCCACAGTATCATAGGAAAATAACTCTTAATGCACATCAGAGAATCCCAACATTACAAATTTAGAGGGACCCCAAGCCATCTAGCCCAAGCCCTTTGTTTTACTGATGAAGGCTTAGAAGCCCAGGAAGGAAAGGTAGTCTGTCCTTACCGGTTCTTTGGTGGCAGGACCAGAGCTAGAACCCAAGGCTCTTAACTTCATGTTTTAGGGCTGCCTTTCTAGTGTCACCTTCACTTGTTTGCTTGTTTTTTTCATTCAGCAAGTAGCACTGCAAGCTTTGTGCTCTGGTGACCTGTTTTGGCTGCCACTCTCTTGGCTACAGAGCCCTACTTAGCAAAAACAAAGAGCAACTGCCTTCTGGGTGGCTGCTCCACATTGCAACGCTTGACTTTACTCCAAATGAAGACACATTTGGCACGTGTTCATTTATCAAACGTGTGTCTCTCTCATCTGGTTTGATTCTTTACAAGATGCAGTTTTGCAGAGGTGAGTAGTGTTGGCTAAAATGACCACAGTGCTAGAGTTTAGGCTGCACAGCTTGCTGATCAGCTGTCTGGTTTTAATAAAAAGCCCTTTGTCATCAGCTCAGGAAGGTCTTGGATTTTAATCACCAGTTTCTGACACTGTTCACAGAACTTCCAGCATGAGCTTTGTTGATTCAATACCCAGCATATGAGCCTATCTGCCCTTATTACGTAGGTCCCTTGAATGAAACTGGAGCTGTGGAGAAGAGTATAAAAGAGGTGAGGTCTGTCACTGCTAGGCCTTAACCCTCCTCTTCCTATACTCAGTCCAGAAATAGTAGAGATAGCCAGGTCATGCCCTCGTTGCCTGGAGATTCTATTCTGGCCCCATGAAGATCATCTCCTGCCTAGGACTTGTAGAAGAATGAGTCTATTAGGAAGTGGGAAGAGATGGGAGGATGAAGATGGCAGAATAGGAGGATGTGGAGCTCACCTCCCCCCCACAAACACATCAAAAATACGTCTACATGTGGAGCAACTCTCACGGAAAACCAACTGGAAACTGGCAGAAGACTTCTTATTCGACCAAAGTGGCAGGAAACATCTCCATGAAGCTGGGTAGGATGGAAAAAAATAAAATAAAAAAGGCATTGGGATGCGACTGGAACCCCTGGGACGATCTGTGAAGGAGGGAAGGTCCACGTGGACAGCCCTCACCCTGAGGAGCTTCCTTGCCTGCTGGGAGGTCTGCTGGGACAGATGGAGGGAACTGGACTCTGCTTGTGAGGAGTGCACACGTGCTGGCTTGCTAGCAGTCAGGGTGGAGAGAGACCAGCACTGACAGCTGCCAGCTTGCCACACTTCTCAGTCTGAAACTCAGTGTGGGGCTGGGCTGCCAGTATAAGCAGTGACTAAGTGCTGAATCTCAGGCAGGGGAGGGTCTGGCCACGGTGGATTTTGTCAGCACACACACCAGGCGGTGCCACAGAAACGCGTGACTTGGGTGGACAGGCCCTGGAAAGGAGTATACAGAGGTTGTTTCCTGGCAAGAGCACTCATCTCCACCCATTCCACCCCACAGCTTGGAGCCGGATCTGGGGTGGGCAGATCCTCAGAGTGGCCTGTCACAGAGGCAGTCCAGGTTCCACACAGTAGCACAACCACCTCGATTCCTGCAGCCACAGCACCCTGGCCTCCAGCAGCAGCCCACTCCACACCACAGCCTAGCACTAGGTCTGGGATGAACACAACAGAAAGGGACACAACCTTGGGCTGCTTCTCAGCAGAACCACAGACACCTGCATGGGTGGCACTTAGGTTTGCTGTGACCACACGGGCCTTACTTGCTTCAGCAGTCACCTCCTTTGGGACAGAGCACACAGTCAGGGGCAATGGAGCCTGACCAAACCTGACCCTCAGGGCTTCTACTCCAACAGCTGTGGAGCAGACACCACCCTGACAGGGCTGTTGACAGCCACAGAGCAAAAAGGAGGCCCCACCCAACATCCAGTGCAGGCTATGGATGCACACCACCAATCACATCCTCACCTAAGGAAGAATGGCCACAGCACACTCTGAGGAGAGACGTGGCTGGCATCCACACCATAAATAGCCTTCTCACCAAAGGGATGCTCCCACAGAAAACACCCCTTCAAGACCAGAGTAGATAACTTTCTCTGTCTCTATGAATTTAGGAGAGACAGTTAAGTAAAATGAAAAAGCATAGGAACTATTCCCAGTTAAAAGAATAAGAGAAACCCCCTGAAAAAACAGATAATGAAATAGACCTCACTAGTCTACTAAACCCAAGTTCAAAAAGGAGGTAAGAAAAATGCTAAAGAATTAATAAAGATTATCAATAGAAATGAAGATTAAACAATGAACTAGAAACTAGAAAGAGGAACCAGTCAAAATTAGACAACTCAACGGCTGAGAGAAAAACCAATCTAGAAGCAATGAATAGCACAGTAAATAACATAGAAGAACAAATAAGTGATCTGGAAGACAGAATAATGGAAATAACCCAATCACAACAGCAGACAGAAAGAAAAGTGAAAAAAATGAAAGCAACATATGGGGCCTATGAGATAATACAAAGTGTGCCAATCTACACATAACAGGGGTTCCAGAAGGAGAAGAGAGAGGGAAGGGGATCTAAAGTGTATTTGAAGAAATTATGGCTGAAAACTTCCCAAACCTAAAGAAGAAAACAGATATCCAGGTACAGGAAGCACAAAGGGTCCCAAACAAGATGAAACTAAACAGACCCACACTAAGACATATCATAATTAAAATGGCAAAAGTTAAAGAGAGGATTCTAAAGGTAGCAAGAGAAAGATTCAGCTTATTTCTCTGCAGAAACTTTGCAGGCCAGAGGGAGTGTCATGATATAATCAAAGTCTTGAAAGGGAAAAACCTGCAACCTAAGATACTCTACACTTGGCAACATTATCATTTAGAATACAAGGAGAGAGAAAAAATTTCTCAGATAAACAAAAACTAAAAGAATTCAGCAATACTAAACCTACCTTAAAAGAAATATTGAGGGAATTCCCTGGTAGTCCAGTTATTGGACTCCACGCTTCCACTGCAGAGGGCATGAGTGTTATCCCTGGTCAGGGAACTAAGCTCCCGCATGCCATGTGGTGCAGCCAGGAAAAAAAAAAAGAAAAAAAAAGAAATATTGAAAGGTCTTCTCTAAATAGAAAAGCAAGAATCTATAGGAAAGGGATAATCCCAATAGGAAAGGCAAATATATAAAATGATTGAAGATCACTTAAGCCAGTACATAGATTAAAAAACAATCAAAAAGTTGTTGTAAAGGTGATTATATCTACAATTAATAGCAAAAGCAAACATGAAGATGTAAAATAGGACATCAAAATCACAAAATTTGGAGGAGGGGACTAAAAATTGTAGATTGTTTAGAATGTGTTTGAGCTTATATGACTATCAGTTTAAAGCAAGTAGATATAGTTATGGGTCAACATACTTGAAAACCAGGGTAACCACAAATCAAAAACATAAAATAGATTCACAAAAACCAAAAAGAAGGAAACTCAAACATAATATTTAAAAAACCATCAAACCACAAAAGGAAAAACAAAAAAGAAGACATGAACAAAGAAGAACTACAAAATCAACTGGAGAACAAGGTTTAAAATAACAATAAGTACATACCTCTCAATAATTACTTTAAATGTCAATGGACTAAATGCTCTGATCGAAAGACACAGTGGCAGATTGGATAAAAAACAAGAACCTAGGGCTTCCCTGGTGGCGCAGTGGTTGAGAGTCCACCTGCCAATGCAGGGGACACAGGTCCGTGCCGATCCCACATGCCGCGAAGCGGCTGGGCCCGTGAGCCATGGCCACGGAGCCTGTGCGTCCAGAGCCTGTGCTCCGCAATGGGAGAGGCCACAACAGTGAGAGGCCCACATACCACAAAAAAAAAAAAAAAAACAAAAACCTATAATATGCAGCCTACAAGACACTCACTTCAGGGAGAAAGACACACAGATTGAAAGTGAGGGGATGGAAAAAGATATTTCATGCAAATGGAAATGACAAGAAAACAGGGGTAGGAATACTCATATCAGGCAAAATAGACTTTAAAACAAAGTCCATAAAGAAAAAGGACATTATATAATGATAAAGGGATCACTACAAGAAGAGGATATTACACTCAATAATACATGCACCCAATATAGGAGCACCTAAGTATATAAAACAAATACAGACATAAAGGGAGAAATTGACAGGAATACAATGATAGTAGGAGACTTACACCCTACTGACACCAATGGACAGATCTTCCTCAGTGAGGCAGCAGAGGTCCTAAATGACACAACAGACCAGTTGGACTTAATTGATATCTACAGGACACTACATCCAAAATAAAAACACCAGAATACACCTTCTTTTCAAACGCACATGGAACATTCTCTAGGATAGACCACTTCCCAGGTTACAAAACAAGCATCAAGAACTTTAAGAGAATATAAATTATTTCAATCATCTTTTCTGACCACAATAGTATGAAATGAGAAATCAACCACAGAAAGAAAAATGGGGAAAAAAATGAACACATGGAGACTAAACAACATGCTACTAAAAAACCCAATGGGTTAACAATGAAATCAAAGAAGAAATCAGAAAATACCTCGAGACAAATAACAATGGAAACACAAACTTACACAATCTATGGGATGCAGCAAAAACAGTTTCAAGAGGGAAGTTCACAGCAATACAGGCCTTCCTCAAAAACAAGAAAAATCTCAAACAACCTAACCTACCACCTAAAAGAATTAGAAAAACAACAAGCAAAACCTAAAGTCAGCAGAAGGAAATAAGAAAGATTAGAGAGGGAATAGAGATTTTTTTAAAAACCCAGAAAAGATCAATAAAACCAAGAACCAGTTTTTTGAAAAGATAACCCAAATTGACAAACCACTAGCCAGGCTCACCAAGAAGAAAAGAGAGGACCCAAAGAAACAAAATAAGAAATGAAAGAGGAGAAATAACAACTGATACCACAGAAATACAAAAAATCATAAGAGAATACTATGAACAGTTATATGCCAACAAATTGGACAACGTAGAAGAAATGGACAAGTTTTTAGAAACATACAGCCTGCCAAAACTGAATCAAGAAGAAACAGATAATTTGAACAGACCAGATAATTTGAACAGACCAGATAATTTGAACAGACCAATCACTAGAAGTAAAATAGAATCTGTAATGAAAAAAACTCCCTGCAAACAGAAGTCCAGAGCCGGACTGCTTCACTGGGGAATTCTACCAAACATACAAAGAAGAACTTATACTAGCCTTCTCAAACTATTCCAAAAGATTTAAATTTTGGGATTTTGACTCCCAAAGTCATTATACGAAGCCACCATCACCCTGATGCCAAAACCAGACAAAGACACTACACAAAAAGAAAATTACAGGCCAATATCTTTGATGAATATAGATGCAAAAATCCTCAATAAAATGTTAGCAAACTGAATCCAACAATACATAAAAAGGATCATACGCCATGATCAAGTTGGATTCATTCCTAGGTCACAAAGGTGGCTCACATGCAAAATCAATGTGTTACACCACATCAACAAAGGGAAAGACAAAAACCACATGATCATCTCAACAGATGCAGAAGAAGCATTTGATAAAATTCAACATCCATTCATGATAAAAACTCTCATCAAAGTGGGTATAGAGGGAACATATCCCAACATTATAAAAGCCATTACGACAAACCAACAGCCAATATAATGTTAAATGGTGAAAAGCTGAAAGCCTTCCCACTAAAATCTGGAAAAAGACAAGGATGCCCACTCTCTAACCATTTCTATTCAACATAGTATTGGAAGTCCTAGCCACAGCAATCATAGAAGAAATAAAAGGTATCCAAATTGGAAGCAAAGAGGTAAAACTGTCACTATTTCCAGATGACATGATACTCTATACGGAGAACCCTGAAGACTCCAGACAAAAACTGTTGGAACTAATAAATGAATTCAGCAAGGTAGCAGGATACAAGATTAATATATAGAAATCTGTTCCATTTCCTTACACCAACAATATAAGTAAAAAAAAAAAAAAAAATCCTGTTTAAAATCACATCAATAAAATGAAATACCTAGGAATAAACTTTACCAAGGAAGTGAAAAACCTATATGCTGAAAACTATAAAACATTAATAAAGGATTAATAAAGGATGATTCAAAGAAATGGAAAGATATCTCATGCTCTTGGATTAGAAAAATTAATGTTGTTAAAATGGACATACTACCCAAAGCAATGTATAGATTTAATGTGATCCCTATCAAATTTCCTGTGACATTTTTCACAGAACTAGAAAAAAAATCCCAAAATTTATATGGAACCACCGAAGACCCAGAATTTTCAAAGCAATTCCAAGGAAAAAGAACAAAGCTGCAGGCATAAACCTTCCAGAATTCAGACTATAATACAAAGCTGAAATAATCAAAACAGCATGGTACTGGCACAAAAACATACATATAGATCAGTGGAACAGATAGAGAGCCCAGAAATAAACCCACGCACCTACAGTCAATTAATCTGCAACAAAGGAAGCAAGAATATACAATGGAGAAAAGACAATCTCTTCAGCAAATGGTTCTGGGAAAACTGGACAGCCACATGTAAATCACTGCAGTTAGAACACTCCGTCACACCATATACAAAAATAAACTCAAGATGGTTTAAAGACCTAAAATATAAGACATGACACCATGAAATTCCTAGAAGAGAAAATAGGCAAAACATTCTTGGACATAAATCGTAGCAATATTTTCTTAGATCAGTCTCCCAAAGCAAAAGAAATAAAAGCAAAAATAAACAAATGGTATCTAATCAAACTTAAAAGCTTTTGTACAGCAAAGGAAACCATCAACAAAATGAAAAGACAACTTATGGAATGGGAGAAAATATTTGCAAATGATGAAACCGACAAGGGGTTAATATCCAAAATACATAAACAGCTCATACAACTCAGTATCAAAAAAACAAACAACCCAATCAAAAAGTGGACAGAAGACCTAAATAGTCATTTCTCCAAAGAAGACAAACAGATGACCAATCAGCACATGAAAAGAGGCTCAACATTGTTAATTATTAAAGAAATGCAAATCAATACCACTATGAGGTATCATCACCTTACACTGGTCAGAATGACTATCATCAAAAAGTCTACTATCTCCAAAAAAGTCTACTATCATCAAAAAGTCTACATCTGGAGAATGTGTGGAGAAAAGGGAACCCTCCTGCACTGTTGGTAGGAATGTAAATTGGTGTAGCCACTATGGAGAACAGTGTGGAGGTTATTTAATAAACTAAAAATAGAGCTACCATATGATCCAGCAATCCCACTCCTGGGTATATATCCCCAAAAGATGAAAACTCTAATTCGGAAAGATACATGCACCCCAGTGTTCATAACAGCACTATTTACAATAGCCAAAATGTGGAAACAACCCAAATGCCCATCAACAGATGATTGGTTTAGGAAGATACACACACATACACACATACACACATACACACATACACACATACACACATACACACATACACACATACACACACACACACACACACACAATGGAAGATTACTCAGCCATAAAAAATGAAATATTGCCATTTGCAGCAACATGGATGGACCTATGTAATATATATAAGTGAATCACTTTGCTGTACACGTGAAACTAACACTATTGGAAATCAACTAAATTTCAGTTTTAAAAAAGTGGGAAGAGGTTTGGGGGGTTTGATGCCCAGAAGATACCAGTTCAAACTGGTCTCGTAATTCTTGGGAATTATACTTACCCAGAATGAGCACTGTATTGCCTTGGGCCAGAATGGCTTCCCCAGAGCCATGCAGAGCAGATTTCTTGGACCAGCCCTCCCTGGATCCTTGCTCCTAGGCAGCCAGAAGTTCACTCTTGGAAGATGGATGGGTTTATAGGGTAAAGGGCCACGGATATCATTGCTTTCTAGAAAATATCAAACTTGCAGCTTGAAGTTGGAGCTGACCCATCATGACCTATAGGAAATTAGTAAAGGAAAGGCTGTTCTACATTTGGAGTTCTCCCAGTGGCTCTCCCTTAACACCACAGCTAAGACACACTATGCGAGCCTGATGCTGGAAACTTTGAGTTTTTAGAGGACAGAGTAAGTAGGTTTCCATCTGCTTTTAAGGAGTGTCTTTCAGAGACTCTAATGCTATTTCATTCAAATTAGAATTGTCTCTTTTTATGAAAAGAGCAAAACCCTCACCAATTTAAGTAACAACTGAAAGAATAAAACAAAGATTTGGGCGTGTAGAAAAATTCCTTGTGGAGCCATTTGCTCCAGGGTGCACACACAGGATGAAAAAGGTCAGGAAAAGTGCAAAACATGTTAAACAAATCATGGTATTTGTATATTGATAGAAAGGGTGAGTACGCAAACAGATTGTTTTCAAGCTGTAAACACTGAACACTTGCCAATTTCTTATCTTAATCCGTGCTCCACTCTACCCCATCTCTCCAACCCAGATAAGCAAGTTTAATTTAAACTTATTAGATTCTCAGGGAGGAAAAAATGTAAAATAAAGTAGAAAAGAATGTGAAAAGGGGCAGGGAGAGTTCTTGACAGGAACAGATACTCCAAGTTAAAAAGAGAGATACTCAAGTTTAGAAAGAACCTTAGCAATGATCTAGTCTGATCTGTTTCCTAACATATCAATCCCTCTCCAACCTAGAAAGGTACTCACCTTCTCCCAAGATAGCCCAATCTATGCATAGAAAACTTTAATTTTTAGAAATATATTTTTCATAAAGGATGAAGCTCTTCTCCTGCTAACTCCTAACCATTGGTCCTATTTCTGCTCCTTGGAACAAAACAGAATAAATCTAAGCTCTGTATTAACAGGTCTTCCCCACATATACCCATGCCTTACCTTAGAGGTTTTATCAGCCAGAGTCCCAGCAGGTAACAGATGGCTGAGCCCAACCAAAAGCTCAGGATACAGGAGAGAAGCTTGTGGATGCTCCATTCTGATCAGCCTTGTAGAGCCGAGGGCAGGTTAGAAGCCTGGAGGTGGATAAGCAAGGCAAGGGGAAGACATTCAGCCCAGAGATATTCCCTTCACCAAAGCAACTACCCTCGGTTCTTCATTCATCCTGGATGCCCATGGTCTCCATCAGTTTCTATCACACAGCTCACCTCTAATTTAAAACAAGGGAAAAAAGAACACAGATGATGGCATATTGAATCATTTTGTTTTAGGAACCTTAGAACCTAAGTGACCTTGGGTGGGTACTTGAGAGTCCTTGGATATAAAGGATCTCAAACAGATGCATAGCTAGGCACTGAGCCATAGCAGGCAGCTCTACCAATAGCTTTCTTACTGTATATCTACTCCTTCTTCTCTCTGTAACTACATACAGGCAAGAAGTGGTGGCAGGGGGGCAGGTCGAGAAAGGAAGGGGGAGGAAGAGAAGGAAGAGAGGAAGGAAGGGTGGAAGGCAATCTGAATTGTGTGTGTGTGTGTATGTATATATATGCAAGTATCCTGCCCTCACCGTTTTTACCCACCTGTTCTCCTAATTTAAAAAAAAAAAAAAGATATTTTCTTAGAAACAATTTTGTTCTTGAAAAATGAATCTACCTCAGCAAATGAAAAAGTAAAAGAGAAAGGACCAGTTTAAATGTGGGTGAGTCTTTTGAGAGACACTGATATAAAGGAAAGCATGTGACTTTTGTAGTCAGACAGACCTGGGTGTGCATCTCTGCCCTGTGGCTGCTGCTGGGAGATCTTGGTGGGGCTTTCTGAGTCTTGCTTTCTTCACCTGGAAAATAGGGATTTTAATACCTACCTCTGTGACTGTTAGGCAGGTTAAGTAAATGGAGTGAAGTACCTAGTATCCCAGCTGTCATACAGTAGGCATCTAATAAGTGTTAGTTGCCTTTCTCCTCCTCTCTTCCATTGGAAGTAGGTATTTGCTAAGTGAGGAGAAGGTCAATCACATGCATTCATATGAACATATGCCTGAAAATGGGCTCTAGCAGTTAAGAAATGTCTTACCAGCAAACTTCCGTGCTGCCCTACAAAGGCAAGTCTACAAAAAGATATTGGAGATTTCAAAAAAGTATACATCAGACATGATGAGAAACTTGAGGGGTTTCTTCCCTTTGAATTGATTTGTTAAAGTTAGATTTCTTTTTCCTACTTATTGCCATCAGACTTGGCCGGTCCCTATCTGTAGCTAGTTCTGCAGCATCTGTGTCTCTTGTAGGTTTTCCCCAATTATTGCCTGTGAAGTCTGCACTGAATCTGTTCCAGCCATACTTAGCTTTAGACATGGCCCAGACTCTGGGCAGGAGGTGGTTTGGATAAAGGGGCCCATTCAGAGATGGGAGCAGACATACCAGAAGACACTACTCATCCCCAGGGCAAGCACCTGGAGGCTTTTATGGACTTTTGAAAATGAAGTCCTAGTGGGCCAACACTTCCTGCAGGATGTCAGCCCTTGCCAGCCCTACTCATCCTGAAAAAGGAAGACTGAGAAAGCAGGAGATAATCATCCTATTAGTGGGCACTTGTGAAGCAAAGGTGCAAAGAACTGATTCCTGCCCTCCCACCCTGAACCCCGAACCTTAGCCATGAACCATCCCCACGTTCTACACAGGATGCTCCCGTAGAGCAGAACATACAAGTATTGGCTTCAGATGAGAAATGGAGCCTGCTGGTCCTCAGAATGCCACTCCCTAATGTATTCTGCCTGGTGCACTTGACCTCAGAAACCACGTTCGCTCACCATATGGCAAGAGACCACACCTGTTTCCACATCTTTCTCTCTTGTTCCCTTTCCCACCGCAGCCACCTGTGTTACCTTCCCAAGGTGTGCCTGTGTTACCTTCCCAAGAGCCTAGGGGAGAGCCAGCTGGCCGGCAGCAAGTGGCCTGATCCAGACACCTCCACAGCAATCTCTGGCTGGTATCACATATGCGGTGTCTTCTGGTTTTTTTCTCCAGATGAAAATGAATGCCTCAGCGCTCACATTTGCGGAGGAGCCTCCTGCCACAACACGCTGGGGAGCTACAAGTGCATGTGTCCTGCTGGCTTCCAGTACGAACAGTTCAGTGGTGGGTGCCAAGACATCAACGAATGTGGCTCTTCTCAGGCCCCCTGCAGTTACGGCTGTTCCAATACCGAGGGCGGCTATCTCTGTGCCTGTCCACCTGGCTACTTCCGAATAGGCCAAGGGTAAGCACTGCTAGCCATGGTCGCAGTTGGAGGCTTTCTCATTCATAACATAGTTAAGTATATTTAATTCAAAATGACCTGTCCTAGTAGAGTAGAACCATAGTTTTTATGATTCTTGAGTTAATTCCAATTAGTGCTGCAAAGGTTTTAGGTTATTTTATTTGAAAGGGGACATCTAGGTTTCTGGAAATTCATAGAACATCAAACAAAGTAATGAAATGACATTGTAAATACCTCGCTCTATGGCTTACCTGTCTCATTCTCTTGATCTTCACATCTTGTTGGAAAGCGACCCGTGACAGAACTGGACTCAGGCTGCACTTTGCTGATGCAGCCTTCTCCTGGGGCAGGCAGGATTCTGTCTTGACTTAAAATGCCTTCTCATCTAGCTCCTGTTAGGATAAACCAAAAAGATACCTTTTGTGGAGTCCTTTACAGTTTTAAAGTGTATTTTACATCTCAGACTTAAATTTACATTCCAAATTGCCAAAATAGCATTAAATATAAGAGTTAAGAGAACGACTGTATTTTCCAGGTAGAATACTTCACCACATTGTATGTGTGAGAGCTGGGGCAGGAAAGATGCGTTTTTATTCTACTCAGTAATTCAAGAGTTAGTGTTAAGTTTTCAAAGTTTAGGTCTTCTTCCCCACTGAATTCATCTGGACTTGGTTGTCTTGGTTCTGGCTACTCTGTGAAGGAGCTCAAATTTTAACTTTCTAATTAGGAACACAGACATTAAATATACATACATATATATACACACCAACACACACACATATACTCCCCCCCACACAAAGTCACATATTCCACAACACACACTTACATGTATATATCAAATTGTTAATTTTGTGTTCTTTGATTTCTTGACACACAAACATCAAGTGATTCATTTTGGGGTGTGTAGAAGGTAAAAGAATGTTTCATGGGAAGCACACAGAATGCCAGCAATAGGACTCAAATTTCCAGATGTTTGTGTCTGGCTCTCAGTAGACTCATTCTTTATAAGTTTAATGCCAGAACCATTTTCCCAGCAAAAACTGTGACACTCCAAACTGGCTTCTGGCCAGTGGGACTTTATAGTCACACTTCTTGTAAGTGGTGTTCCAGGGATATGAAAATACTGGAAGGGAGTTCTGAGAAAGGAGCCAAAAGCCTGTGAATTTGGGGTTTGCCTTCCAATAATTTAATCATTATGTGAATGCACACACATACAGGATGAGCATTTATCATTTCATCCATGTTATTGTTTCTGCACATTTCATGGTGCAAGATTAAAGGACAAGGAAATGTGTCGGGCTCAGCAGGGTTACAGAAAATATTAGAAACCTGGAAATTGCTGCAAAATACAAAGTGTTCTTATTGGCATTATATTTTGAATCTTAAAGGCATAAAGGAAAATGAGTTATAAAGAATAGATCAACTAATACAGAAAGAGAAAACAGTATTTGTTCTACATTATGGACCCAGTAGTAGAGATCTACCCATTTATAACAGTTTGGGCTCCTCCGTGAGTCACTAGAGTGGACCCTACCCCAATGTAAAGATTCTTTTAGGATCATTCAAATATTTCAACACATTTTGAAAGAGGAGCCTGGTAAATACTTTCCAAGTGGCCTATGAAATAGTAAGCAGAATAACAAAACAAGGTACTTGTGAAACATGCAAGCCTCCCTCCATAACTTGGCTTTAAAAACTGAAAGGCAAAGAAAAACAGCTGAACTAGTTTTCTCTTGGGCATGGGTTTGTTTATCCAGCCTCACATGATTCAGAGCCAGTGGACCTAGTGGTTTTGAATGATTTGAAGCAATTTCCCACAGTTGGGCAAGCTTTGATACATGTATTTTATACACTGCATATCCTCACAATTTATACCTAAATCAACCTCAGTTGTCACCTAGAGCTTTCTTCTTATTTCCAGGAGGAGCTTCAGCCAAAGTGAGAGGTCTCATAAGTGAGAGGATAAGTGAGAGGAGAGACTGCTCAGAAGCTGGAGTGGTGAAGGCTGGTGACAGTGGTGGTGGTGGAAGTGGAGGTGGCAGTGATAGTATCAGTTAAGCAGCAAGAGGGCAAGGAACTGAACAGCGATGTCTCATCCCTTTCTCACTCATGTAGAGCCTGTTTCATAAAAAGAAGGCATTTTTATTGAACCTCCTGAGTCACATGGTCTCCCTCACCCTCTGTTCTTCTCTTGTTTCCACTCCCCGTTTCCTCCCCAGCAGTACAGCAAAACACCTGCCACATTTCATTTGGGAAGTGAAGGGACAAATAAATATGCAAAACGGGGCCTTGAGAGACAGTAAAAAGAAATCAAGTCAACCCAGGGAACTGAGAATTTGAGGCCAAACACCGAGGGCTTCAGTGTTGTTCTCAGAACCGCTGGTCATCCAGTGGACAAATAATCAAGGACTGAATGTCGCTAGGGAGGGGTCCAGGCTTCACCAGAACTCTCCCTCCTCCATCTCCCAATTCTAACGAAAAACATCTGTTTCCCTTCTACCATAGGCACTGTGTTTCTGGAATGGGCATGGGCCGAGGAAACCCAGAGCCACCTGCCAGTGGTGAAATGGATGACAATTCCCTCTCCCCAGAGGCGTGTTATGAGTGTAAGATCAACGGCTACCCCAAACGGGGCAGGAAGCGGAGAAGCGCAAATGAAACAGATGCCTCCAACATTGAGGTAGGTCAGAAGGTGGTTTCTCCTGATGTCTCCTATTGCAGAAAGGTCCTCCAGATTCCTATGGTTTCCTCCAAGGATGCCCCAAAGTGGGAAGAATCTCCCTGAGGAGAAAATCCAGACATTCCCTGAGCTCTAGGCTGTATTTTACAAGGGTCTGTGGGGCTCTCTGGAGTTTCTTGCTGCTTTTAGGGAGTGGCCGTTCGAAGGTTTTCACATACTTGCTCATTTCCTCTGTCTCGCCGAAAAGAAAGTCAAACACCCACCCAAAGTCTGCTGAAAGGACAGGGTCTGAGATCCAGGACAGCAAGTGGGCAGAATAGTGAAGTGACATAGTTCTCCCTACACAGGGATGACAAGTTCTGAAAGCTAGAGACTCCTCTACTGAAAACAGCCATGTGGAGTGTGAGGGAACTTGGATTCTAGACAAAAACAACATGGAGCTCAAGCAGCCTGGTTTTCTTTGCCTACGGCTGCTGCAGCCTTTCCGTCAACTCAGAAATGCAGATACTCACCCAGACCTCTGGCTGCAGGCCCGGAGAATCCAGCACATGTGGTCCCAGAGGGGCAAGCAAGAAGCCAGTGAAAAGCATTGAATATTAGCAGATCATCAGACCCAGGAAGTAGGTTCATAGGTGTGTCTTTCGGTGGGGATGGTTTTGCGTCACTGAATAAAATTGAAATAAACTGGTTCTTTCTTAGCATCAGTGCTGCAATGCATCTGCTGTGGTTTGGGAAATGATGGACTTGAGGATATGGGGAGGGGGAAGGGTAACCTGTGACAAAGTGAGAGAGTGGCATGGACATATATACACTACCAAATGTAAAACAGATAGTTAGTGGGGAGCAGCCACATAGCACAGAGAGATCAGCTCGGTGCTTTGTGACCACCTGGAGGGGTGGGGTAGGGAGGGTGGGAGGGAGGGGAGACACAAGAGGGAAGAGATATGGGAACATATGTATATGTATAACTGATTTGCTTTCTTATAAAGCAGAAACTAACACACCATTGTAAAGCAATTATACTCCAATAAAGATGTAAAAAAAAAAAAAAAGCAAGCAGATCATGTGCAGATATCCAGGAAGAAAAAAAAAAACAAAACTCGAGTATGCATCTGAATCATCTGGAAGGCTTGTTAAAATGGATTTCTAGGGCTTCCCTGGTGGCGCAGCGGTTGGGAGTCCGCCTGCCGATGCCGGGGACACGGGTTCGTGCCCCGGTCCGGGAGGGTCCCCCATGCCACGGAGCGGCTGGGCCCGTGAGCCATGGCCGCTG
>NW_020172725.1:278474-348400 GCF_003031525.2 Neophocaena asiaeorientalis asiaeorientalis
TAATATATAACATGGTGACTACAGTTGATAACACTGTATTGTATAATTGAAATTTGCTAAGAGAGTAGAACTTAAATGTTCTCATCCAGCCCCCCAAAAAAAAAAAAGAAAAGAAAAAAAGGGATTTCTGGAAAACATCCGAAGGGTTTCTGATTCACTAGGTCTCAGGTGACACCAAGAGCTTGCATTTCTAACAGATGCCCAGGTGATACTGATGCTGTCGGTAGGGGACCATACTTTGAGACCCACTGCAATAGAAGACCGCCAAATACAAGTGATTTCAACTTTCTCCTTGACATGTTTATTTTTTAATATTATAAAAATGTGCCAATTTAACATTTGTGGTTTAAGCAGTATTTTATGAATACTCACTTTCAATACAGTATATACATCATGAGGAGAAAGTTGTGTTAGTGTGAGATTTGAGTCACTTTTTCTTTAGTAAGTGGCATATTTACCTTTTATTTAACACATTGCCATATGTCTTTCCAGGATCAGCCTGAGATAGAAGCCAATGTGAGTCTTGCAAGCTGGGATGTTGAGAAGACAGCCGTGTTTGCTTTCAATATTTCCCACATCAATAACAAGGTCCGAATCCTAGAACTCCTTCCAGCCCTTACGACTCTGACGAATCACAACAGATACTTGATTGAATCTGGAAATGAAAACGGCTTCTTTAAAATCAACCAAAAGGAAGGGATCAGCTACCTCCACTTCACAAAGAAGAAGCCAGTGGTTGGAACCTATTCATTACAAATCAGTAGTAGTCCACTTTATAAAAAGAAAGAACTTAATCAGCTAGAAGATAAATATGACAAAGACTACCTCAGTGGTGAACTGGGTGATAATCTGAAGATGAAAATTCAGATTTTGCTTCATTAATTCACCATCCAGAGACCAAATAATTAAAAAACATAGATAGGTAGAACTGAATTTTTCCCCCAGTCAGAATCTTCATATTATAGGTACAGTCTTTCACCACGTAAATTGCTATAAATAAGCACTATTCTTGTATTACAAAAGCAAGGTACAGGTGACTACCCTAGTTCAAAACAACCACTTCCTCAGGCTTCTCATGTATGTAGCTAAGCTACCTTGTCATATGTGTTTATTTTTGAAAACTGGGACATGTATTTCCACTGGGGGTTGGCCATTCATGCTGACGTGCCATCCTTCTAGCAGACGTACAGGAATGTGCTTTCAATTTATGGACTGTTCTATTTTTTCAAATGGTAAAACTTTGCTTCTCCAAATACAAGTATTAGGTTGGCCATTTATAATATCTATTTGGTGCTAGTAAATTCTCAAACTAGATTTATAAATGCACTGTAATATTTACACAACTTAGAAACCAAATTACAAGTATTCAGTTCAAATACTTCATTAATTTCAATCAACCAAAGTTAGTTCAGTAGCTTATCTCAGTTATGAGTATAATACATTACATGTAAATTAAGTGTGTGTATACTGTAATCGTGCTATTTTTTATCATTGAAACATTTATAAACTAGAATAATAATGCCCTTAATGTGAGGGTTTGTAATGGTGCTTATTAAGACCAAAGACTTGTTAAATGTATACACCAAGTGGTAATGAAATTTCTGTGACTGGCCCACACATGCATGGAGGTCTGGGAGGACCAGGAAACAGCCTCAGCAGCCAGAGGATCACCAGTGCATCCTTCATCACACCTGTGCAATATGCCAAGATTACCCTCGGCCATTCCTGTCAAAAAGGGGTCCATGTCATAAGTGACACAATAAAACAGTCTCTTTTTTAGTGTACCCCTTGGCTTTGTGTTCTTGCATGGATGTGGGATTGGAGGGGCCATTCTGGAGACTAAATAAAGTCTCCTGAAATTAAACTATCCTGGATCTGTTAGTTACAGCATCTAAAGGTGCCAAATATATAACCACTAGAAGAAAATTTAACATATTTGAGTGAGTCCTTTGTTTTATTCATTCAAGACAGCGGAGTTATTTCTCACCAACAAGATATTTAAGACTGTAGCATTATTTCTAAAACGTGACCTAATTAATCCTATGACTTTTAAACTACTAGATTTCAGTACTTAAAAACATCAAGCTCATTGTCTTAGAGCACATGCGTTCCATTATAAAAATTTATCATGCCCCCTCCCCTCAAATATACACAGCGCTGGCAAGCTTAGGCGTTCCATCCTTTTTTTCTCCCCTAAACATCTGCTGTTAGTCAGTGCTAGCCTAATTACAAAGGGATAATCCCAATTGAATCCAATTGAATGCTATAACTCTTGTTTTCTGAATGTCATAATTTGAAAATGCTGTTTTATTTTAAGAGCAATATTGAATATTTAACAGTTAAGCTTGTTCAATTGATAATGAATTTTTAAAAGCCCTTAGGGCATTTAAGCCTAGTGAAAATAAAAGTGAAATGAGGTTGCCGCATGGAGAAGAAACCATACAGTACACAGAAGAGTCCTCTCAAAAATCTTCAGAGGGCTTCCCTGGTGGCGCAGTGGTTGAGAGTCCACCTGCCAATGCAGGGGACACGGGTTCGTGCCCCGGTCCGGGAAGATCCCACATGCCTCAGAGCGGCTGGGCCCGTGAGCCATGGCCGCTGAGCCTGCGTGTCCGGAGCCTGTGCTCCGCAACGGGAGAGGCCACAATGGTGAGAGGCCCACGTACAGAAAAAAAATCTTCAGAAAACTAGGCTAATGAAGATGGAGTAGGTATATTCTAGAAGACAAAACCAGGGTCAGTTGGTGTAAAGCTCAGTTTAGCACTTAACCTTCCTAATTGTCAAGCTACCCATTGAGAGAATGTGTTTCCTTGCAATGTGGTGAGCTCCCTTGTCACTAGAGTGTTTCAGTCTAGGCAGCCAGTGGATAAGGATGCTTTCTTCCAGTAACAGGCCATGAACATCTCAAAGTATTTTTTTTTTAATCTATTATTTTGCCGTCCAAAAAATTTTCATCTCTATTGAGCATCAGTTATGAGCGAGTCAAATGACTAGTTTGGAAGGGATTTGTACCTTGGTTAGGAAGTTAAAATGACTCAAAATTTCCTTTTATCTCTGCGCCTGTGGTTCTCTGATGGAGGTGTACTAAAATTGTTAGAGAAGCATATATAGCATATGGTAAACAACAGCTTGCAAATGGAAAATGTCTTTGATAATTTAACCTGAACTGCATTATATTCAATAATGGATTTTCTTTATAACAACAGAACAAAATAGAGTTGGCACAGAGTAGATCACTTTGATACTTTTAATAGTCTCAGTGTGGATTTTATTTATTTAAGAGCCAACAATTCTCAACAGCATATTTTCCGTGTTTCTGACTGTAACAAAACATTTTCCTCACTGTTCCATTGTAAATATTCCTCTTGCCGGAATTTTTTTTAATTCTGAGATTTAAACCTGTACATTTCAATTGTCTGTGACCTTTTGATTTTACTTTCAATGGTTGAAGAATTTGGTTTTATAAATCTCAGAAGCTTGAAAAGTCTTGTCTCTACCCCTCAAGCCCATTTCACTTGCCAATAATTATTTTGTAAGTAGGGTTGAAATGAACTCAGCTGGCCTTATGAAATGTTTAAACTTGCACAAACAACGACATTTTTGTTCAACAAATAGCACTTCACTCAGCCAAAATTGCTTTGGACATTGCCATTACAAATACTGTTCAACTTCAGAAATCATGTTTGTAAATTAGATAAGCCAAAATAAAGGACAATTAGGTTGATATTATATTAGCATACTTAAAAATTATATACCTGTAAATTGTTAGTTTTTTTTTTTTTAAAGTCAGCATTGTCCACAGAATGTACTATATTCTGACTTTAACTGTAGTTCCTAGAGATAGGTTACAAACATAATTATTAAATGGTTTAAAGACATTGTTTTTAATGCTAGCAGATTACCGGGAGAAAGATTAGTTTTCACATACATTGCTGAAGACAAAATTATTTCCCCCTTACCAACTTTAAATGCTTTGTCAAAAAAAAAAAAAAAAGGCAAACCAATTTACTTTTTTAAGCATTTTGATACCCAGTATGAACCTAACATTATGTACTGTTAGAAAAGGATTCTCAGTATTACGAGTTTAGGGTTAGAGAGAAACAAGGTGTCTCTGAATTTGATTTTGCAAATTCCCATGTGTATCCAAGACTGGGTTCACTTACAAGATTGGGTCTCAATGAAAGGTTCTAACATTCTCACAAATGTCTTTATAAACATAAGGGTCTTGTACATTTGACACCTGACATACATTTGGCAGGACCTGGCAATGTCACCAAATCTGTTATTTCAACTAACTGCTAATGAATCCAAAATGTTTTTCTGGCAACGTCATAACCTCTTTTCAGGACATAGGCTGTTTTGCATCCTTGATGTAAGCTGGAATTACGACCTCTACAAATAGAGGTCAGTTTCATTTTTATTATTGGACAGTGGAAGGTGCCTTCTTTTTAACTGAACGAAGTCATAGCAGGTAAGTGGCTGTGATTTCCCACTAGCTCAACTCTCTGCTCTCTATCCATTCCACACAAATATTCACTGTCATTTTTGGTCTTTGCAGCTACTCCCATTTCATAAATCAATGCAGCATTACCCTCTCTAGTTCCCTTTTGCCCCTCAAGGGTTGGTCGTAGTGTCAGCCATAAGGCATCACATTCAGTATATTTCTAGAATCCTTAGCTCGAGTTCAAAGTTAAGCAACACTGTGGTAGAGATGGTTAGCAGAAAGCAGCTGCTCCATTCAGCAGTTTCTGGGTAACTTTCATACCCCACATGATGTGTTTTTTGCAGCTGTACTGAGACTTGGAGAAATCAGAAGAGGTCTGTTCCCTTTTTAATGTAAAATTCTCTCTGGTGGAGAATTAAATCAAACCTGAATGATTTAGCTTTTTCTTTTCCTGGAAATGGAGACGTGAAAAAATCCCGATGATAAACACACATCCCATCAACCCCACCAGCCATTTACATAAAAAGGTCACAGTCCTGTATAGTTGTATCTGCATGGCAAGCTCTGTTCTGGGTTTCCCCAACAGCTCTGCTATGACCAGACCTATCAGGAAAGATTAACAGGACCCTGATATATCAGAATTTCAAAAGCATGACAGGCTGGATTGGGTTTGTGTCCATGTATCTTTGTAGCTACATGAAATCAACATGATATGCTATTCAGTCTTTCTGCCTCCAGCTGCACCAAGATTATCCCCCTTCAGTGTGTTCACTGCACCTGTCTACAGCAGTTCTGTGATCCAACTCCAGTGATCCTGTGTCTCAGGAAGGTTGCAAGTTCCTCTGAGGCCTACTGCTTCCTACACACTTGTAAACTGACCACAGCAGGCTCTCTTGTGGGTCATTCACCACAAGCATTGAGCCCAGGGGTCAGTCTACTGTAGAACCAGCTCCCTAGGAGAAAACTGCTCTTGATCATGCCCACTCATCCACACCCACTCTCACAGGCCTCTCACCCACCAGGAGAGGGCATGGAAGCTGGGACACCATTCCTAAGGGCTCTCCATCTCAAGGTTTCTTTCCCTCAGGGTCTGCGATTCTTAATTCACAGAGTTCTGACCTTTCCTTAACATATCAAGAAAGTTTGCTGAGAGTTCAGTTCAGTCCTGAGGTCCTCGGGAGCACCGTATCCAGAGTCCTGACACTGTAGGCAATCTGGGGTCAGAAAACTGTGTTCAGGAGATTGGCCAAGATGGCCAAGTAGAAAGACCCTGAGCTCACCTCCTCTCACTGAAACACCAAAATCACAACAATCTCCAGAACAACCATTGATGAAAAAGACCAGAACCTGCCAAAAAAGGTCTACAAAAAAAAGACATAAAGAAGAGACAGGTAGGAGGGGCCAATTCACAATACAGTCAAGTCCCATGCCCCTGGGTGGGAGACCCACAAACTGGAGAATTACATGGCAGAGGTTCCCCCAAAGGAGAGGTTCAAGCCCCTTGTCAGGCTCCCCAGTCCAGGGGTCCTGAACCAGGAAGACAAGCCCACAGAGCACATATAGCTTTGAAGGCCAGCAGGGCTTTCTTCTGGGAGTCACAGAGGGCTGAGAGAAATACAGATTTCACTGTTAAGGGGTGTACACAAAATCTCACATGCTCTAGGACCCAGGGAAGAAGCAGTAATTTGAGAGGAGCCTGGGTCAGACATACCTGCTGATTTTGGAGAGTCTCCAGGAGAGGCAGGAGGTAACTACAGTTCACCCCGGAAATATGGACACTGGCAGGAGCCATTTTGGGGAGCTCCTTCTACCATGTAGACACTGCTACTTCCAGTGCCATTGGGGAGTCCCTCCCTCTAGCTCATTAGTGCTAAGACCTGGTCCCACCCAACAGCCTGTAGGAGCCAGTGCTGAGATGCCTCAAGCCAAGGAACTAACTGGGTAGGGACACAGCCCCACTCATCAGCAGACATGCTGCCCTAAGACCCCCCTGAGCCCATAGCCACTTCAGGATGTGGCCCTGCCCACCAGAGGGCCCAGGACCCAGTTCTACCCACCAGTCGGCAGGTACCAGCCCCAGAATGCCCTGGGGCCTAGCCCTGCCCACCACAGAGCCTGCTCTAGCCTCTGGACCAGCCTCATCCACCAAAGGGCAGGCACTAGACTCATGAAAACCACCATCCCATAGCCCATCAGCAGGCCACACCCTGCCTTGTGACCAGCTGGACCCAGCCCTACACACTAGCAGGCTCACACAAGCTTTGAGACACCCTGGGCCCCATACCCAACCGAGTCAGGAACTACCTCCCACCACCAGAGATCCAACACCAGCTCTGCGACCTCTGAGTCTTACAACCAGACTCCAGGAACTGGCTCTACCCACCAGTAGGCTGATCCTAACTCCAGGACCTGGCTTCACCCACCAGTGGGAAGGCAATAGCCCGAGTCTTCTGGACCGTGACTCCACCCACCAGTGAGCCAACATAAGGCCTGGGGCCCCCTGGGGTTCTGCAGTCAGCCACCTCATGGCCCACTCCCACCAACCAGCGGCCAGCAGCCTCTACAGAAGGTAGGGCCTGGCAACCAACCGGACCAGGGTCCAACCAAGCCTACCAGATTGCCCACAGAGTCAGTCTACCACAACAGAAGGACCCACACAGTCCTCATAGGGGAGCCTCTAAAGCATACAGCCCGGTAACAAGAGGGGAGTGTGCTGCTGAGACACATGACCTCTCCAACAAAAGGCCACTTCTTCAAGCTTGGGAAACCTAACCAACCTACCAGACACAAAAATAGAAACAGCAACTTATGCAAAATGAGGCAACAGAGGAACATATTCCAGACGAATGAACAAGAGAAAACCCCAGAAGAACTAAGTGAAATGGAGAGAGGCAATCTACCCGATAAAGAGTTCAAAGAACTCAGGAGGGGCTTCCCTGGTGGCGCAGTGGTTGAGAGTCCGCCTGCCGATGCAGGGGACACGGGTTCATGCCCCGGTACAGGAAGATCCCACATGCCGCAGAGCGGCTGGGCCCATGAGCCGTGGCCACAGAGCCTGCGCGTCCGGAGCCTGTGCTCCGCAGCAGGAGAGGCCACAGCAGTGAGAGGCCCGCGTACCGCAAAAAAAAAAAAAAAAAAAAAAAAAAAAAAAACTCAGAAGAAGGAATGCACAGAGCAAGAAGTTAGAAGTTTTTAAGAGAGTTAGAAAATATAAAGAACCACCATATAAAGGATACAATAATTGAAATGAAAAATACACTAAATGATACCAAGGAATGGGTCAACAAGCTGAAATGATACAAAGGAATGGGTCACAAGTGGAAATCACTGACGCTGAACAGGAGAAAATGAAAAGAAATGAGGACCATTTAAGAGACCTCTGGGACAACATAAGCACACTAATGTTTGCATTTTAGAAGTCCCAGGAGAAGAGAAAAAGAAAGGTGTTGAGAACATGTTTGAAGACAGTAGCTGAACACTTCCTTAACCTGGGAAAGGGAACAGATATCCAAATTCAGGAAGCACACAGAGTCCCATACAGGTTAACACAAAAAGGAACACACCGAGACACATGACAATTAAAAGGGCAAAAATTAAATATAGAGAGAATATTAAAAGCAGCAAGGGAAAAGAAATAAGTTATATACAAGGGAATTCCCAAAAGGCTATCAGATGACTTTTCAGGAGAAACTGCAGGCCGGAAGGGAGTGGCATGATGTATTAAAAATGGTGAAAGGGAAAAACCTACAACAATGAATACTCAGCAAGGCTCTTGCTTAAATTTGATGAAGAGATCAAAAGATTTACAGACAAGCAAAAGATAAGAGTTCAGCACCACCAAAACAGCTTTGCAAGAAACATTACAGGAACTTCTCTACATAAAAAAAGTCAACAACTAGGAAGATGAAAATTACAAAATGAAAAAGCTCATCAATAAAGGCAAACATACAGTAAAGGGAGAAAATCATCCACATACATAGCTAGTAGGAAGGAGAAAAGAGTAGTAAAATCATCTATATCCACAATCAGCAGTTAAGGGATACAGAAAACAATTAGCTGCAAAATATGTTGTCGAAAACAGTTATAGAGAGGGGAGGAGTGTACAAATGCAGGATTGCTAAAATGTATTTGGAAGTATGAAAAGCAACTTAAATCACATATAAATATTTCTAAATATATTAAACCTTCATGGTAACCAAAAACTAAAAATTTATAATAGAAATTTAAAATGTGGATGCCACATATATAAAATGGAATATTACTCACCCAAAAAAAAGAAACAAAATTGAGTTCTTTGTAGTGAACTGGATGGACCTAAAGACTGTCATACAGAGTGAAGTAAGTCAGAAAGAGAAAAACACCATATGCTAACACATATATATGGACTCTAAAAAAAAATGATTCTGAAGTTACTAGGGGGAGGACAGGAATAAAGACACAGACATAGAGAATGGACGTGAGGACATGGGGAGGGGAAAGGGTAAGCTAGGACGATGTGAGAGAGAGCGGCATGGACATATATACACTACCAAATGTAAAAGAGATAGATAGGAGGAAGCAGCCACATAGAACAGGGAGATCAGCTCAGTGCTTTGTGACCACCTAGAGGGGTGGGATAGGGAGGGTGGGAGCGAGATGCAAGAGGGAGGAGATATGGGGATATATGTATATGTACAGCTGACTCACTTTGTTATAAAGCATAAACTAACACACCATTTTAAAGCAACTATACTCCAATAAAGATGTTAAATAAATTAATTAATAAAAAAATGTGGATGCCAGGTGTGGGACACAAGATGGCGGAGTAGAAGGACTTGAGCTCACCTCCTCTCACAAAAACACCAAAAATCACAACTAACTGCTGAATAACTATCAACAAAGAGACTCAGAGCTACCAAAAACGATAATCTACACCCGAAAACAAAGAAGCCACAGTGAGACAGCAGGAGGGGGGCTTTCAAGATATAATTAAATCCCATACCCATCAGGTGGGCATAAATTACTTGAAAATAATTTATCACAGAGGTTCTCCCACAGGAGAGAGAATTCTGAGCCCTACATCAGGCTCCCCAGCCAGGGGGTCTGGCATCAGGAGGAGGAACCCCCGAGCATTTGGCTTTGAAGGCCAGTGGGTCTTGAGTGCAGGACCTCCACAGGACTGGGAGAAACAGAGACTCCACTCTTGGAGAGCACACACAAGTTTTCATGTGCACTGGGACCCACAGCAAAGCAGTGACTCCATAGGAGCCTGAGCCAGACATAACTGTGGGTCTCAGAGAGCCTCCTAGGGAGTCAGTGGATCAGCTGTGGCTCACTGTGGGGGCAAAGACACTGGCAGCAGACATTCCACGAAATACTCATCTGCATGAGCTTTCCTGGAGGTTGCCATTTTGGCAACAAGACCTAGCCCCACCCAAAAGCCTGCAGGCTCTGATGCTGGGATGCCTCAGGCCCAACTACCAACAGGGTGGGAACACAGCCCCACCTATAAGCAGACAAGCTGCCTAAAGTCCTCCAGAGCCAACAGCCGCCTGTTAAATACACCACTTGAGATGACCCTGTCCACCACAGGGACAAGACCCAGCTCCACCCATCAGTGGGCAAGGCACCAGACCCTCACACCAGGAAGCCTGCACAAACACCTGGACCAACTTCAACCACCAAGGGGAAGACACCAAAACCAAGAGGAAATACAAACCTGCAGCCTGAGGAATCGAGACCACAAACACAGAAAGTTAGACAAAATGAGATGGCAGAGAAATATGTTCCAGGCAAAGGAAAAAGATAAAACCCCAGAAGAACAACTAAGGGAGGTGAAGACAGACTATCTACCTGAAAAATAATTTAAAGTAATGATGGTAAAAGATGATCCAAGATCTCAAAAAAAGAATGAAGGCACAGAACAGAAGGATAAAAGAAATGTTTAATAAAGAGCTACAAGCAAGTAAACAATACAATAACTGAAATGAAAAATATACTAGAAGGAGTCCATAGCAGAATAACTGAGGCACAAGAACGAATAAGTGAGCTGGAAGACAACTTGGTGGAAAACACTGCTGCAGAACAGAATAAAGAAAAAAATGAAAAAAAATGAGTACAGTCTCAGAGACTTCTAGGACAACATTAAAAACACTGACATTTGCATTATAGGGGTCCCAGAAGGAGAAGAGAGAGAGAAAGGGCCTGAGAATATATTTGAAGAGATAATAGCTGGAAAATTCCCTAACATGGGAAAGGAAACACTCACTCAAGTCCAGGAAGCACAGAGAATCACATACATGGTAAACCCATGGAGGAACACACTGAAACACATTAATCAAATTGACAAAAATTAAAGACAAAAGGAAGATATTAAAAGCAACAAAGCAAAGCAACACACAACATACAAGTGAATCCCCATAAGGTTATCACCTGATTTTTCATCAGAAATGCTGCAGGCCAGAAGGGAGGGGCACAATATATTTAAAGTGATGAAAGGCAAAAACCTATGACCAAGAATACTCCACCCAGCAAGGCTCTTGTTCAGATTCAACAGAGAAATCAAAAGCTTTACAGACAAGCAAAAGCTAAGAGAATTCAGCATATCCAATCCAGATTTACAGCAAATGCTAAAGGAACACTGCTCTTGGCGAAAAAGAAAAGGCCACAACTAGAAACAAGAAAATTATGAATGGGACAGCTCATTGGTAAACACAAACATACAGCAAAGGTTGGAAATCATCCACATACAAAATGCAATATCAAAACCAATAATGGTGAGGAGACTACAAATGCAGGATATTGGAACTGCATTTGAAATTAAGAGACCAGCAACTTAAAACAGTCATGTATATATAGAGACTACTGTATGAAAACCTCATGGTAACTGCAAACCAAAACTCTACACTAGATACACACACAAAAAAGAAAAAGGAATCAAAACAACACTTAAAGACAGTCATCAAATCGCAAGAAAATAGAACAAAAGAGGAAGGCAGGAAAAGAGACATACAAAAACAAATCCAAAACAATTAACATGATGGCAATAAGAACATACATATTGATAATTACCTTAAGTGTAAATGGATTAAATGCTCCAACCAAAAGACATAGACTGGCTGAATGGATACAAAAACAAGACCCATAGATATGCTCTGTACAAGAGGCCCTCTTCAGCTCTAGGGGACAAATAAAGACTGAAAGTGAGGGGTTGGGAAAAGGCATTCCATGCAAATGTAAAATCAACAGAAAGCTGGGGTAGCAACAATCATATCAGACAAAATACAGACTGTCACAAGAGACAAAGACAAAGGAGGACACTACTTAATGATTAAGGGACCAATCCAAGAAAAATATGTAACAATTGTAAATATATATGCACACAAGAAAGGAGCACCTCGACACATAAGGCAGATGTTAACTGCCGTAAGGGGAGAAATTGACAGTAACGCGATAATAGTGGAGGCTTTTAACACCCCCACTTTCCTCAACGGAGAGACTTGAGACAGAAAATCAATAAGGAAACACAGGCTTTAAATGAAACACTGGACAAGATGGACTTAATTGATATTTATAGAACATTTGCCAAAAGCGGAATACACATTCTTCTTATGTGCACATGGAACATTCTCCACAATTGATCATGTGCTGGGCCACAAAGCAAGCCTCAATAAATTTAAGAACACTGAACTCACATTAAGCGTCTTCTCCAAGAACAACACTATGAGATTACAAATCAACTACTAGGAAAAAGAAAACTGTAAAAAATCACAAACACGTGGAAGGTAAGTAATATGCTACTAAATAACCAACGGATCACTGAAGAAATCAAAGAGGAAATCAAAACATACATAGAGACAAATGAAGATGAAAACACAATGATCCACCACCTACAGGGCACAGCAAAAACTTTTCTAAGATGGAAGTACACAGCAATAAAATCTTATATCAGGAAGCAAGAAAAGTCTCAACTAAATGACCTAACCTTACACCTAAAGAAACTAGAGAAAGAAGAACAAATAAAACCCTAGGTTAGTAGAAGGAAAGAAATCATAAAGATCAGAGGAATAATAAATGAATAGAGACAAAGAAAATGATAGAAAAGATCAATGAAACTAAAAGCTGGTTCTCTGAAAAGATAAATAAAATTGATAAACTTTAACCAGACTCATCAATAAAAAAAGGGAGAGGACTCAAATCAGTAAAATTAGAAATGGAAAAGGAAAAGGTAGAACAGACACCACAGAAAGACAAAGGATCATAACAGACTACTACAAGCAACTATAGGCCAATAAAATGGACAACCTAGGGCTTCCGTGGTGGCGCAGTGGTTGAGAGTCCGCCTGCCGATGCAGGGGACCGGGAAGATCCTGCATGCCACGGAGCGGCTAGGACCGTGAGCCATGGCCGCTGAGCCTGCGTGTCTGGAGCCTGTGGTCTGCAACGGGAGGGGCCACAGAAGTGAGAGGCCCGCATACCACAAAAAAAAAAAAAAAAAAAAAAAATGACAACCCAGAAAAAATGGACAAATTCTTTGAAAGATACAATCTCCCAAGACTGAAGCAGAAGAAATATTGATAGAAAATATGAACAGGCCTATCACAAGTACTGAAATTGAAACAGATTTAAAAACCCCCAACAAACAAAAGTCCAGGACCAAATGGCTTCACAAATGAATTCTATCAAACATTTAGAGAAGAGTTAACACCTAACCTTCTGAAACTGTTACAAAATAATTGCAGAGGAAGGAACACTCCCAAACTCATTCTATGAGGCAACGATCACCCTGTCACCAAAACCAAAGATACTCCCAAAAAAGAATATTACAGGCCAATATCACTGATGAACATAGATGCAAAAGTTCTCAACAAAATACTAGCAAACTGAATCCCATAATACATTAAAAGGATCATAGACCATGATCACATGGGATTTATCCCAGGGATGCAAGGATTTGGCAATCTCTGCAAGTCAATCACTGTGACACACCACATTAACAAACTGAATAAAAACCATACGATCATCTCGGTAGATGCAGGAAAAGCTTTAGCCAAAATTCAGCACACATTTATGATAAAACCTCTCCAGAAAGTGGGTACAGAGCAAAACTACCTCAACATCATAAAAGCCACATATGACAAAGCCACAGCTAACATCACACTCATAGGAGAAAAGCTGAAAGCTTTTCATGTAAGATCAGGAACAAGACAAGGATGTTCACTCTTGCCACTTTTATTCAATGTAGTTGTAAAAGTCCTAGCCATGGAGGTGAAAAAAAGAAATCCAAATTGGAAAAGAAGTAAAACTGTCATTGTTTGCAGATGACATGATACTCTACATAAAAAATCCTAAAGATGCTACCAGAAAACTACTAGAGCACATCAATGAATTTGGTAATGTTGCAGGATACAAAATTAATACACCAAAATCTGTTGCATTTCTATAACCTAACGATGAAAGACCAGAAAGAAATTAAGGGAACAACCCATTTACCATCACATCAAAAAGAATAAAATACTTAGGAATAAACCTACCTAAGGAGGCATAAGACCTGTACTCCAAAAACTGTAAGACGCTGATGAAAGAAATCAAAGATGACACACACAGATGGAAAGATATACCATGTTCTTGGATTGGGAGAATCAATATTGTCAAAATGACTATACTACCCAAGGCAATCTACAGACTCAATGCAATCCCTATCCAATTACCAATGTCATTTTTCACAGAACTAGAACACAAATGTTTTAAATTTGTATGGAAACCCAAAAGACCCCAAGTAGCCAAAATAATCTCAAGAAAGGAAAACAGAGCTGGAAGAATCAGACCCCCTGAATTCAGATTACACTACAAAGCTACCGTCATCCAAACAGTATGCTACTGGCATTAAAAAAGGACATATATATCAATGGAAGAGGGCAGAAAGCCCAGAAATAAACCCACACACCTATGGTCAATTAATCTATGGCAAAGGAGGAAAGACTGTACAAGGAAGAAAGGACAGTCTCTTCAATCAGTGGTGCTGGGAAAACTGGATAACTACATGTAAAGAAATGAAACTAGAATATTCTGTAACACCACACACAAAACTAAACTCAAAAGGATTAAAGAACTAAATGTAAGACTGGATTCTATAAAACTCCTAGAGGAAAACATATGCAGAACACTCTTTGACATAAATGGCAGCAGTATCTTTTTGGATCAGTCTCCTAGAATAATGGAAATAAAATCAAAAATTAAAAAATAGGACCGAATTATACTCAAAATCTTTTGCACAGCAAAGGAAACCATAAACAAAATGAAGAGACAACCCATAGAATGGGAGGAAATATTTGCTAATGATGTACCTGACAAGGGATTAATCTCCAAAATACACAAAAAGCTCATACTGCTGAATATCAAAAAAAACCCAAAACAACCCAATACAAAAATGGGCAGAAGATCTAAATAGACATTTCTCCAAAGAAGACATACAGATGGCCCAGTGGCATATGAAAAGATGCTCAACATCACTAATTATTAGAGAAATGTAAATCCAAACTACAGTGAGGTATCACTGCATGCCAGTGAGAATGGTCATCATTAAAAAGTCTACAAACAATAAATGCTGGAGAGTGTGTGGAGAAAAGAGAACCCTCTTCCTACACTATTGTTGAGAATGTAAATTGGTACAACCATTGTGGAGAACAGTATGGAGGTCTCTTAAACTAAAAATAGAACTACCATATGATCCAGCAATCCCACTCCTGGGCATCTATCCAGAGGAAACCATAATTCTGAAAGATACATGAACCTCAATGTTCAATGCAGCACTATTTACAATAGCCAAGACATGGAAGCAACCTAAATGTCCATCGACAGAGGAATGGATAAAGAAGATGTGGTACATATATACAAGGAATATTATTAAGCCATTAAAAAGAATAAAATAATGCCATTTGCTGCAACATGGGTGGACCTAGAGATCATCATACAAGTTGAAGTCACACAGAAAACAGACAAACATCATATGATATCACTTATATGTGGAATCTAAAAAATGATACAAATGAACTTATTTACAAAACAGAAACAGACTCAGACTTCAAAAACATCTTTATGGTTATCAAAGGGGAAAGGTAGGGGGAGGGATAAATTAGGAATTTGGGATTTACATATACACACTACTATATATAAAATACATAATCACTAAGGACCTCCTGTATATCACAGGGAACTCTATTCAATATTCTGTAATAACCTATATGGGAAAATAATCTGAAAAACCATGCATGTATGTATATTACAACTGAATCACTTTGCTGTACACCTGAAAGTAACACAATATGGTTCATCAATGGTATTCTAATATAAAAAAGAATTATTTAAAACGAAAACAAAAATCTATAATAGATACATGCAAAAAGCAAAAGGAGTCCAAAGACAACAAATCACAAAAGAACAAGAGATACTTATGAAAAAACAACCGCCAAACCATTAATAAAATGACAAACATAAGTATCAATAACTACCATAAACATAAATGGCTTAAATGCTCCAACCAAAAGACAGGGTGGCTGAATGGATTCAAAAACAAGACCCATATATATGCTGCCTAAAAGAGACTCACTTCAGATCTAAAAACACACAGACTGAAAGTGAGGGAATGTAAAAAGGTATTCCATGCAAATGGGAAATCCAGGGTAGCAGTACTTAGACAAAATAGACTTTAAAGACTGTTACAAGAGACAAAGGAGGACATTATATAATGATCAGCGGATGAATCCAAGAACCTATAACAATTTTAAGTATATATATGCCCAACACAGGAGAAGCTAAATACATAAAGCAAGTATTAACAGACAAAGAAAGGAGAAATTGACAGTAACACAACAGTAAGGGATTTTAACACCCTACGTACATCAATGGAGAGATAATCCCGATATAATCAATAAGGAAACACTGGCCTTAAATGACACATTAGGTCAAATGGACTTAATTCATATATAGAACGTTCCATCTGAAAGCAACAGAATACACATTCTTTTCAAGTGCACACAGAACATTCTCCAGGATAGATCACATTCTAGGCTAAAAAAACAAGCCTCGAGGAGGGTTGGAAGATGGCGGAAGAGTAAGACGCGGAGATCGCCTTCCTCCCCACGGATACACCAGAAATACATCTACACGTGGAACAACTCCTACAGAACACCTACTGAAGGCTGGCAGAAGACCTCAGACCTCCCAAAAGGCAAGAAACTCCCCACGTACCTGGGTAGGGCAAAAGAAAAAAAGAAAAAAACAGAGACAAAAGAATAAGGACGGCACCTGCACCAGTGGGAGGGAGCTGTGAAGGAGGAAAAGTTTCCACACACTAGGAAGCCCCTCCGCGGGCGGAGACTGCGGGAGGCGGAGGGGGGGGAGCTTCGGGACCGCGGAGTGGTGCACAGCAACAAATCATATCAAGCGTCTTTTCCAAGCACAACACTCTGAGAGTAGAAATCAACTGCAAGGAAAAGACTTACAAAAACACATGGAAGCTAAACAATATGCTACTAAATCAATCAATGGATCACTGAAGAAATCAAAGAGGAAACTAAAAAATAAATGGAGGGAGGACTTCCCTGGTGCTGCAGTGGTTAAGAGTCTGCCTGCTAATGCAAGGGACATGGGTTTGAGCCCTGGTCTGGGAAGATCCCACATGCCACGGAGCAACTAAGCCCATGTGCCACAACTACTGAGCCTGTGTGCCACAACTACTGAAGCCCACTTGCCCAGAGCCCGTGCTCTACAACAAGAGAAGCCACGCAATGAGAAGCCCGCGCATTGCAACGAAGAGTAGCCCCTGCTCACCGCAACTGGGGAAAGCCTGCCTCAACAATGAAGACCCAACACAGCCAAAACTAAATTAATTAACTTTAAAAAAATTAAATGGACAGAAGTGAAAATGAAAACACGTTGATCCAAAATCTTGGGGACCCAGCAAAAGCAGTTCTAAGAGGGAGTTTCATAGCTAGTGATACAAGCTTACCACAGGAAACAAGAAAAATCTCAAACAACCTAACCTTACACCTAAAAGGAACTAGAAAGAGAACAACCAAAGGAACTAGAAGGAGAACAACCAAAGGAACTAGAAAGAGAACAACCAAAGGAAAGAAATCAAAGATCACAGCGAAGTAAATGAAATAGTTTCCTTGATCTTTTCTACTTTTTTTAGTCTAAGAGTTGGCTCTTTGAAAAGATAAAGAAAACTGATAAACCTTTAGCCAGACTCATCAAACAGGAGAGGGCCCAAATCAATAAAATCAGAAGTGAACATATGATCAAGGGATCAATCCAAGAAGAAGATATAACAATTGTAAATATTTATGCACCCAACACAGGAGCACCTCAATACACAAGGCTAATGCTAACAGCCATAAGAGGGGAAATCGACAGTAACACAATCATAGTAGAGGACTTTAACATCCCACTTTCACCAATGGACCGATGACCCAAAATGAAAATAAATAAGGAAACACAAGCTTTAAATGATACATTATGATGGACTTGATATGACATTCCATCCAAAAACAACAGAATACACTTTCTTTTCAAGTGCTCATGGAACACTCTCCAAGATAGATCATATCTTGGGTCACAAATCAAGCCTTGATAAATTTAAGAAAAATTGAAATCATATCAAGTTACTTTTCCAACCACAATGCTATGAGATGTGATGTCAATTACAGGAAAAAATCTGTAAAAAATAAACACATGGAGGCTAAACAATATGCTACTAAATAACCAAGAGATGACTGAAGAAATCAAAGAGGAAATTAAAAATTACCTAGACACAAATGACAATGAAAACACGATGACCCAAAACCTATGGGATGCAGCAAAAGCAGTTCCAAGAGGGAAGTTTACAGCAATAAAATCGTACCACAAGAAACAAGAAACATCTCAAATAAACAACCTAACCTTGCACCTAAAGCAATTAGAGAAAGAATAACAAAGTATCCCCAAAGTAAGCAGAAGGAAAAAAATCATAAAGATCAGATCAGAAATAAATGAAAAGGAAATGAAGGAAACGATAGCAAAGACCAAGAAAACCAAAAGCTGGTTCTTTGAGAAGGTAAACAAAATTGATAAACCATTAGCCAGACTCATCAAAAAAAAGGGAGAAGACTTAAATAGAATTAGAAATGAAAAAGGAGAAGTAACAACTGACACTGCAGAAATACAAAGGACCATGAGAGATTACTACAAGCGACTCTATGCCAATAATAACAGACAACCTGGAAGAAATGGACAAATTCTTAGAAAACCACAACCTTCCAAGACTGAACCAGGAAGAAATAGAAAGTATGAACAGACCAATCACAAGCACTGAAATTGAAGCTGTGATTTAAAATCTTCTAACAGGGCTTCCCTGGTGGCGCAGTGGTTGAGAGTCCGCCTGCCGATGCAGGGGACGCGGGTTCGTGCCCCGGTCCGGGAAGATCCCACGTGCCGCGGAGCGGCTGGGCCCGTGAGCCAACGGGGGGGGCCCCCCAACCCAAAAAAAAAAAAAAAAAAAAAAAAAAAAAATCTTCTAACAAACAAAAGCCAAGGACCACACAGCTTTACAGGCAAATGCCATCAAACATTTACAGAAGAGCTAACACCTATACATCTCAAACTCTTCCAAAATACAGCAGAGGGAGGAACACTCCCAAACTCATCCTACGAGGCCACCATTGCCCTGACACCGAGACCAGGCAAAAATGTCACAAAGAAAGAAAACTAAAGGCCAATATCACTGATGAGCGTAGATGCAAAAATCCTGAATAAAATACTAGCAAACAGAATCCAACAGCACAGCAAAAGGATCATACACCATGGTCAACTGGGGTTTATCCTAGGAATGCAAGGATTCTTCAATATATGAAAATCAATCAATGTGATACACCATATTAAAAAATGGAGGGATGAAAACCATATGATCATCTCAATAGATGCAGAAAAAGCTTTCAACAAAATTCAACACCTATTTATGACAAAAGCCCTCCAGAAAGTAGGCATAGTTGGAAATTACCTCAACATAATAAAGGCCATATATGACAAACACACAGCCAACCTCATTCTCAATGGTGAAAAACAAACCATTTCCTCTAAGATCAGGAACAAGACAAGGTTGTCCACTCTCACCACTATTATTCAACATAGTTTTGGAAGGTGTAGCTACAGCAATCAGAGAAGAAGAGTAAATAAAAGGAATCCAAATCAGAAAAAAAGTAAAGCTGTCACTGTTTGCAGATGACAAGATACTATACATAGAGAATCCTAAAGATGTTACCAGAAAACTACTAGAGCTAATCAATGAATTTGGTAAAGTAGCTGGATACATAATTAATGCACAGAAATCTCCTGCATTCCTATACACTAATGATGAAAAATCTGAAAGGGAAATTAAGGACACATTCCCATTTACCACTGCAACAAAAAGAATAATACCTAGGAATAAACCTACCTAAGGAGACAAAAGACGTGTATGCAGAAAACTGTAAGACACTGATGAAAGAAATTAAAGATACAAACAGATGGAGAGACATACCATGTTCTTGGACTGGAAGAACCAACATTGTGAAAATGACTATACTACCCAAAGCAATCTACAGATTCAAGGCAATCCCAATCAAACTACCAATAGCATTTTTCACAGAACTAGAATAAAAAGTTTCACAATTTGTATGGAAACACAAAAGACCCCGAATAGCCAAAGCAATCTTAAGAAAAATGGAGCTGGAGGAATCAGGCTCCCTGACTTCAGACTATACTACAAAGCTACTGTACTCAAGACACCATGGTACTGGCACAAAAACAGAAATATAGTTACATGGAACAAGATAGAAAGCCTTGAGATAAACCCACGCACATATGGTCAGCTTATCTTTCATAAAGGAGGCAAGAATATACAGTGGAGAAGAGACAGCCTCTTCAGTAATTGGTGCTGGGAAAACTGGACAGCTACATGTAAAAGAATAAAATTAGAACACTCCCTAACACCGTACACAAAAATAAACTCCAAATGGATTAAAGACCTAAATTTAAGGCCAGACACTATAAAACTCTTAGAGGCAAACATAGGCAGAGCACTCTATGACATACATCACAGCAAGATCCTTTTTGACCCACCTCCTAGAGAAATGTAAATAAAAACAAAAATAAACAAATGAGACCCAATGAAACTTAAAAGCTTTTGCACAGCAAAGGAAACCATAATCAAGACAAAAAGACATCCCTCAGAATGGGGGAAAATATTTGCAAATGAAGCAACTGACAAAGGATTAATCTCCAAAATTTACAAGCAGCTCATGCACCTCAATATCAAAAAAACAAACAGCCCAATCCAAAAATGGGCAGAAGACCTAAAAAGACATTTCTCCAAAGAAGATATACAGATTGCCAAGAAACGAAAGAATGCTCAACATCATTAATCATTAGAGAAATGCAAATCAAAACTACAATGAGGTATCACCTTACACCAGTCACAATGGCCATCATCCAAAAAATCTACAAACAATAAATGCTGGAGAGAGTGTGGAGAAAAGGGAACCCTCTTGCACTGTTGGTGGGAATGTAAATTGATACAGCCACTATGGAGAACAGTATGGAGGTTCCTTAAAAAACTAAAAATAGAACTACCATATGACCCAGCAATCCCACTACTGGGCATGTACCCTGACAAAACCATAACTCAAAAAGAGTCATGTACCACAATGTTCATTGAAGCTCCATTTACAATAGCCAGGACATGGAAGCAACCTAAGTGTCCATCAACAGAGGAATGGATAAAGACGATGTGGCACATATATACAATGGAATATTACTGAGCCATAAAAAGAAACGAAATTGAGTTATTTGTAGTGAGGTGGATGGACGTAGAGTCTGTCATACGGCATGAAGTAAGTCAGAACAAGAGAAACACGTACCGTATGCTAACACATATATACGGACTCTAAAAAAAAAAATGGTCATGAAGGACCTAGGGGCAGGATGGGAATGAAGACGCAGACCTACTAGATAATGGACTTGAGGACACGGGGAGGAGGAAGGGTAAGCAAGGACAAAGTGAGAAGTTGGCATGTACATATATACATTACCAAATGTGAAACTGATAGCTAGTGGGAAGCAGCCCCATAACACAGGGAGATCAGCTCAGTGCTATGTGACCACCTAGAGGGGTGGGATAGGGAGGGTGGGAGGGAGACACAAGAGGGAGGAGATATGGGGATATATGTATATGTATATCTGATTCACTTTGTTATAAAGCAGAAACTAACACAACAGTGTAAAGCAATTATACTCCAATAAAGATGTTAAAAAAAAAAAGAAACTGAGTTATTTGTAGTGAAGTGGATGGACCTAGAGTCTTTCCTACAGAGTGAAGTAAGTCAGAAAGAGAAAAACAAATTCTGTATGCTAACACATATATGTGGAATATAAAAAAAAATGGTTCTTAAGAACCTAGGGGCAGGACAGGAATAGAGATACAGACATAGAGAATGGACTTGAGGACACAGGGAGGGGGACGGTTAAGTGGGACGAAGTGAGAGTGGCACGGACATATATACACTACCAAATGTAAAATAGCTAGCTAGTTGGAAGCAGCCACATAGCATAGGGAGATCAGCCTGGTGCTTTGTGACCACCTAGAGGAGTGGGATAGGAAGGGTGGGAGGGAGATGCCAGAGGGAGGAGATATGGGGATATATGTATAGCTGACTCACTTTGTTATAAAGGAGAAACTAACACACCATTGTAAAGCAGTTATACTCCAATAAAGATGTTAAAAAAAAAAAGCAATGAAAACAGAAAAGTTACACGTGATACCATAGAAATACAAAGGATCATAAGAGACTACTACACACTACTGTAGGCCAATAAAATGGACAACCTGGAAGAAATGGATAGATTCTTAGAAACGTACTATATCCCAAAACTGAACAAAGAAGAAACTAGGAATACAGAGAATAATTTACCAGAAAACTACTAGAGCTCAATGCATTTGGTAAAGTTTCAGGATACAAAACTAATACACAGAAATTGGTTGCATTTCTAAACACTAACAACAACTATCATAAAGAGAAATTAAGGAAAGAATCTCATTTACCATTGCATCAAAACGAGTAAGATACCTAGTAATAAATCTACCTAAGGAGGTAAAAGACATCATACTTGGAAAGCTGTAAGACACTGAGGAAAGAAATTGATGACAACACAGATGGAAAGATATACTGTGTTCTTGGATTGCCAGATTTAATATTGTTAAAAAGACCATACTACCCAAGGCAATCTACAGATTCAATGCAATCAAAATACCGATGACAATTTTCACAGAAAAAATTTTCAATTTGTATGGAGACACAAAGACCCCAAAGAGCCAAAATAACCTTGAGAAAGAAGAACAGAGCTGTAGGAATCATGCTTCCTCACTTCACACTATACTATAAAGCTACAGTCATTTTAAAAGAGTATAGTACTGGCACAAAAACAGACACAGAGATCAATGGAATAGAGAGCCCAGAAATAAACCCACACACTTATGTTCAATTAATCTCTGACAAAGGAGTCAAGAGTATATAATGGGGAAAAAACAGTCTCTTCAATAAGTGGTGCTGGGAAAACTGGACCGCTACATGTGAAAGGATGAAATTAGAACATTATCTACAAGGAAAAGTAAACTCAAAATAGATTAAAGACCTAAATATAATAGTGGAAACCATAAAACCTTTAGATGAAAACATAGGCACAGCAGTCTTTGACATAAATTATAGCAATATGGTTTTAGATTTGTCTCCTAAACCAAAGGAAATAAAAGCAAAACAAATAGAACCTAATTCAACTTAAAAACTTTTGCACAATAAAGGAAACCAGTGACAAAATGAAAAGAAACCTATTGAATGGGAGAACATTTGCTAATGATATGACCAATAAGGGGTGAGAAATGGAATATTTCCTGCCATATTAGTAAACAAAGGATGTCAGGGTCATCAACAATTGCAGCCCTCTAACGTGAGCCCTGAGGGAACTCAGGAAGGAAAAGAATACCTGCCATCTAGCAGCTATCAGACTGCAGCCATTCCCTATGGTGAGCCCTGAGGAAACTCAGGATGTGAAAATACAGGATACTGGCCCCATAAAGCTGAGGTGCATATCAAAGGAATGAGTTCAGTGAGCCCAGACTCTTGCATTTTCCCATACATAGAAAAGCACTAAATTCCTTAAAGAAAACCAGATATCCGAAGTTCGCAATAATCTCTTGATGTTCCTGACTACCTGCCCTTTGTTGCAAAACTTCTATATAACCTGGTTCCCCGCCCTCACCTCCCTAAAGCAGTTCTCTCAGGGTTACTTGAGATGCTGCCTCCCAGGCTTGAAGCCCTAAAAATTCCCACTGAATAAAACATAACTCTCAACTTTTAGGTTGTGAATAATGTTTTAAAGTCAACAGGGGTTAATATGCAACATGTATAAACAGTTCATACAGCTCAACATAAAAAAAAAAAGCCTAACTTTTAAAACGGGCAGAAGACCTGAGTAGACATTTTTTCCAAAGAAGACATACAGATGGCCAACAGGCACATGAAAAGTGCTGAACATTGCTAATCAGAGAAATACAAATTAAAACCACCATGAGATACCACATCACACCTGTTAGAATGGCTATCATCAAAAAGAACACAACAAATGTTTACATGGATGTTGAAAAAAAGCAACCCTGGTACACTGTTGGTAGGAACGTAAATTGGTGCATCCACTGTGGAAAACAAAAAACTAAAAACAGAACCACAATATGACCCAGCAGTTCCACTCCCGTGTACATATCCAAAAAAACCCCCACCAGTTTGAAGAGATACACGTACCCCAATGTTCACAGCAGCATTGTCTGCAATTGCCAAGATATGGAAGCAACCCAATTCTCCATCCACAGATGAATGGATAAAGATGATGTGTATAATACAATACTACTCAGCCACACACAAAAAATGAAATTTTGCCATTGCAACAACATGGATGGACCTGGAGTATATTACGCTGAGTGAAATAAATCAGAGGCATATACTCTGTTATCACTTATATGTGGAATGTAAAAAATAAAATGAATACAATGAGACAGAAACAGACATGCAGATAGAACAAGTAGTGGTTACCAGTGGGAAGAGGGAACGAGAGAGGGGCAATAAAAGGGTAGGGGATTAAGAGGTACAAACTATTACATGTAAGATGAGCAAGCTACAAGGATTTGTTGTACAGCACAGGGAATATAACCAATATCTTATAATACTTATAAATGTGTAGCTCTTAAAAATTGCAAATCACTATGTTGTACACCTGTAACATATAATATTTACATCAACCATATCGCAATGAAAAAAGTTAAAACAAAACTGTGTTCAGGTCTTAGTTCCCTTTCTAAGTTATTTAGCCAGGGCAACTCAGTGTCTGAGTTTTGTTTTCCTCATCAACATTTGGGGGTTAATAACAACACCTTCCCTATGCCCTCACAGAATCAGTATTGCCCTATATATATTTTTTTTTCTTTTTTTTTTAATCTAACACCCCTAGCTTAAGAAGCACTTGTGAACAGTGTACCTCTGAACCTCATCCCAATCCTCAGAAATTATTCTCATTGTTCAGGACTAAAGGTGTCTCGCCAAAGGTCTCTCACCTTAGAGAGGTAGAACTGAGATTAAAACCCCATACCTTCTGACAACAAAGATTGTACTCAGGGCTTCCCTGGTGGCGCAGTGGTTGGGAGTCCGCCTGCCGATGCAGGGGACACGGGTTCGTGCCCCGGTCCGGGAAGATCCCATATGCCACGGAGCGGCTGGGCCCGTGAGCCATGGCCGCTGAGCCTGCGCGTCCAGAGTCTGTGCTCCGCAACGGGAGAGGCCACAACAGTGAGAGGCCCGTGTACTGCAAAAAAAAAGGATTGTACTCAACTCTTTGTATATGCCGAAAGAAGAATGAACAGAATATGTGAAAGCAAAACGGGGACCTGCAAAGCTACAAATTACATTTGTGATTCAAGATCTAGCCTCCTGTCTTCTCTCTCAGCAACTAACTGAAGACCAAAAGAATGAGACACCCTTTGCTCAACCCTCCTGCTTCCCCTTCCCCGACCTCCCTCCACCCTCAGTAAATGTTCATCATGACCCTGTAACCCACTGCTGCCTCCCCTGTGTCATGTGAGACGTCTGATGGCAAAGAGTCTGCCTTGTCTTTGGAGCTCCACTGCCCAGCTCAGTACTTTGCTGCTGGGCTGTACCACACAGGCCTGCAAGCCTTGTGGTTGCTCAGCCTTGAGACTGAGGACTCCAGAAACAGCAACAGAGACATCAAGGGTTTATCGTAAGATTCCCTGTCCAAGTCGGAAGCAAAAGGTCCTAGAGCGACACCCCACAGTGTTAAGGCTGTCGACAAGCAGAACCTGGCAATCTTCGCCACTCGGGGGAGATGGAGGCTACAATTTAGAGGGGGAATTGATGTCAGGTTGGCTCATCAGTTACCACGGAAACCAGGACTGGGGCATGAACCTCACAGCCCCTCAGATTAACGACCATCACGAGGGCAGATGTTTCCCTTTAATAGACTAGCAGGTGGAGCCATTCTGGCCTAAGGATTAGAATAATCAGCAGCTGGGGCAGAGGGCAAGCACCTTCATGTGAGCAGGGCGTAGGTGAAGCAGGGACTGGTCCAGCAGCGGATGAACAGAGAGCAAGAGAACAGCCATCCTGAGTAGCCTGACCCTACACTCCATCCCTACATGCTCTGCATGACCCTTACCATCTTGGTCCACCCTCTTCTGCGATATCCCTGTGTTGAGTATGTACAGGTACACTGCAACCAGATACCACAAAGGCAATACAGAAACAGCTGCTAAAGAGTATCAAAAGAAAGCCAGGCACTTATTGGGTCAACTTTTCACGGAAGCCCAGAGGAGGAGGACAATGGCACTTCACTGTAGACCCAGGTATCAGGCTCATTTTACAATGAGGCCCCCATTGTCACCCGGTCCAAGAACAGATTCCCTCCACTCAGACTCAGTACAAAGTAAAAGACGTTTAATATGCACAATACAGGGAAAATCATGACCACTAAGCAAGATACAAGCAGTAACAGTATTGTGAGATAATACCACCCCTGCCTGTGGGTTTTGCCCTGGCGTGCAGTACCGTCCTGCCTGTCCATCCTCAGTTCCCACAGCTGTGCTGGTATCTGGAGAGGCAGTGTGCCAACAGACCACAGAGTTAATATAATGGTGCCTTTCTCCAATTGGGGGCCCGGATTAACGACCTTAGTGGTCTTAGGTGGGGCTGGGTAAAAGACAGGTAAAATCTGTTAGTCCCTTTCTAATCCTGTTCCCCACAGGGCAGCAAACCTACACCACTGGGGACTTACCTGCCAGTCCCAGGGTCATTTTACAATGTGTTCCCCTGGGGGTAGATCCTTTTGCCCTTTGGCAAGGGCAAAAGTGAGTTATTGTCCTGACCAATAGTTGGCAATTGTCCTTCCACGGTCAACAGCTGAACTCAGATGGTGTTGACTAGCTGCTTCTGGGTGAACATGGCGTAGGCACTGAGACGACTGCTCCTGGGATGTTCAGCTATGGTTCTTAGGGCTTGAGTTAGCCTCTGATCCACAAAGGACAGAGTGGCTTTCTGACTCAGTTGTTTAAATACTCCATTCATCCTTTCCATTAGCCCAGCAGCAGCGGGGTGGTAGGGCAGGTGGAAATGCTAGCATGTGTCATTTTTGTCAGCTCATTCCTGAACTTCACGTCTGGTAACGTGGATTCCTTGGTTACTCTCAATGCCCAGGTGGGTTCTGTAAATCACACACAACTGTTCTAGACCCTGGATAGTGGGGGGGTTTTGCATTGCTCAATGATTCAGGTAGGCCTTTTTTAATGCGTTCTACCTGCTGTAATGCACCGTCAACTGCATATAGCCATTGTTCCACCACACTGTATCGTTGCTCTGCCGGCTTGCGTAGCTGGAGCCAGAAGCCCATGGGTACTTTGATTATTTTGCCCTTCCCGCAGGCCCCAAGCAAACCCTTCCAGGTAACTAGCCACATTCAATTCACAAGCCTGTACACGAGTTAACATCCCTAAAGCCTGTTTCTGTAATTGGTTAGGGGTGGTGGGTTGGGAGTATGCTTGTATTTTGTAGATAATCCAGGTCCTTGCATTTTGTCTGTATTCACCAGCCATACCTATGCAGTCCAAAGAGTATGGGATGGCTACTTTTAAACTGGAAAGAGACTCTGAGGTTAGCAGGATAGCAGCAATATAATGGACGAGAAAGATGCTTCTCATGGGAGTCAGCTGCTATGGGGCCCCAAATGCCAGCGGACAGCCACCTCGGGATTATCACCAACTTTCCATTTGCCGACATCTCACTCATGGGAGTTTCCCCGGCCTCTTAGCTGTCTTGCCAATTGTTGTGCTGTACCCAGAAGCCTGCAGTCCTTATATAGTTGCCCAGCCTCAAGCCTGAAGAAAGAGCCCAGAAACAGCGAGAGACATTGTAACCGCGTAGGACCCTATAGGGTCTGCCTGGGAAAGACCCCTCCCCCATATCCTCTGCTTTAGCTCCTCTCTGAAGTACCCAGCTAAAAGTATCTCAGGCATATTTCCTGAGTTTTTCAGGTGCTGTAAACCACCAACAAATGATAGAAATTAACTACTTGATGATCATGAACATGTAGCCCCTAGACCTACAGGCGCCTAAGGATTAATAAAGTTAACTGCCCTATTACCTCAACATCAACCAATCAGCATGGTGCAGGAGCTGATCACATACCCTCCACTCCCCCTCCACCTCACCTGGCCTTTAAAAATGCTTTGCTGAAACCCTTTGGGGAGTTTGGGGTTTTGGGGGGCATAAGACACCTGTCCCCTTGCACGGCCCTGCAGTGAAAATCTCTCTGCTCCAAGCTCCTGCATTTTGGTATTGTTTGGCCTCACTGTGCGTCTTGCATGGGAACTTGCGTTCAATCACAACATGAATGGTTTACTGGATAGGGGATCTTACAGGTCCACAGCAAAATGTCCTGGAGTGACTCCCCACTGCATATGGCTGATGGATGGATGGTTTGCTACTCAGGGGAGAAGGAGGCTACCATTTATAGGGGGAATTGATGTCAGGTTGGCTCATTAGTTACCATGGAAACCAGGACTGGGACACGAACCTCACAGCCCCTCAGGTTAACGACCATCACCTGGGCAGCTGTTTCTCCTTAATTCTGGCCTAAGGACTAGAACAATCACGAGCTGGGGCAGAGAGCAAGCACATCCATGTGAGCAGGGTGTAGGTGAAGCAGGGACTGGTCGAGCAGGGGAGGTACAGAGAGCAAGAGAACAGCCATCTTGAGTGCCCTGACCATACACTTGCACACAGTAGGCACTTAACATGCATTGAATAGATCAATGACAGAGTGGAAGAAGTAAAAGTACAAGCGAGAACAGGAAACACCCATGTAGAAGATTAATCCACTTCCTGTCTCTCCTCCTCTTCCTCTCCTTCCTTTTGTGTTTCTCAGCAAATATTTTTTGAGCACTTGCCTTTTGCCACCTGCATGAAGCACTAGGGACAAAGATGAACGAAGCCAGGTTTCCAGACAGAGCAGCTCTTTCCCAGTTGTATCTTTGGTGAAGACATGGTTAGACTTTGCAGGCTCCTGAAGGAAGTAACAGGATGTAGGGGTCCTCACTTCTCACAGTCCTAGGAGACAGAGGACAAGATATGGGTCTATAGTAAATTCACCTTTGACATCTACAAGGCCCATGCCTAGATCTTTATGATCTGGATTAGATCATAAAGAAACACCATTAGAAATCAGAAACAACATTCTAACATATCTCCCCCTCGTAATACTGAAAAGTAGTGATTTTCAGTGGCAAGTTCACTTTTAGAGTCTTAAGTTTAAATGAAACTTACCCTGAAATCTAACACATAAAATATAGGCAGAGCTGCTTGGGTTAAAACAGAGTTAGAAAGCCTGGGGTCTCTCTACTCACTGCCTCCAAGATAATTCTTATTGAAACTTATAACTGAAAGGTCCTTTAGAGTCTTATTGATTCTACAAATGTAAGACAAATATAAAGTTAATTTTAAATGTTGATGCTTAAGCTCTAAGCCCACTGTTCTTTAATAAGGGCATTATAAACATTTTTATAGTATTTACATACGGCAGAAACTGACTAGATGCTTACCAACTCTGATTTTCCCTCCTGGGCCCTCAGAATGGCTGCATCTCCTAACTTCCTCTGCAGTTAGGTGAGGTCGGATGATGGATTCTAACTTGCTGAGATGTCAGGAGAAGTACTATATGCCAGTTCCAGGTCAAGCCTAAAACACAATCGTACGTACAATCCTCCACACTCAAAAGAAATAAACTTTATTGCATTCAACTACTGATATTTTGGGATTATCAGTTACATGTTTTTTATATTTATAAACATGTATATTTGTACATATGTATATTTGTCTAGGCTGTCTAGAGTTGTATATACATATTTATAAATATATACATGTAACTGCATTAGTCAGGATAATTTATATTTGTATTAGTCATGGTAATTTATTTTCTATATTTTTAAATATATATCTCCACTTTTTTCCCCTACAAAGAATCCACATCAGCGGTTCTTAACCTTACCTGCATGTTAGAATGACTCAAGTAGTTCTTAAACTACTTAAACACAAACTTCCTTGTGTCCAGGAAGCATCCCAGATCCATCAATTCAGAATCCCTGGAGCTGAGATCCAGCCATTATCAGTTTTAAAACTCCAGGTGATGCCAACTTGCAATCAAGACTGAGAACCAGTGCTCTAAATCATTAGGCTCATTGGGAAAGCCAGGCAACTTGGGAAAATCCACCAGGTGATTTTGATATGCATCCCATCCACTGTTAACACAACATCTTGAAGGCCAGCAGTGTCATCACCTAATAATGTTAACCTTAACACCTCCTGATTCTGCAAACTGCATCTTTTCCCTGGAGTTTGGGGTGCAGCCTCAGAAGGGAACAATCAAGTGGCAGTGAGGTGTGGGTGTCACACAGTGGTTGCCTGGACTCATTAACCTACCCCATGATAGTCACCTGACCTAGCCCTGCTGCTGCAAGATTGCAATTGTTGCCTCCATACTGGGTAGTTCCCAGGGAGTCAACATCTCCAATGTGAAGTATGTTCATAGCAAAATGTCAAGGAAACCCCTAAAAATACCTAAATCAGAAACATGGTCCAGTTAGCTCAAGTTTCCTCATCTGGTCTTTACAAAACTGGAAAATACAAATTAGTTCTTTTGAAGCAGACAGTTAACTGGTAGTGAAAATGGTAACTCATTTCAAGAAACAATTTTCTACCAAGAGCATGCAAGTTACAAGGTGGAATATGGGACCAGGCCACCGCCAAGCCGGCTGACCTGCCTCCAGGCTCACACCACTCAACTCTGAAATGCTGAAATGACAACACGGTGCCACTTACCAGGAATGGGTGATGCGTTCTGTTACCTAAACTATAAACCTCTAATATGCCTCCCAAGAAGTTTTCTGGTTCAGAAAACCACAAAAGAAAAACTAAAGACAAAAGAACTACAGAAAAAATGGGATGTGATTGCCAATATGAGTCAGAAAAAGGAAGTTTAAAATGTTTTGAGTAAGAATTCTCAGGTGTATTCCCATGTACTTCACGTGTGAAGGATGATCCAATTATAGATGACAGAAAAGATGTGAAATAACAAATCATTCCAAATAAGTGTAAATGTTATGTTACATTTGACGCATGTGATAAATTCTGTGCACTGAATATGAAGAGATCCATTTCAATTTTAAAAAATCAATTTCTTCCTGTCTCTACTAAGTAAATATTAAGAAATACTTAAACAACATCTACTTGAAGGCACCAAATTATTAGCCTGCCTAGAGCAGCCACAGGCTTGTTTTAGCCTTCCTTGAAAACTCTTTAACAGTTTTCCTCTAGAGCAGTTCAGACTTTAATGAACACACACATTAGCCACAGATCTTATTACAATGCACATTATGAGTTCAAAGTTCTGGGGTGGGGCCTGAGATTCTGCATTTCTATCAAACACCCATATGATGCCAATAATGCTCCAATAAAACCTCATTTACGGGCTTCCCTGGTGGCGCAACGGTTGGGGGTCCGCCTGCCGATGCATGGAGGCTCGGGTTCGGGGCTCGGGTTCGTGCCCCGGTCCGGGAAGATCCCACATGCCGCGGAGCGGCTGGGCCCGTGAGCCATGGCCGCTGAGCCTGCGCGTCCGGAGCCTGTGCTCCGCAACGGGAGCGGCCACAACAATGAGAGGCCCGCGTACCGCAAAAAAAAACACACACAAAAAAACAAAAAAACCCACTTATTTACAAAAACAGGTAGCCAGCCCACAGTTTACAGTTTTGTTACCAACCCTCCTGCGTCAGATTCCAGCAAGAGTCCTTCTGCCCCGGGGTCACTTACGCCAATAGAAGGAGACCAAGATCGGTTCAGAAGCCAAAGAAAGCTTTGTTCTTCGTCAAAAGATGGCGAGGTGCAAGCTCTCACTGTAAAGCACAAGCTCTCTGGAAAGGCCCTGGGCGGCGGCCTGCTGCAGGGAGGCTTTATAGGGTCCTCGTCAGCGGGAAGGGGGCGGGTCCGCGCACCTGCGCGCTGCTAGCGCTGCTCAAAGGCTCCAGATCACAGCCCCAGGCGCAGCGTCTCTGCGCACGGCCTCGCTGAGCCAAGGTGTCATGCGCAGAGCTTCTGCACGCAGCCCACCAAGCTCAAGTATCAGGTGCAGCCAATTCACGCTAGGAACTCGTCTGAATTGCTAGGAAGGCCACTGAACGCGGTACCCTATGAGCGAGTGAAACTAGACTAAGCATGAAGGAAAAAAGGCTAGATTTTATTACCCAGGTTCTATTTCCCAGGAACTGTTAATGGGCTTTGCTGGTGCCAAACTCCTCCTCGGGCTTTTGTCTTGCTCTTCATTCTTGGGGGCCGATTAGAAGTGAAGCTCCATCTTCTGTAACATTCCTGCTGGTTTGGGTCGTCATCATAATCCCAGGTGGAGGAGCGGAGCTCCTCCCCAGCTGCCTTTAGATGTGTTTGATTGTCACCAGGATTTAGCCCTAACTGTTCATATCCCTGAGTGACCACCATTTAGAATTTTATAAATTCTAACCTTTTGGAGACAAAGGACACAAGACAATTTAGGAGGCATGGCCCAAGTATTAGCAAGAGAATGACAGTCACATGTCAAATTTTTCCTAAAAATTAAGGTATCTAGGTCTTTTGCCTATAGCAAAGGTGTGCCCCGATATCGAGGCTCAATGCTGTGGCCTGAATATCCCTGGTCACACTATTGTTTTTTGGAAGAGAAGCTTCTGGTCAGAGAGACGTTCACAGAGTAGTCCAGGCGGTCCATTGTCCCAGGGCAGAATGTGTAGTTAGAGTCCCCAAGTGGGGTCTGTTCCACTTAGGAGTAAGCTGATCTTGTGGGCTGCCAGTTTTCCAGGGTTTTAGATACACTCAGTTTCCTGTCAGGAAGGTGTGGAGGGTTCCATGAGGGCTTTCATGGTTTCTCCTATCTGGAGGGCATACTTCAGTTGTTGCATTTCAAAGGGGTTAGTTAAGGTATCCCTTTGCTTGGGCTTGCAGAATGGGGCTACCATACATAAGTTCAAATGCATTTAACTTTATCTCTTGAGGCTAACAGCATGCAGACCAGGGCAACTGGGATAATGTAATCCAATTTTCTTGAGTCTCCTGGCATAGCTTGGCTAAGGTTCATTTTAAGTGATTGGATCTCTCTACTTTCCCTGATGATTGGGGTCTCTCTAGGCTGAGTGCACGGTCCATTTTTTTTTTTTTTTTTTTTTTTTTTTACTGCATCGGCAGGCGGACCCTCAACCACTGCGTCACCAGGGAAGCCCTGCACGGTCCATTTAATGCCCAGCGTACTTGTTATCCCTTTTGTCATTTGAGACATGAATGCTGGGCCATTATCACTTTATAGGGATCCTGGGATCCCAAACCTGGGGATTATCTCTTTTAGGAATAGTTTAACCACTCTGGCTGGATGCCGTTTTGATTCTAGCAGGAAATTCTTCTACCTGCCCTGAAAATATGTCCACTAGCACCAAGAGGTGCCTGAAGTTGCCCAGTGCTCTTGGCATCACAGTGAATCTGACAATCTTCTCCAAGATATGTCCCTCTGGTCTGAATGGGCCTTATCTCGGGCCCTCTGGGGGTCTGGTGTTAGGGGGGTTCATTGTGCTGGTGGGACATATCTCAACTATCTGACTGATTATATTTTTCATGCCATGAGTTACCATGACCTCAACTAACATGACCAATTATATAGGGCTTCTCTCCCATAGTGAGTTCCTTGATGGACCTCCCGGATGGCTTGACAAGCTGCAGTTTGGGAAGGAAGTATTGCCCATGTTTATTAACTAGCCACTCATTTCTGGGCTTTGTCTAATTCTTACTTTGTGTAGATTCAGGAGTATTTGGATGGATCCGGGCTCTTAGGTATGAGGCCTAGTTGACAAATTACTGGTTCTAGGGTTGCCATTTTGGCAGTTGTGTCCTCTTTGTCGTTTATTACCTCCGTATTCCCTTTTTGATGACCCCTATAGTGAATCACTGCCACTCTTTTTGGAAGCTACACTGCTTCTAGGAGTCCCAATATGTTTAAGCCACATTTTACCTGCTTCTTCTTTGCAGTAAGCTTACCCCCTTTCTTTCCAAATAGCCCTGTGTGCATGTAGGATGGCATACGCATACTGAGAGAGTCTCTGTAAACTTTCAAGACCTTCCCTGTCCCAAGCTCTGAGGCTCGGGTAAGGGCTATCAGTTCCGCCTTTTGGGCTGAAGTCCCTAGGGGTGGGCTTCGTGCCTCTATGACTTAGGTCTGTGAGATCACTGCATATCCCAGCCTTTTTCCCTCTTTCATAAAACTTTCCCATCCGTGAACCACTCCTCCTAGGTGTTTGGGAGAGGCTTACTTCCTAGGTCAAAGTGACTAGAATAGATCTTGTCTATGCTTTCTATACAGTCATGCTCCAAGAACCCCATTTCTGTGGGTAGCAGGGTGGCAGGATTTAGCATGTGACAGGTTTTTATGGTAGCCACTGGGTCTGAAAGCGTAGCCTGAACTTGAGTCAACTTTCTGGGGGATAGCCATTCTGTTCCTTTAGAACTTACTAAAGTCTGAAACGGGTGTGGATTCCATACAGTGATTGGCTGACCAAATGTTAACTTTTCAGCCTCCTTTAGTGGGGTTGTAGTAGCTGCTACCGCCCATAGGCAAGGAGGCCACCCCTTAGCAGTTTGATCTAAGTGTTTAGAGAAACAAACAGCCACCTGAATGAGGGGTCCCAGTTTTTGAGCTAATACCCCAAGGGTGATTCCCCTTCTCTCATGAATGTGGAGGTATCCAGATATGGCAAAACTTGGCCATCCCCAGGAAACCCCTAAGCTGTCTGCAAATGGCTTCTTTTCTTTCCTGGGGTAGGCTTCTCTGACCTTCTGTGAGAATGAAACCTAGGTCGGTCACCCTAGTTTGTGATATTTGAGCCTTTTTCTTGGACACCTTATATCCTTTATCATCTAGGTAGTTCAGGGTGGTTACAGTCTTTTTGTCAGAGGCATCCTTAGTAGGGTTGGCAATCAGAATGTCATCCACATACTGGAGGAGGGTGGATCTTTTAGGTCTTTAGCTAAAGTTTCCCCCAAAGATGGTGGGGAAATTTTTGAACACTTGGGCAGGCCTGTTTAGCAGTATTGTTTTTGTTGTGTGTTTGGGTCCTGCCATGCAAAAGCAAAAATTTCTTGTGACTCTGGGGCTAACGGATACAGAAAAAGGCATCTTTTACATCTAATACAGAATACCAGGTCCTGGTGGATGGTAGAGTGGCCAGCAGGGTGTAGGGATTAGAGACTCCTCATGTATATCCTCAGTGGCTTCATTGACTGCCCCGAGGTCCTGTACCATCCGGTATTCCCCGTTAGGTTTCTTTATTGGGAGAATGGGAGTATTACAGGCTGATTGGCATGATCTAAAAAGGCCCTCATCAATTGGGCCCTGTGTAACAGGAGCAGTGCCCAACAAGGCCTCCTGACAGAGAGCGTACATTTTCTACTGGGCCATGTATGTCTGGGCTTTAGGTAGACTATCACGGGAATGGCTCCTGCAGCTTGTCCTACCCGTCCCTGGGCCCAGACCTTGGGATCTGCTCCAGGGAGGTTGACTGGCCCTGTCTGGGGAGGTTTGTCCTCAGCCATTACCATTATTACCTTGTGCCCCCTGTCTAGGGGAACCCCAGTCTCCAGTTTGTATCCCATTAGGTGGATAGTAGCTCCCAATTTATGTAAGATATCCCTTCCTAGCAGGGGTATAGGGCATTTGGGAACGTATAGGAAGGAATGGGTAAGAGTATGTTTCTTCAATTTGCATTCTAATGACTATGAATGCTCATTCTTGGGCCTTCCCTGATACCCCCATTATTTTACAACTCTTGTGACCGAGTTTGCCTGATCTGGTGTTCAGAAGTGAGTAAGTGGCATCAGTGTTGCCTAAGAATTCGACAGGATCTCCCCCTATGTCCAGTGTCAGCCAGGGCTCCTTCAGGGTCAGTTGGAGTGCCAGCTTAGGAGCCCCTTGGCCCCATAATTCAACAGCTGTTCAAACCATGTGCCCTGGAGGGTAGTGGCCAGGATCTGTCATTTCCATCCCCCTGTGGGGACTGTGAGGGATTCTCCCTTCCAGTGTCCCTCTTGTTTGGGGTAGCCCATCAGGGCTCATTCTGCAGGACTGGAAGTTTCCTGGGTATCATCCCCAAACCGAAAATATTTAATCTTCCTATGTAATACACCCTGGCCCCAATACCAGCTGGGAGATGGAGAAATTTGGCCCATCAATGGGTCTCTAAATTACAACATCATTATTTTATTACCCAGATTCTGTTTTTATTTCCGGGGAATTGTTAATGGGCTTTGCTGGTGACAATTTGCAGTTTGAATTTTTTAAGTATTACTTATCTTGTTACTGAGTGTTTTTAGTGCATTCAAGTAGAGTGCCTCATTTGCCTTCCCCTGGTCCTGGCTCCCTTTGCAGCCTGCAGACCACACTTCCAGTAGTGACGTCCTGGTGGACTGCCTCTTTGTTTATTGTTCCTGGCCTGAGACCGATTCACGTGCACTTCACTTTCAAATCCATCTGTTATGCCATCCAGCCTGCCTCCACTTCACCCCACCAGTGCTCATCTCATGTAAAATATGTTCAAAAGCCCAACTTTTCAAGAAGGTACTGGAATGTGTTCTAATTATTTATGTCTATCTATATCTATATCTATATCTATATATCTATAGCTATATCTGTATAGTTTCTGAAATTTTATCTTTCCCTAGATGAAATTCCTATTTCAGGGAAATAATTTTTTAAATGCTTTACTACAGTTGTAGATGCTACATTTCCTGATGGTGTGTGTATGGGCACATGTGTATGTGTGTATATATATATACTCTTTTTAAAATGAAGTCCAAACATTTAAAAATTTTTCTTGAATGGGGCCTCACGAAAAGTTTGCCTCCACTGGTTGGGCATTTGTTCTCTATCTAATATGATCAGAATACTCTGGAGTTACTCTCCTTTTCTTATAGAGCTTTCATCAGAAGAGTAGGAAATACGTTCACATGTAAAGCATGTCAAACATGGGGAGACTTAAAAGGAGCTTTAATTGCCTCTTCAACAGTGGGGGACAGAGTTAAGATAAGCTAAACTATGTTGGCTTAAAATGAGTTCAGATAATCCATCATTTCTTCATTGCTCTTATTCTTTAAATATGTGTCCTCCTTTTAAAAACACATTGACACAATTTCCAAAGTCTCAACATACCAGTCTGATGAGATGGTGGTTCTTCATCAACTTGATATTTTGTACTGAGCAGAAGTGTTTAGCAACATCTTCCAACTCAGAGATTTCATCATAAAACTTGTGTCTACAGCTCATTTATAAAACCATGAAAAAAGGTCACCTCCAGCAAGGTTTCCTCACTATCTGTTTCCAAAGAGCTCAATAATCGGCCTCTCCCTTCCCCGTCTGGCTTCTGCTGCACTGGTCACAAACCACAAAAACACTTTATCCAAATAGATACACCCATTTACTCACATACTGAGCAACAAGTTTACACAAAAATACACTTTAAAGGTTGTGGGTTGGTGGGAAGTCAAGGGAGCTGGACCAGTGGGAGGGGGTCGTAGGTGGAAGAGAATAAAGGAACCTGTGTGATGGGGTGGGTGATGGGTGGCCTAGGAGGGGAGATGATCAGAGAGGTAGCAAAGGAGGATAGTTTTGCCTATGCTTTAAACCAAGATAGTTTTTGCCTCTTAGTAAATATTTATTGAGATCTTCTATGGACTTTGCCCTGTGCTGGACTTTATGGCAAACTCAGAGGGAGTCTGCATCGTTGAACCACTACTCAAGGGATTTACAATCTAGGGTTAAGATTAACACACATGAAGCCACTGCATGAGAGCACGTACACAAACACAAAGATACAGAAAATATTTGATTTCTTCAGTATCTCAAGTACTTCAGAAATATCTTATTTATTCCTCATAATAATCCTGCAAAGTTAGGAACTACTGATCCCCTCTTATTGATGGAGAATCTGAGGCCCAGGAAGGGTAAATAATCTCCCCAACAACACACAGCTATCAAGAGGCAGAGATAGGATTCAGTCCTAGATTTATCAAACTTTGTTTTGATCTCAGTGGTTTAACCTAATAAGAGATTTTTTTTGGCCCAGAGTCTGAAGATATTCCTGGTTGGTTGAGCTTTTCTGGAAGGTTATTCTCCAGATGGTGACTCAGGAATCTAGCCCCTTCCATCCTGAAGCCCTGCTATTTCCAACTTCTGGCATCCAGAATTGTCCATGAAGAGGAAGAGTGAGCAATGAATGGCACATGAGATACTGTAACAACCCTCGCCCAAAACCAATATAAATCACTTTTATTTCATTGACCATAATAAGTTTCAAAGCCCCCAAAAGATGTAAAAGGGTTGGGAAATGGAGTGGCTGGGTAGCTGTGTCCCAGATACAACTTGACCTAATGGAAGGATAGCACATATCTTTGGCAGTCAGCTAGCTCTCCCTGCTACAAACTCCAAAGCCACTAAACGTCACACTTCTGAACCATATGAGGAAGAGCTAAATTATTTGTTGCTAAATTACAAGTTCCTGAAAGAAGTTCAAAGCAGTGGGAGATCACAGGGTTGGAGCAGAAAGAAAGGAACCTGAGTAGGGTGCTGAAAAGTGGGTATGAGGAAGACCTTTCCGTCTGAGAAGAAACAGAGTGAACATGCAAAGTAGGAAAGATAATGGTGCTCACAGTCATGTTACAAAATATATTTATGAGGTGTATCACATGCAGTGATATGTAATCACAGGCTAAGCTCCCAGGCGAGGGCAGCTCTCTGAAAAAATAGGGCTTAGTAAATGCTTTTCAGCTGATGCAGACTGCAGCCTTCCCAGGGACTTCTCAAAATGTAAACTCAGAGGCCAGGGACCATGGTTTTTTGTTTTTGTTTTTGTTTTTCATGTTGTATTTTGCTATTCAGCACCCAGAACTTGGCAATGGTTCAGAAAAGATGAATTGTGAATGTTCCATGGACAAGGGTAGGCTTTCAAAATGTGTGCTGAGAGATGGATAATCCAAGGTCTTCCATTTTCATTGTCCACTATTGGGCTTTTCATTACCTAAGTTGTAAATTCCTGGAATCTTGTATTATGTATCTTTTCCACAAAAGAAGTCCTAAAAATTGGTAAGGGAGCATACAGTGGAGGTGGTGAAAGATCATTTCCGTCAGAGGTGCTGGTGAAAGCTTCCTGGAGATGTGGCAGCCAAGCTGGGCTTTTGCATAGAGAGAATACCCTGAGTACAGGCACTGAAGTGGGCAAGGACAGGGTGGGCAGCAATACCAGCTGGCACGGACAGTGTGTAGGGAAGTAGAGCCCTGAGGTTGTGGTCGGGAAGGGCTAGAATGCTCATCTAGAGTAACTTGGAATACAGTGGGTTGTTTTGGGAATATTCGGAATATTAATCCAGCAGGATTGCATAGGATCGTTGAGAAGTTGAAAGACTGAGGTGGTAGAATAAATCAGGAAGCCTCTGACTTCCCTTTTTTCATTGCTCATTTACGATCATTTGGCTAATGCCCCCCTATCTCACTGGGCATTTAGGCATGAGGGCAAGGGCTTCTGTCTCAGTCATTTGTTGAAAGAATGAAATTCTGCTGGAGTCCAGGCAGGAGGCCTCAGTAAGGTAATTATTTGGGGAGTGGAAGGGAGGGAATGGATTCAAGAGCACCAGTGAGGTGAGAGGTCCTTCCCCTTGCTCTGCTGTTCTGTTGAATGACCTAGGGAGAGTCAACTCTCTCCTCGTCTCTGTTTTTTCACCTTTACCTGGTTCCCTACACGTGAACACTGAGGAGATAGGATTATAGAAGAGGTTATGGATGACTGAAAGTAAAAGGGCTTGTATAAGAGCTTGTTAAAAGAAAAGTGAAGCAAGCGTGACCGGGATCTCAAAGTTTTGGGGCTGGGTGACATCTTCAGGTGGTGGGTGCTGTGGCGGCTGTGGGATGCAGAGCCCTGTGGGGAAGCGGGAGACGTGAAAACAAATACCCGAGTCCATCATGTATATTGGAAGTGAGTGACTATAGAAGGTGGTTTTGCTTTGGTGGCTGGAAAAAACAGTTACATATAAGAAATAAAACAGTTTTAAGCTTATAAAAGGCCACCAGGGCAAAAGGACATAGGGGATCCAGTGCAGCAAGAGGAGGCAGCAGCTTCAGTGGTGGATCTGGGTGAATAGGTGAGCCCTTCTATGCTTTAGCTGGTACATCTGTAAAAAGGAAATTCTATGGTTCTTCCTGAAAGCTGCCCTGATGACTTCCCACACCCACCTACTTCCCTATCTCCCTCCTCTGAGCCAACGCTCTGTGCTCCCAGCTCTCAGGTGCCATAAGAATTGTTGCCTGGAATGGCCCAGCCCAAGTCTCTGTCTAGTTTTCTTATTTCTTTAGAGATACAGAAAGGGTCCAGGCAAGAATATGGATCCCAAGTCTTGCAAACTGCAGTGACTCATGTGGTACCTCCACCCCAATGTGACTTAAGTGATGCGAATTCCCTTTTGAGAGCATTGACACAGGATCCTGTGCTCCAAGGTTTGAAAAGTCCTACAGCTGAATCCCAGGCCGAGGTCTTGTACATCCGGAAAGTACTCTCCAACTCGCAAAGTCCTGTCATGTGGGCATGATCTCTCCCAGACTGAGGAAGGTAAACAACCCTATGAGCCCATGTTCTGGCTGCTGTGTGCTCCAAGGGAGGGGAGGCTTTCCTGACCACATGAGGTGCCCCACACCCTCTCTACTCCCTTTCCCACAGCCTTTCAACCCCCAGAGAGTGCTGGAGGAGATGAGCTAGTGCTCAAGGCTCCCAAATCCGGGTGAGCTCTGGTTCACCCACTCTGTCTCCCAACCACAGCCAGCCAAGAGGAAGGATGCTCCCAACTCGGATCTGTGACTGGAACCAGAGAGTCTCTGGAGGCCAAGAAAATTGGGTCAGACTTCTGTGCTGGGATGGGAGATTCCTTGGAGTGACTGGGTATGTGTCAGCCGCTAAATGATTCCACTCTCTTCTCTCAGCTCCTAAGCCACCGCCCTCCCCTTAGGGAGCTCCAGTTGCCAAGGAGCACTGCCTTGCCCTGTGGCTGCTGCAGCACGCATGCTTAATAATACTGAACATCATTTATGGGGCCCTTAAAACGTGCAGGCAGCATGGTCACCACTTTACAGATGTGACCAGTTTGCCAGCTTGGGACATGAAATGAAATCACATTCTCTCAAACTCGAACATTAAATGCCCCTGCATCCGCATTATGTCTGTGCAGGAGCTCCAAGGCCCTGAGAAGAATCCTTCTGTCCAAAGGTCAGTCCAGATTAGTATGGCCTTAAGGCATTAAACCCAAACCTCGCCTAGTCTGCCAAGGAACCTCATTCTTTTTGGCTGTGGTTGCCACTGCTAGCGGCCACTGTTGAGATTCCACAAAATTCCCTCAAATCAATGACCCGGCATCTGAGGTGGCCACTTCCCATTTCAGGGGCCAGACCCCTTCAAACAGGCATTTCCAGCAACGGTAACAAGTCCAAAATCACTGTGCATGTTAGAACATGCACCTGCTAAGGTCCACTGTCCTTTGTCTATGTGACCTCAACTTAGGAAATATTAGGCATCAAACAACAAGTGCCAGGGCACAGCTCCGAGTTTTATACACAGCATTCTGAGCTCACACACACAGTTATTCTTCCCAACTCAGCTTCCCATCATACTTCCTATTAAGCTATTGATATCATCCCTTAAATATTGAAGAAGGGACCACCTCTCCATATGTAACATCAACCCTATCTCCTGTCCAGTAGGACTGGCATATTTTTCAGGGAATCACCAACCTTATTATTTGTGGGTTATCTTTTTATAAATTCCCACACCCCCTTTGCATTCATTATTAGCTGCATTTTACAAATGAGGAGACAGGTAGATTGATGTGAAGGAACTTTTGCAAGGCCACACAGCTAATAAGGGGTAGAACTGGGATTTAAACTCACCCCTGGTTCACAACACAGCACTGTTCCATCTTACTAACGTGTTCTTGGTTGGGACGTCCATCCAGCTCAAAGTCAAGAGAAGAGGCTCCTTAAGTAGGTAAATGTGTTTCTCTGTGGAGCCCCTGGACCTGGGGGAAATCATGTGGAGGTAGCCCAGCTGAAAGCCCTTATCTGAACTCCACTGGAGGAGACGGACACTCCAGTGGCTTGTGAGTAGCCAGAACATGTCATGCTGCACGTGGGGTGTGGTGGTTGAGCACACATGTTGATGTTGAACTGTGGCCTGGCCCGGCACTTTTATAAGACCAACGACCTAGGCTCAGAAGACCCGGGAGGGTAAATGTGAGAGAATCTAAAGGCATTTGTGCCAGCTATGAGCCTCAGTCCACTCCTAGGCTGGCTTTTGGCCTCAAACTCAGCACTAGCCTCCTTGGCCATAATTGTCTCTGCACTGAGCCTGAGGATTTTTGGACAGAAACCATGGGAAGAAGGGCTTTATTTGGTCTCACTTACAGTTATTTGGATATATAAACTTGACTTTTCAAGTATCACGCCTGATCACCCTCTTCTATCCCAATAAAGGCCCACAGCGAAACATAATGGGCTCCAAACAAGAAGTTCAGATGGAAAATATTTGAACAGAAGTTATATTTGAGTCCCAGACAAGAGCCAAGTAGCTGATGGTGAAATCAGAGATCGAGACTATGGATGGGTACAGAGGAGGGAAGGAGCAGGTGCCTCTGAGAGAGACCCATATTCTAGGGTGAGGGTGGAGGAACGTTAACCGGAAGTAAGTGGCAAACCGCCAAGCCAAAGCAAGTACAGGATCCAAAGCTGCCTGTATGGCCTGTCCATAAGGAATGTTGCCAAGAATGAGCCCAGCAGGGAAAAGAGGAGTTGAAGACTCACCAGCATCTTGCTTAGCAGTCAACAGCTGGGGGTGAAGTGGCGCCAGCTGTGCATTCTGGGCTCTACCTCTTGAGTAATTCAGATGGGGGTGTTTCTGTCCCTTAGATCTGGGAACAAGAGGCTTGAATCCTATCCCCACCCTCACCCCTACTTAGATTCTGGAAATTCAACACTCTCCCTCGGATTTCTATGAATTCCTGAGGACTTATATTATCACTGTATCCTCTGCTACTTAAGCTTCTACTTTCCAGAATGTTGCGTCTGTTGTGCATCATATTGACCCAGATATCAAACACAGTGACCTCCCTCCAATTTCTGCACACCTGTGCCCTCTCCCCTACTTCCAAAGTAGACTTTAAAGGATTTTGGTTTGAGGGGAAATGGAGGAGAGGATTCATCGTGGTGATGTACAGCAATTGTTATAGATGACAGTGTTTTATTCTTATTATATCTGCTTGCTTTGCACTTTTTCATGGAGTGAACACTTTATTACTACATGCGCCAAAATATGATATCTCTTTCATGACCTTGGGCGAATGGATTTCATAGTATAAGCTTCAGATAATAACCATGAGTATAGCTTACATTTATTGAGAATGTACTATGTGCCAGGCACTATTAAGAAATTTATAAGGAATAATTCATTTTATCCAAACAACCATCATCATTTTAGAGGATAGGAAACTCTCTATTAACAGACTGAGTGGTAAAGTAACTTCTCCAAGGGTACACAGCTAATAAATAACAGGAGTGGGATTTAAGCTCAGGCATTCTGACTCCAGACTTTCACTTCCCACTAGTGCCTGCCTTGATCCCCTATCTGGAGCCCAACATCACTAGAGACAGTGAAGAAGAGCTACATGAGTACCTGGACTATCTGTGTGAGAAGCAGAAGGTGGAGGAAGGGGAGAGGAGATGAGAGAGACTGAGAGGTTATTAAATGGTCAACAGAATCTCGGTACTGAGAGAGAATGATCTATTTCATGAAGAGGCTGATTTTCTCCTAGAGTCATAGACTCTGGACCTGGATCAGAGCAAAGCTCAGAAAAGAAAAGCTCTAGTAGACAGGGAAGGTACCCTCAGCCCAAACCTGGAGAAACAGGGCATGAGAACTTAGCTGAGGACTCAGGTTTCCTGGAGGCTGTGCAGGAGGTTCTGTCTCTGTTCCATACTGCAGATATAAGAAGGTTCTTGGTTATTTGCCACTGATAATAGAATAATGGCAAATAGGCAGGAAAAGCAGCAAAAGAGACGTCTTCCTCTAGAGTCTGAAGATCTCTAAGTGTCCTTTGCTATTGATCTTTAGCTTCTAATCTTTTTAATTTAAAAAAAACTTTTAATTTTATTCTCTAGAAACTTATCTTCCAATTGTGTAAATGATATATTCTCACTGTGGAAAATTTGAAAAAAGGTATAAAGAAGAAAATGGTAATCTCTCTGAGACTCATCTCTAGGGGAATTAATCTTATAATAAAGGTCACACTGTAGATCAACAGAGAAAAACATATTTTTCCATAAATGGTGATGGGATAATCAGATGTCCATTTGGCAAGAGAAATGGAATCTTTTCTTTTGAAAGATCTCTATCTTTCACCATCATCATCATCAAAAAATTTCTGGGTGGCCTAAAGATCTAAATCTAAGCTACAAAAGTCATAGAAAGAAAAAAAAAATATATATATACACACATATGAAATATATGTAAGAAATGTATATATATACATATATATGAAATGTATATGAAATATCCAGAATAGGAAAATCTATAGAGATAGAAAGTAGATTATATAGTAGTTGACTTGGGCTGGGGGAATGTGGGGGAACTGGGAGTGACAGCTAAGTGCTGCAGTGTTTCTTTTTAGGGTAGTGAAAATATTCTAAAATTGATTGTGGTAATGGATGCACAATTATGGGACTATATTGAAAGCCATTGAATTGTATACCTTAAATGGGAGGGATGACATGGCATGCTCAAAAAGTTCTGAATGAAGAGAGTTTAACACAGGATTGTTTACAGAGGTGTGAGCAGGGTTAAAGGAACCACTAGGATGGCAAACCACTGGGGACTAGCGATGGGAGTTCTTTACACTGCTGGGCCTGAAATAGCAGCAGGAGGAAAGAGTCTTACCAGAGCCTTGGGAGAGCTAGAACTGAAGAAATGCAGTGCAGCTGCTTCCAGAACGGTGGGAAGGCAGAGAGGAAGTCAGGGGAATTCATACTCCAAGCATTGACCTTCTCACCCTCCAGACTCATGCTGCTGCTTCCCATTGGCCAAATGTTAATAAAAGCTGGAGGCCAGGCAGTCTGGTGATATAGTTCTTTTTTTTTTTTAATGCGGTACGCGGGCCTCTCACTGTCGGTGGCCTCTCCCATTGTGGAGCGCAGGCTCCGGACGCGCAGGCTCAGTGGCCATGGCTCACGGGCCCAGCCGCTCTGCAGCATGTGGGATCTTCCTGGACCGGGGCACGAACCCGTGTCCCCTGCATCGGCAGGCGGACTCTCAACCACTGCGCCACCAGGGAAGCCCGATATAGTTCTTAAAAAGACACAGAGCAAGGCAGAGAAAAATGAAGAATGGATCAGGATGGGAGGGTAGAGACGGAATAAAACCAGCACCTCCCATGACCAGCAAGTGCACTCAGAGGTTTTAAACAATAAAGAAGCTCAATACACTGTGTACAGCATGCGTGTACAAGAATGGTGGTAGCACCATTGCATGCAGTAGACCCAAACTGGAGATGACCCAAATGCCCATCCATGCTAAAATGGACAAGTGAGTTGTGCTGTGTCCATTCACACAAAGGAACACTGAAGCAATGAAGTGATGAACTCCACATACATAACGTGGAGCAAAAGAAACACGAAAAGTATGATTCCATGTATATAGAGTTCAAAATTGTCAAAGCTAATTTATATTGCTTGGGAATACAAACAGGACATATATGTAATGATTATCATAAAGGTCAGGATAGTGTTTTTTTCTAGGGAAGAGAGAGGATTATTTATGATAAATGCTGTACAAGGGGAGGAGGTTGGGGAGAGGAGGTCCTTTGGGTGCTGTCAGTGTTCTAGTCCTTGATCTGGCTGTGGTTGCACAGATGTTTGCTTGATACATATTCACTAAAAATATATTTTATCTGCATAGTCATAATTCAGTTAACAAAAAGGAAAACACTGTGGTATAATTTTCACATATTTTCTGGGCATATACATATATAGACACACACATATATAAAATATTTAACATTTCTGCACTTGCAACTTTTCTCACTAAACAACAATAGAGCATAAAGCTTTTCTGAAATCCATAAAAACTCTTTTCCAAGTTAATTTTAAGGCTTGGAATATAATATTGCCAAATAGTATATATTATAAATACCTAACTATTCCTGATTGAGAACATCTACATTGTATCAGTACTCTCATTTATGACACTTCTTACCTTTTCTAATGAGTAGCTATTTTAAGAAATTCTAACCCATACTTTCATACCTTGGCTTCATTTATGCAATGGGAGAAAAATGAAAAGAGTCTTAATTAAAGCTCCAACTGACCCCCAGTCTGGGTATGTCTCCCTAGATTAGCCCTTGTCACCCTTTCCACTTGTCCTTTATGCCATTTATCATCATTGTAAATATTGTAATTAGTTATCTGTTTACTTAGTTTTTAATGTCTATCTCCCCTACTGGAAACTCCATGAGGGCAGAGACCACATCTACTTTGTTGATGTCTGTCCTTAGAGCCAGCATAGAACCTGCCTGACATAAATAAGATGTTCAATAAATATTTGTCAAAAGAATGAGTGAATACATGAATGACCAAATTACTTTGTATCCAGTCTATCTGTCCTGTCCATCTTTGAAAATGAGTCCATTTCCTCCAGATAATAGCCTCACAAAATAGAGATGCCACTGGGTGTCCAGCAGAGGCCACATGACCAATTGGGAAGGATGAGGGTGTGGACAGAATCCCTTCACTGTTTGTGATTTGGAATAGAGGTCTCGAAGATCCTTTGCCAAATCCTGGGATCTAAGGTCCTTTCCCAAATCCTGGGATCAGTCACCTGGCTCTGACAAAGAGCCAGGACTCAAGACGGGAAGAGTGGAACTTTGTATCTGAACAGAAAGAATTTGTTTAAAAGTAACTGATGAGTTACTGGAAGCCATTTTCTTACTGAAAAAAAACAAAAACAAAAACAAAAAAGGAATTTTTTGGAAACTAATTGCACAAGTAAATGAGCTTCCAGGGAATGACAAAAAATGGAATCAAAATGTCTTAGAGGCAAAAAAAAAAGTATTACTAAAATTTGGCAATGCTTAAATAAAAGATGCTTTTTTTTTTTTTTTTTTTTTGCAGTACGCATGCCTCTCACTGTTGTGGCCTCTCCCGTTGCGGAGCACAGGCTCCAGACGTGCAGGCTCTGCAGCCATGGCTCATGGGCCCAGCCGCTCCGCGGCATGTGGGATCTTCCCGGACCGGGGCACAAACCCGTGTCCCCTGCATCAGCAGGCGGACTCTCAACCACTGCACCCCCAGGGAAGCCCAAGATGCATTTTTAAAATCATTTGTCTCATAAAACTAGGCCAGTAACTGTCCATGGCTCATGCTCTTCTTACACTCTGAGTTGAGAAGTATTCAAAACACTGAGTTTTTCCCCATTTATTGGAATTAGGGACAACTGACATTTCTTATTAGAATGTAAAACAGTGAAACATAGTTCACATATGTTACATAAAATTGTTTTTTTTTAAGAGATTTCCTCTGGAAAGAGACAGAATGGAATTTTCAATGGAAAATTGAAAATTCCCCAATATCAAGATGAGTCAGCAAATAACTTCCTGACAGCAACCTGGGAACCCTGCTGAACAGACAGACCTACTTTAATGGGAAATCAGCTCTATTTCCTGGCTTGCAGGAACTATTGTTATTTGCAGAGGTTTTAGGTGATATGTCTATGTCTTTGCCTGCTGAAATTTATTAGGAACAGAGCATGATATTCCCAGGACAATATTTACCCACAGGAAAGTGATTACATCAGTCCTCTTCATCCCACCCAACCTTTCGGTCCTTGCATTCCCACAGGGTGCAAGCTGTTTGGTGCAGCTGCCAGCTTTTAATTAGAAATTCTCATATTTGCAGAGAAGTCATCAATACCTGGCTTCCTGCTTACACCTCCCCTAATACTGCCCCCGGAAAAAATATTAATTTCCCTCTTGCTCTAAAGGAAAATGCTTTTGCCAAGCATTCTTAATCTTTAGTGATGTGTTTACTCAAAGGGAGGTGGGGAAGGCAAAGAGGAGAAAATAGAGGAGAAGCAATCGTGGGTTCTCTCCTTTGAGCTCTGATCATCCAAATAATGTTGCCGTTTCCTGGTGCTCTATCTGGTGCCCTCTTATTTCTGAGATGACACTGTCCACTATGTAAATTACCCGTCTATTCTTAACTGGTAGAATTAATGCCTTCTATCCCCAATGGGATGGGCCTAAGAGACTGAATACTTGAGTTTCTAGGTCCTCGGGCAATGACACCAATCTGTTTAGTAGGTCCTTATGTTCCTCCTAACTCTGAATCCATGTGGTTGTCTCAAATTTCATTCAGCTCAAAATTAAGTTTTCCTACAAAAATGACATAAATGGGGGGCAATACCTAGTTCTCTGCAGTGAGAACAGGACCAGATGGAGTTGAAAAGATGACTGTTTTCCCCTCTCACAAGCCCAGGCTTAACCAGCCACAGACACACTTTCAAATGTATTGGTCACCTTTCATCTGTTTGCCCTCTCTTTTTCTGGGAATAGCAATGCCCTCTCTCTGGGAAACAACCTCAACACTTCTCTAACCAAGTAGATCTTACTGGGGCAGAAAGGCTTGCTCCACCTGAGAGTCTGCCCAAGGTTCTTATACCCTGAGAAGTTGTCATATTTCTCTAGCAGGATGTCCAGTGAAGCATAACTTAAAAACATTTTTATGTATTTAAAATCTTATGTAAGTTGAACACATTTTACTGTATTTACATGCATACAGCTTTTGTGCCTAGGTTGATGCAGAAAATCACTCTGGGAAAGATTATCTTTGATGTTTCCCTGTAATACTTGAATGGTCTCAGCTGAGCAGTCTTGGATGCTCTCCAGGGAGAAGGGTATGGTTATACACTCCAGTCGCAGAACCACTGGGATGTCTGTGGAATTCAGCAGGATTAAAACCCTTCCAGTGCATCAAGATGGCCCTGATGGAGACTCACTGGGGTATGAAGAGCCCCAAAGAGGACATCCTTATGCAGGAAGGAGGAGTCTGGATCAGTGCACAGGGATACTGTTTGGTGGGAAATGCTAGTTCCAGGAGCACAGCTGATGTTACAGTCTTACTTGTTCATCTCAGAGCAGCCAAGCTGGTGAGGTTGCTGTGTTTGGGAAGCAATAGCTGATCCTTGGCATATAACCAAAGACAGCCTAAACCTTGGAGCCCAGTGGTGAGGTGTATTCAGAGCCAGTACAGGGCTCACGAGTTCTCACCACAGTGGACAAGAATGCAATGGATTCTACCATCTACACCAGGACATTAGCAGCACAAATATTCTGGAGCTTAAAAGCTGGATCAACTATTTAGACTGAACAAGACCCTCGGGTTTCTGTACAATTCAAGTTGTGGGCAAAGTCTTCAAGAGGAAACACCAAATTTCCTGCTGATATGGGCAGGTGGAAAAGGTTGTCCAACAATTAACTGGAACAAATAAAAATGTTCCCATTAGGGACCAGATATGTACCGAAATTGGTTAAATGAGTCATGTTAGTGACATTTTTCATACTTACCTCTATACCCAACTATTCACTCAAAAGATCCTTAAAAAAAACAACAACTTACTCTCTGTCAGTGGTATAAGAATTAGAAAAGAGAGGGTGCCTTTATATGAATGTTTATCAGTTGGGAGGTACTTGCAGCAGAACACTGAATGCACATAACTTGAAAGTGTTTATACAGCCCCCTCCACCACCACGTGATCAGGTATTTAACTGTGTCTGTTACTTCGGGGTTAAGACTGAGTCAGCTCCATTTCTATGTCAGTGGAGACATATTCTATATATGAACAACCAAGACCTAAGAGAACAAACGCCTGAAATCAAAACTTAACACTTCATGCATGGTTTTAGCAGAGTGGTTTATGAGCATAAACCCTAAAACTAAACTGTTTTGGTTCAAATCCCAGCTTGACCACTTACTAGCTGTGTGACTTTGGGAGAGTTACTTAAATTTTCAGTGCCTCTCCTACTCATAAAATAGAAATAATAATAGTACCCATTTCATAGGCATGTAGAAAAATTAAATGAATGAAACATGTAAGATTCTCAGAACAGTGCCTGACACACAGCAAACACTCAATAAAGATTAGCCAGTATTATTACTATCAAACATACTTGCTGACACAAGATAAATAATTGTATTGTGGTTAGTAATAATAGCAAGAGCAGACATCTATCACGTTTGTACCCCCCCCCCGCAAACAAAATCCTCCTTATTTTGGTAATAACGTTTTTTTTTCTTTTGTGGAAAATATTAGTTAAGGAAAGGACACTTAGCCAAGTCCATCTAACGAGATTCAGCCCAGTGAGTTTGTTGTCATTTTTGGGATAGGGAGGGTCTCTATTAGAATTATTAGCTGGGAGGATGGTATAAGACAGACTGCAAAGAGCTGCATCTGAGAGGCCTACCTACAAGTGAAGGTATCAGGGTATTTGGTATCTAACATCAGTTGCATCAGGTATCTATTGCTGCATTAAAAATTAAAACTCAGAACTTAGCAGCTTAACACAACACATTATCTTACACAGTTTCTGAGGATCAGGCATGCAGGAGTGGCTTAGCTGGGCAGCTCTGGCTCAGGATCTCTCATGCAGTTAAATTGTCGCTAGGGGCTGCAGTCAACCAAAGGCGTGGCTGGGGCTGGAGGATCCACTTCCAGAATGGCACACTCATGTGGCTGTTGTCAGGAGACTTCAATTCATTACCAGGTGGGGCTCTCCACAATGCTGTCCACAACATGGCAGCTGGCTTCCCCTAGCGTGAATGGTTGGAGAAAGGGGGAGAAAGAGACAGACAGACAGAAAGACAAAGACACTAAGAGGGAAACCACTTATGTATCTTTTATGACCTAAATTTGGAAGCAACATACTATCTCTTCTGCCATATTCTATTGGTCACACAGATCAACTCTGGTACAGTGTGGGAGGGAAACACACAAGCATATAACCAGAAGGCAGAGATCACTGGGGGCCATCTGAGAGACTAGCTACCACAATAACAGAATCAAGAGAGGGAAGGGGAGACTGAGTCTTATTGACACTGCTTGAGTCCCTAGAATATCCATGCCTTTTATGAATCAATAAATACCTTTCTGTACTTGAGTTCTGGGCTGTTTTTTGTTTTGTTTTGTTTTGTTTTGGTTCATTGCTACCAAAATGTTCTTGACTGGTACAGTTGCTAACTTTTATTGATCACATTCTCAATGACATGGAGTGCCTCGCCGTGGATTACTTCATTTAACCCTCATGACAACTCTGTGAGATAGGGACTATTATTATCTTATTGAGGTATATTTGACATACGATATTAGGTTAGCTTCAGGTGAACGACATAGTTTTCTGACAATCAAACACATTATGAAATGATCACTATGACAAATAGGGAGTATTATTTTTAATCTTCTTATCCCAGATGACAAAAGGGAGACTGAGAGAAGTTACATGGTTTGGCAAAAAGTCATGCAGCTGGTAAGTGGTAGATGCAGGTTTCAAATCCAGGTGATTCTACTCTCAAACCTGCTCCTTTGCCACATAAAAGATTACTCTTCGTGCATTTCTCCTCTTGATTCAGTTTGAGATCTTTTCCCTGTGAGATGAGCTCTGAGCTTGGTTTCTGCTGTGGAGTGGCTCACACACAAGCTTGAGACTGGGCTCACACCCACTGAGAACGAGGTCCATTGCCCAGGACAAAAGCTGTCTGGATCACAGGAGAGAAAATGTTACTCTGCTAAACCATTCCCACTGTGGCAACCGTGGTGCATATTCAACAGAGAGCAGGGCCAGCCAGTCATCCATCACCAACCCAAAAGTTGCCTTCAGTTTCTGATCCCAGTAATTGAGGACATGTGTTACTCTGCAAACAGTACTGATGGGAAATGGCTGATAGTTCTTCCCCTCTGAGCTTGGGAAATGAGAGGGAAGAGGAGGAGGGAAGGAAGGAGGCTGTACATTTTCATTTTCTTATGTTAACAACTCTAAAAGATTAAGGGTAGGAAGGGAATGGCAATAGAATATAAAAATGCTTTGTGTAAGGTTCACATTGACTCGCACTGTTAACTCCACTGTGGTTTATTAGTTCATGGGAAAAAATGACAGAAAGGAATAAAAACCTGACTATGAATCCAGTATCAACAATTCGCAGCCATAGTAACAAAGAAAGTGCAACTCATGAATTGAAAAAAGAAAAAGCAAGTGTGTGTATGAGTGTGTCATCGGGAGGATGTCAGGAAATGGTTACTGAGTGAAGAAAGCAGTTAACCCCTGGTGGCTAAGAGGGCAGCTCTGGATCGGCCGAGTACACACTGTGGCTGACATGTACATCAGGAGTTGGCAGAGAAGTTCTAATTCCTATTTGATAGACTTTCCAACTCAGCTGTAAAAATTCACTCAAGGATAAAATGACGTAAAAAAGGCTCTGCCTAACAAGAATTTCTTGGTTTTTTTTTTTTTCTTTTTTCGGTTTAAATCAAATTTGGTTTGCATTAGTTCAGCCTAGCTTCATTACAGGAAGACAATAGGGTGTGCGGCTTTTCATGTGTTTCCACAGCTAGCTCTGGAATGACTTGGAGCTGCCTTGTGAATACAATTGTGGATAAAGTACAGCATCTCAGAGTTCAGAACCACACCCCATCCCCTTCACCTTTGGGATATGTCATCCGTTTCTTATTTGGGTAGCCAGATGCCAGCAATGCATTGCTCCAGGACCCTGAAAGGGAGTCAAGCAAGTGCTAGTGGTTTTGGAGGTCTGGGAGCAATCACCCACATGGGAGTTGTGGGCAACTTAGGAACCATCCAATTATCAAATTTGGGGCTGGAAGCATCTCATTGGTCATCTAGTCCAATGAGCCATATGATGCTTGAATTTTCCTTTTCCCCCAAACTTTGTGCCATGCTCAGACCCCACCCTTGGGAAGGAACTCTTCTCACCTTGGGGCAATCCGTATAGTTTTGACTGCAAAAGACTCAAATTGAGTAGACATCTTTCTCCCTGTAAATTACCACTCACAGCCCTGTAAAGCAAGTCAAATATTCATACATTTGAGGATGAATGGATATTTTTTCCTCAGAGGACTTCTCCAGTCTAACCATAAAGATTTCTTGATCATCCTGCATTTAACTATTCTGAACACCTCCAGGGGACCTCCTAAAGTATAGTCCCTCAGATGAGCACAATACCCAATGAATAGTCAGACTGTCCAGGGAAGGGGAGTAACAGCATTATTAGCTCCATCATCCTGAGATTTTACTTTTGTTTACGTAGCCTCATATTTAAATGTTTCTAACAGCTTTATGGTATTCTGGACTCAATGAATTTACTTCCCGCTAAAATGTATGTGATAGGCAAATTAATAATACTTCTGATCATTAATCACCAATTCTGCTGTACTCCCCAGGCACATGGGAGGAGCACATGTCCCAACGCCTTGAAATTACCTGTGGTCCCGTGAACAGCTTTGGCCAATGAAAAATGAGCAAAGGTCTCATATGTCAATTCAGGGTAGAGGCATTTAAGTACTCATTCTCAACTTTCCAGCCCACTTTTCCCCATCACAGCAACTGTCAATGCATGTGTTGATTAGGAAGTGTCACGGATTGAATCAAGCTGGAATGTTGAGCCAGCACATGGAGGACAGATGCACTGGTGCACTGCCTGGACATGCCATATACTTTGCTTGAGTAAAAAAACTTTTGTTGCATTTTGTGCAAGATTTGGGGATTATTTGTTGTTGCAGTATAAACTAAACTTTCCTGACTCAATGTATAAGTTTTTTTCATAAGTAGAATCAGATTTCCCACTCTACACATCTCTCTATACCACCTTTTTATATTTTAATATCAATATATTAATAGTGATATATTAATATTCTGATTCAGGCACTTATATTTGTTTTTCTCATAAAAATTAGTTTTAATCATGTTAGTCCAATGGACAGTTCTATTAAAAAGTTTTTTTTGTATTCAATTCCATCAAACAAGGGTATTCACTCTTCCTACTACCTCCCTTGCATCTGAAACTCTGATAATAAATACTTCAGGACTGGAAAGAAGACATTTATGATGACTTATTTTCTTAGCTCTCTATTCTCACAGTAATGTTCAGCCTTAATAAAGACAGTTCCAGGCTTTCTTAACTCAGCATAGAGGTTAAAAAAAAAAAAAAGTCCCTGGGGGACCAGTAATCACTGGAGTCTTAGTTTATTAGCTTGATAAGATCTCAGTAATGTAGGCAAGACATAACTATGGGAAAAGTATATAAATGATTCACTTTATTCAACTACAAAATCATTCTATTTTGAGTACTTTTGGGGGAATCTAATGATAAATAAGACTTTTACTGTTCTCAAGGAGTCTAAAGCATAGACTTGTGAAAAATTTAGGCTGAAATCAGGTTGCTTACATTGAGAAACAGCTCCAGCAATATCATTGTGGCTGACACTGCTGGTTGTGCACCCAATGGCCATCCCCCCAATTCCTTCCTCCTTTGGTTAACTCCAAGGTTAACCAAACCTTGACTTTGTTCAGGTATCAGGAGTACACAGGCTTTAGGAAATATAGGCCCCTTCCCCCCAGAGCAGTTATGGGAATTGTATTTTCTTTTGCCGGTCATTGGTTTGGGAATGGTCATGTAATACAATTTTGGCCACTGAGATGAAGGTGAAGCCTGCAGAGAAGTATCTGAGAATTTTTTTAAATTTTTCTTAAAAAGGGACAGAGAGAAATAGTGTTCTCTCTTCCAGCCTTAAATATGAGTGTGTGAGAACATGGTTCCTTGAGCTGCCCCAGGCATCTCTCATCATTAGAGGATAAGCCTGAGGGTAAAAACGAACAGAGTTAGCCAAGCAAGTCAGAAAAGGTGGAAAGAACTAGGTTCTTTATCACATGGCTGAGGTGCTGAATTAACAAGTTCAGGAACTGCCTCACCAATAGATTTCTTATGTGAGATAATATATCTCTTTATTACTTAAGCCATTTTGAGTCGGTTAGGTCTTTTGTTACTTGCTGTCAAAAGCATCCTGATTGATATTATCATTAAGATGTATTTTATTATAACATCATTATGCTGTTTTATAAAAAGTACAATCATAATAGGAGGATGAGGAAAGCAGCAGTAGTAGTTGCAGTAATAGTAGAAATGATAATACTCTTTTACAGTTATGAGAACCTACTTTGTATGAGGCACTATGAGAATCATTTTAGACAGTTTTTTCCTTTACTCTTCTAATTCAGGACCATATCTCATACATTCTGGATTACCATGTTACTCTGCTCTGTCTCCTGTGCTCGTTTTTACCTAGACCCTGACATTCAAAGAAACCAGGACATTGGGTTGTAGTTACCATGGTGGTCTCAGTCCATTCACAGAGAAGGTACAATGCCGCCCTTTCTGCATTCCACTGGTGCTGTCATTGGGTTGTCGCCACACTGGGATCTGCTACTTCTGGTGCTTGATGGAGAAAGATGGGGTACAACAGCAATACAGGTTCTTAATGGCCTTAATGGTTTCTGGCCAGTGTGAGAGTTTTAACTCACACCTTCCTAAGTCGGTCCCTGGTAGTAAGAGGGAACCCAACACTGCTGCTTCCTGTATTCCCCTCCAGGCACACAGGGCTACCAGGGAACTATGGCACAAAAAACACGAGTAAACAGGATGAAAATTTATGTTTACAGTTTTCCTTCCACATTTCAGCAAGGAGGCCATCTGTAAAAACAGAACATTCTCAGTGTCATCACCCAAGAAAAGAAAACAAAGGCATGTGGGCATTTGGGATGATGCTTCCTGGCCCTCTTGTCCAATTCCAGCTGCACTAGACCCAATAAATAAATTGCTCTTCTAATTGGTCATAAAATCCCAGCTTGGAAACAGTCATGTTTGTTTTCTAAGAAAAGATATTCTAGTGCCAGAAGTCACCACCTCAGCCATTTTATTCTGAGGGAAGTGGGGGTTAGAAAAAGGAAAATGAACATGTAGTGTGTGGTAAATGTAAACAAAAAAATTAATCCCTGGTGGTTGCTGAATATGCTCTGTCATAAATAGACACAAAAACATAAAGTAGGGCCTGATTTAATTTTAATTTTATATTTAATCAAAGTAAGAATAAATATGGTTTAAAAAAACATAGGGAAGAGCTTTAAAGTGATAGTTTTTCCTTGTACCCTTCCCACCCTACCCCCATGTCATGCCCCAGAGGCAAGTACTCTGACATCCATAATCCTGGATAATAAGCATAAATTTCTATTTCTTGATCTATCAACTCTAAATGATACCAATTTTCTCTTAAAGTGATGATTTAGCTCCTTTATATTATCCTTCACCTTCCCTCCCCCTTATCCTCATGATCTTTAATAATTACATTACTACTTTCAGTTTTTCCATTGGCTACCTTTATGCCTTTAAATAACACATTTATATCACTATTTCATCCTCCATAAACCTTAGTCAATGTTTCAGTCCCTTTTTATCATAGGATAAACTATGACTATACACATAATCTTTGCGTTACCAAAGCTGTTAACATTTCTTTATGCTCCAGTGCCAGGCATGTGTGCTGTGTATTTATTAATTTTAAAAGATAAAAGTGAATACACACATCTTGAGTTGAGTGTCCTGTGAGGAGCTTCAGCACACATCCCGAGCTGAGGTGTTGGCTCAGCCGTTTCACGAGGAACTCTGGTCTGAAGGGCAGGGGGCAAGGCCTCTGCATGGAGCCCGCTATGAGCAAGCAAAACAGACTAAGCACAAAGGGAAAAAAGGTGGATGGGCTAGGCCTGTAGTGAGATTGCCAGATATATGACATTTTCAGATGAAATGTGGATCCTCTAGCAACAGGAGGAATGGACGATATCCCTAAATCTGCCCTCAAGCTTTTCATTGATTGATCTGTGAGTATGGAACGCTTCAAAACTGAATACTGTAAAGAGAGATGACCTTCAAGATGGTGGAGGAGTAAGATGTCGAGATCAACTTCCTCCCCACAAATACATCAAAAATACATCTACATGTGGAACACCTCCTACAGAACACCTACTGAACGCTGGCAGAAGACCTCAGACTTCCCAAAAGCCATGTGGCTGAAAGGGTCTTGGTGCTCTGGCCAGCTGTCAGGCATGAGCCTCTGAGGTCGGAGAGCCAAGTTCAGGACATTGGACCACCAGAGACCTCCTAGCCCCACATAATATCAATCAGCAAGAGCTCTCCCAGAGATCTCTGTCTCAATGCTAAGCTCTCCCAGAGGTCTGTGTCTCACTCAATGACCAGCAAGGTCCAGAGCTGGGCACCCCGCGCCAAACAACTAGCAAGACAGGAACACAACCCCACCCATTAGCAGAGAGGCTGCCTAAAATCATAATAAGTGCACAGACACCCCAAAACACACCACTGGACAAAGTCCAGCCCATCAGAAAGACAAGATCCAGCCTCATCCACCAGAACACAGGCACCAGTCCCCTCCACCAGGAAGCCTACACAACCCAATGAACCAAACTTACCCACTGGGGGCAGACACCAAAAACAACGGGAACTACAAATGTGCAGTCTGCAAAAAGGAGACCCCAAACACAGTAACTAAAGCAAAATGAGAAGACAGAGAAATAGGCAGCAGATGAAGGAGCAAGGCAAAAACCCACCAGACCAAACAATGAAGAGGAAATAGGCAGTCTACCTGAAAAAGAATTCAGAGTAATGATAGTAAAGATCATCCAAAATCTTGGAAATAGAATGGAGAAAATACAAGAAATGTTTAACAAGGACCTAGAAGAACTAGAGCAAACAAATAATGATGAACAACACAATAAATGAAATTAAAAACTCTCTAGGAGGAATCAATAGCAGAAAAACTGAGGAAGAAGAACAGAACGGATTAGTGACCTGGAAGATAAAAGAGAGGAAATAACTACCACAGAGCAGAATAAAGAAAAAAGAATGAAAAGAATTGAGGACAGTCTCAGAGACCTCTGGGACAACATTAAATGCACCAACATTCGAATTATAGGGGTCCCAGAAGAAGAAGAGAAAAAGAAAGGGACTGAGAAAATATTTAAAGAGACTATAGTTGAAAACTTCCCTAATATGGGAAAGGAAATAGTCAATCAAGTCCAGGAAGTGCAGACTCCCATACAGGATAAATCCAAGGAGAAACATGCCAAGACACATACTAATCAAACTATCAAAAATTAAACACAAGGAAAAAATATTAAAAGCAGCAAGGGGAAAACAACAAATAACACATAAGGGAATCCCCATAAGGTTAACAGCCGATCTTTCAGCAGATATTCTGCAAGCCAGAAGGGAGTGGCAGGACATATTTAAAGTGATGAAAGGGAAAAACCTACAACCAAGATTACTCTACTCAGCAAGGATCTCATTCAGATGCGACGGAGAAATTAAAGCATTTACAGACAAGCAAAAGCTAAGAGAATTCAGCACCACCAAACCAGCTTTACAACAAATGCTAAAGGAACTTCTCTGGGCAGGAAACACAAGAAAAGGAAAAGACCTACAATAACAAACCCAAAACAATTAAGAAAATGGTAATAGGAACATACATAGCGATAATTAGCTTAAATGTAAATGGATTAAATGCTCCCACCAAGAGACATAGACTGGCTGAATGGATACAAAAACAAGACCCGTATATATGCTGTCTACAAGAGACCCACTTCAGACCTAGGGACACATACAGACTGAAAGTGAGGGGATGGAAAAAGATATTCCATGCAAATGGAAATCAAAACAAAGCTGGAGTAGCAATTCTTATATCAGACAAAATAGACCTTAAAATAAAGACTATTACAAGAGACAAAGAAGAACACTACATAATGATCAAAGGATCAATCCAAGAAGAAGATATAACAATTGTAAATATTTATGCACCCAACATAGGAGCACCTCAATACATAAGGCAAATGCTAACAGCCATAAAAGGAGAAATCGACAGTAACACAGGCATAGTAGGGGACTTTAACACCCTACTTTCACTACTGGACAGATCAACCAAAATAAAAATAAATAAGGAGAAACAAGCTTTAAACGACACATTAAAAAAAGATGGATTTAATTAAAATTTATAGGACATTCCATCCAAAAACAACAGAATACACTTGCTTCTCAAGTGCTCATGGAACATTCTCCAGGATAGATCGTATCTTGGGTCACAAATCAAGCCTTGGTGAATTTAAGAAAATTGAAATTGTATAAAGTATCTTTTCCGACCACAACACTATGAGACTAGATATCAATTACAGGAAAAAATCTGTAAAAAATTCAAACACATGGAGGCTAAACAATATGCTACTAAATAACCAAAAGATCACTGAAGAAATCAGAGGAAATAAAAAAACACATAGAAACAAATGACAATGAAAACACAACGACCCAAAACCTATGGGATGTAGCAAAAGCAGTTCTAAGACAGAAGTATATAGTAATACAGTCCTACCTCAAGAAACAAGAAACATCTCAAACAACCTAACCTTACACCTAAAGCAATTAGAGAAAGAATAACAAAAAACACCAAAGCTAGCAGAAGGAAAGAAATAATAAAGATCAGAAATAAATGAAAAAGAAATGAAGGAAATGATAGCAAAGATCAATAAAACTAAAAGCTGGTTCTTTGAGAAGATAAACAAAATTGATAAATCATTAGCCAGACTCATAAAGGAAACAGGGAGAAGACAAAATCAGTAGAATTAGAAATGAAAAAGGAGAAGTAACAACTGACACTGCAGAAATACAAAGGACCATGAGAGATTGCTACAAGCAACTCTATGACAATAAAATGGACAACATGGAAGAAATGAACAATTTCTTAGAAAAGCACAACCTTCCGAAACTGAACCAGGAAGAAATAGAAAATATAAACAGACCCATCACAAGCACTGAAATTGAAACTGTGATTAAAAATCATCCAACAAACAAAACCCCAGACCAGATGGATTCACAGGTGAGTTCTATCAAACATTTAGAGAAGAGTTAACACCTATCCTTCTCAAACTCTTCCAGAGTATACCAGAGGGAGGAACACTCCCAAACTCATTCTATGAGGCCACCATCACCCTGATACCAAAATCAGACAACGATGTCACAAAAAAGAAAACTACATGCCAATATCACTGATGAACATAGATGCAAAAATCCTCAACAAAATACTAGCAAACAGAATCCAACAGCACATTAAAAGGATCATACACCATGATCAAGTGGGGTTTATCCCAGGAATGCAAGGATTCTTCAATATATGAAAATCAATCAATGCGATACACCATATTAAAAAATTGAAGGATGAAAACCACATGATCATCTCAATAGATGCAGAAAAAGCTTTCAACAAAATTCAACACCTATTTATGATAAAAACCCTCCAGAAAGTAGGCATAGTGGGAACTTGCCTCAACATAATAAAGGCCATATATGACAAATCCACAGCCAACATAGTCCTCAATGGTGAAAACCTGAAAACATTTCCTCTAAGATCAGGAACAAGACAAGGTTGTTCACTCTCACCACTATTATTCAACATAGTTTTCGAAGTTTTAGCCACAGCAATCAGAGAAGGAAAAGAAACAAAAGGAATCCAAATCGGAAAAGAAGAAATAAAGCTGTCACTGTAAGCAGTTGACATGATACTATACATAGAGAATCCTAGAGATGATACCAGAAAACTACTAGAGCTAATCAATGAATTTGGTAAAGTAGCAGGACACAAAATTAATGCACAGAAATCTCTTGCATTCCTATACACTAATGATGAAAACTCTGAAAGAGAAATTAAAGAAACACTCCCATTTACCATTGCAACAAAAAGAATAAAATACCTAGGAATAAACCTACCTAGGGAGACAAAAGACCTCTATGCTGAAAACTGTAAGATACTGATGAAAGCAATTAAAGATGATACAAACAGATGAATAAAATTTCCTTTTTCTTTGAATACTCAAATAATGGATGAGTGATTACAGCAGTGATCTGTCTTAGATTATTGTCCTAACAAGTATCCCTTTTTGCCACTGCCTGTCCTCATCACCCTTCTTTCCAGGATCCTAAGAGCTTCTGCTTTAATTCATTGAAGCAGTCACGGGCTCCATGGCAACTTTCACACAGCAGACCCAGGAGAGACGCTGAAACTTGCCTTGCTCTTTCTTCGGCCTCACATAGGTGCTCAGTCAAACGTGTTCTACTGGTTGTTCAGAAATTCACGGTTTTCCCAGTGTTGTCCAAGACCTGAGTTTGGTGACCATCCTCTGCTCTGTGGTACATTACTGATGGAGATGTCCATCTTCCTTAAAGTTCCTTCTGGCGCATACTGAGATTCACGACCATAGATTATAGGTCAACTCTGTATCCATAGCACTGGGAGGATGCTGAAAAAAGGCAGGTCATTTTCCTCCTAAATTTTTTTTTTTTTCGGTACGGGGGCCTCTCACTGTTGTGGCCTCTCCCGTTGCAGAGCACAGGCTCCAGACGCGCAGGCTCAGCAGCCATGGCTCACGGGCCCAGCCGCTCCGCGGCATGTGGGATCTTCCTGGACCGGGGCACGAACCCGTGTCCCCTGCATCGGCAGGCGGACTCTCAACCACTGAGCCACCAGGGAAGCCCCCTCCTAAATCTTTTATCTTTCATGTATGCCTTAAGAGCCATCAAAGTTTTAGGAATGATGATTATTTCTTGTCTCCAGCACTCTAGCGCATATATTAATGATAACTTTGAAAGTATGTAAGATGCATGGTTTACACAATTCTTGTATACAATTAGCTTATTTTTATTGCGTTGGCCAAAAGGTTCATTCTGGTTTTTCCATAAGATGTTACAGAAAAACCCGAACGAACCTTTTGGCCAACTCAATATTTTCATCCTTGCAACAAAGTGGGTATAATTATCTCTATCAACCCAGGAAGAAATCAAGTCTTAGGGAGTCCTCACACACAGCTAGAAAGAAGCAGAACTGAACTGGAATCTAGATCCTTTGACTAGAGGCCCATAGAATTTACAGGAGCAAGAAGTTGGTGAAAAACTTGGAGAATAAATTGAGTAAGGGGATGGGCAGCTAGTCTCACTCACTATAGGTCACCCCCACCCCTTGCTCTGAATAGGATCCAGGAAGCTTGGGTTCAGAGGCAGGTCATGGGAACAAAGCTATAATTAAGTGAAAGAGCTGTTGAAATGAGCAGCAAACATTTTGGCTTCCCCTTCCCTTTCAGAGCTTGTAAGTGGTTTCCAATCCATGTCCTAAGGAGCCTTGGAGTTTGTGAAGGTTCCTCAGGGTTAACATGACAGCATGGTGGAACAACTCTGCAGTGCCACTTTCATCTGCTTTGGATACTGGGTATCTGCATACGATTCAATTTGAAGAAAAAAAGCATTCCTCTACTTAGGAAAAATCTTTGAAAATCATCATGAATATTTAATCTCTTGTCCATTTAGTTCTCCAGGACATCTAGATAATTTTCAGCCAAGAAGTTTGCCAGTAAAAGAGGTAAACCATGACCTATACTGACACAGAGGGAGCTAGGATCTGAAGTAATCATCAGGCTTAAGACATAGGATTTAGAAGCCACAGGGACTTGGTCATCCAGGGTCAGAGGAGGTGGCCCACCAAGTCCATGATGGTGGGTCCTATGAGTTGAGCAGGACCTCATCCAGGAAAGTGTGGTGCTAATAGGAACTGAAAATGGATGTAGGGGATCACATTTCAGGTTTTTCTCATACCTACACCAGAGTTCTACTCATTTCTGGTGATCCAGGTTGGGCTTCACTCCCAAGAGCCTTGACACACTAAGTTCAACTGGAAACACCACCAACAACATTAAATAGAACTGGGTCTTGTCTTCTATTTTTACCTGCCACTTGCATAAATGTATAAAATCAATATTCAACCCTGTCATCTGGCTAGACCTGCTGAACTCCATAAATTCTACTAGCAAGCCTGACTCATTTCAGGTCAGGATTTAGGACTGGGTAAAGAATTAGGAGTTAGAATGGATACAGGTTGAAATTTGATCACAAGCCATCAGCAACAGCATCCTGAACCTGTTACAAAAAGTCAACAAATTTTTTTTTTTTTTACTGCAAAGGAAAAATCAGGGATCTTGTCAGAAATCATTTTGGGGACTCTGAAATAAAGACATTTCAGAGGCATGAAAACAAGACTAACAGTGCAATGAAATCCTATCCTTTCCTTGACCCCTTGTATCATAGAAACCATAGCTGATATACAATATTACTTTGGAGAGGAGGAAAAGACGTTGGAAAGTTTAATCCTTGATATCCTTGGCCTGGGGTTAAATATCAAGGTGGAGCACTGGTCTGCCCATGAGTCGTGCATATTAATTCCTGAGTACTGCAGCCACTCAGCCTAAGTCATCCCTGGTAATTACACCTCCCCAAGGCAGTGCCCTGAAAGCACTGTTGCATTAGGCAATTGTGGCAAGCTGGTAACCTGATAGCAGCACATTATGTAGTTATGTGGGAACTCTGGTTTCTGGAACAGATTGAGGTTCCCAAGCTCTGGTCTTGTGCTGTTTGGGTGTGTCTTTCAGGAACACTCTTTATGTAGAAAACAGACTAAAACACTAACACCATCTTTAGGATGTTTTTTAATAACAGCATCAAGTTAATCCATCTCTTTCAAAAGATCTTGTCAAAAAGGAAAAGGTTGCTAAAATTGATAAATAACTTCTTCCTCTGTCTGACATTACCTAGTTTCTTTAAATACTGTCCTTTTGGGTAAGTCCGTGTAACATTTCAGATTTAATAAATGAAAATGTGTGGGGAAAAGTAAGGAGGGTTCAAGTCCCAGTTTTCATACTTATAAATAAGAACCAAATTCCCTGTGCCTAGTCATCCACCCCTTACAAAAGCTGCCTTCAAGAAAATAGGAAAACAAGGAGAAGAAGCAAAGTAGAGCATCTTCATTATTCAACCTGAGGGACTTGAGTTAGGTACTTAGGAAAAGAAGAAAAAGGGAAATTGGATGTCGTGTTCCAGTGCCAGCAACCACTGGTCAATGTGAGCCGTACAAGCTGTACACCCATGTCTCAGAGTGGAGATTCGGGTGATTTATGGGGATTTGGCTCCGCTAATAAGATATCCTGAAAACTTCCTTCTAGAGCCACGTTGGGGGACCTGGAGGACATGGATTTACCATGAGCAGGTGGAAGTGGGAGCTCAGGGAAGAGGAGGAAAGGAGGGTGGAGAGATGGAGAGAGAAGATTGCTGAGAGGACTATAGGAGAGGAGGGGAAGAACTCAGCAAAGCTTATGAGAGTTCACCACATCTCTCTGATATATGAAGGAGAACTTTAGGCATGCTGTGAAACTTAGACATGCAATCTGAGAAAAGAGAATTTTGGACAATATGTTTAACGTTCGTGTCAACAGTTTGGCTTGGTCACACACATGAGTAAGTGCCAGGTTCCTGGCATAGTGGGCAAGGAAGGCCCTTTTTGGCCTACTTCCCTTGGGAGCTCCCTCGTCAAGCATGATTGCACCTGTGTGTAGGATGGTTGCTGGTGACACACCTGAAGGCTTGTTTCCCATCAAACACTATAGACAGATAAGTTAGCTCAGCTGTGACATGTGCCCTTTGGCACTCCCTCTTAAATGAGCTAGGGAAACAACCATATGATGTGTGATAAGTGATGCCATATCTTAGGTGCTTCCAGAGGTAAGATTTTAATGTTTGGGATGATAGCAGTTCAGAATTATTTGCTAACAGCTTTCACATAAAGGAAAATTTCCAAAGGAAGGAGAACAATCACTCAGGTGTCTAAAATTTTACTAGAGGAAATTCCCCAAAACACTTTATATCAGAGCATGTTGTCTTTTTATGACGTTAGTTGGATTTAAAAAATTTTCTCATTTAAGATCAGCATCCCAATACTTATGTTTTTAATCAAATCCAGTGCCCTGCTATGCTTAGAGTTGTAAATCGTGGCCCCACTATGTCCTAAGAGACTTCTTTCAGCTGGAAGGGGCAGGCCCAGGAAGCCACAGAAGTTCCAAGTTGTGCTGTACTTCCTGACATTGTCCAGTTTGACCAGAGTGGACTCCCATTAAGGACAGCTCAACCATAGGAAGGCCAGTGACCTATGGTCTGGTGAGAAAAGAGGAACTGACCCAATTAGATTCCTTTCTTGAAAATGTTTGGATTTGGGAAACAGATATTGACTTAGCTGTAAGAAGGTCATGTAGACTTGGGGGCTGGGATGGCCATCATGGGACATGCTAAATGAGAAGAGAATAGAACAGATACAGAGAAAGAGAAGGGGAGGGGAAAGAGAGGAGTAGAGAATTCCCCTAAAAAGAGTGGTTTTGATTCCCGGCAACATTCCAGGTCCCAGGAGTTTCTGTGGTGCTTCATTTCTTGTTTTTGCATCCCTGTGACTCTTCTTGGCTTCCTAACCATCTCACTCCCTACCATCACTCCCAATAACAACTCCCATTCCCAACTCCCACCACCTCTACAAGTGGGCTTGCCTGGTTCTTTATTCCTTCCAACCATGAAGATGAATGCCTGCAAAAAATCTCTCAAACTCTATCTGGGATTTCCTTTAAAGCCACCAAACCAAGAGAAATACAAAGTGCCAAAAAAGAAGAAAGCAAGTAGAAGTAAAAAAAGAAGGAAGTAATCACAAACTGGATATGAGATCTGACCAAAATTTAACTAAATTTTGTTCAATTTAAACTTTTAAAGTTACATTTAAGCTAAAAAAATGTACACCATGATAAAAAGGAAGAATGAAAGAAGACAACATTGAGTAGAACAGGAAAAGACTGAAACTTTTAAAAAAGAGCAAACAGTAAAAGAAAAAACTAGAGAGCACTCTGACATTCTTTCTGAAAGGAGAAATGCCAGAAGGGGATACCTACTATGTGCTAATGGCTTTACACATTATCTTGTTGGATTCTCACAACCAGCTCTATTTTACAGGAACACAAACAACTCAAAATAGTTAACCTGCCAAATTTAGAAAGCAAAAAGAGCAAAATTCCATGTCTGGATGGCTCTAGAGCTGACGTTGTAAAGGAACAATCTGTAGGAAAAACATGTTTGTCCCAGAGGCTCTGATCAGGCAGCTGTCAGAAAAGGCTCACTGGTGCTGAGATGAAGTGCTCTGAGAGGCACTAATCTTCAGCAGGTTTTCCCACCTGAAAGTCTCAGCGGCAAAGCATTGAAGCTTTTGTTCTATCAAGTGTTTGCAATGGTTGGGATTTTCTGTACAAATGGATCTTTTACAAAACAAATCCTGGCCTGAGACATGATTACTGAGAGAGACAGCTGTAGGGTGGGACTTGTGTGTAGCCTCATCTGAGGTCAGTATTGGGCAAACAAGATTAGGCAAAAAGGGTGCATCTTGTAAAAAGCCTTGGTGTTATTTACTGAAGGAGGAAACTGCCAATGAGAACAGCACAGCCTCGGTGGTGGATAGTTTATAGTGTCTAGATGTAGGACATTTACCATTGAGGGTATCCTTGCTTTCCAGGCACTGGAAGGAAAGACCTTATTTGGAACAATTAAAAAAATAACTCGGCTACAGCGTTTGAAACCGACGTGCCCATGACTTTATTATAGCTGTCCCAAGAGGCTTTGAACTCAAAGCAGTTTTTTAACCCCTCTCCAAAATATGACATTCTGTGAGATATCCCTATTCTATAAGGAAGCACATTTAAGAGCAGAAAGACAGGAATGAATTATGCTAGATTATATACTGCAAGCTAAGTCAGGCAAAAATTGGGACATGGAAATTCTGACTCCCAGGTGCAGGTTTTGCACTTTGGTGCCACTGTTTTGTAACACCCAAGGAGCCTTGCGTTATCTCTTGCTTATTTATTCATTGGTCATATATATATATTGAGATATATGTCTGAGATATGAAAGTCACTTTGCCAAGAGCTAGAAAATTCAAAGAAGACAAAATATTAGCCCTTGAGGTCTGATATGTGGACCAGTTCTCCATCGTGGGACTGAGAAATATTACATCTAAATTCTCCATTGTAGGATTGGGAAAATAGAAATGATTTTATATAAGTATATTAAGTACTATGTGAACACATAGGGAGAGAACTACGTCGGTCTGGAGGAGTCAAAGAATGCTTCACAGGAGAAGCAAAGAATAAGTAGATGTTTCATGGGAAGAAGAAAAGTAACAGAAACAGTCTATGCGTGGCTTTGAAAACAAGGAAGAGCAAGCATGTTTGGAAAATAGCAAATAACCCCGTATGCTGATTGATTTGTGAGTAAAGATTAGAAAAGTTACCAAGAGTTAAATCATGAAAAATGTTGTGTGCTAACACAAGGTTAGAATTAATGCGGTAGGTGTCGCAATTCTATAAAGAGATTTTAGAAAGGGGAGTGCTATTATTATAGCTTTAGAAAATAATCGTGATTCAAATTAAACATGAAAAATTAATAAGCATTTATATAAACTCTCCCTACAACTGATGGTGAAGGAATTAATAAAGGTGTAAACTCCAAGGATCTGTAGAGGAGACATCAGACAAGAGTTGTCAACTGCATTTTGAATGATGGTTAGCCAAAAGAAGAGGGGCAGCTGATTGAGCAGAGTAGAGAAAGCTAATAAAAGCTAAAAGCAATATTGAATATTTAACAGTTAAGCTTGTTCAACTGATAATGAATTTTTAAAATCCCTTAGGGCATTTAAGCCTAGTGAAAACAAAAGTGAAATGAGGTTGCCGCATGGAGAAGAAACCATACAGTACACAGAATAGTCCTCTCAAAACTCTTCAGAGGGCTTCCCTGGTGGCGCAGTGGTTGAGAGCCCGCCTGCCGATGCAGGGGACACGGGTTCGTGCCCCGGTCTGGGAAGATCCCACATGCCGCGGAGCGGCTGGGCCCGTGAGCCATGGCCGCTGAGCCTGCGCGTTCGGAGCCTGAGCTCCACAACGTGACAGGCCACAACAGTGAGAGGCCCGCATACTGAAAAAAAAAAAAAAAAAATCTAAAGCAACTATACATGAATGGGAAAAAAATAAACCATGGAGAAAAGAGAGGCAGTGCAAGAGAAAAAAACTTTTATTAACAGTTATTACATCTGTGAAACAACAGGATGAAATAAAAAGGGAATAATGAGTGAACAAGAAAACCTCTTGAAAATTACAAATATAAAAGAACTATTTTTTAAAATCAATAAAAGAATTGGAAGATAAAGTTGAGAAAATATTCTAGAAAGTAATAGAAAAAGGTAATGATGAAATATAAGAAAGTGAAACACTCACACCAAGGCATATCATTGTGAAATGTCCGAATACTAGGGATAAAGAGAAAACCCTAAAAACTTCCAAAGAGAAAAACAGTTCCTACATAAAGAATCACAATGGCATTGGATTTCTTAAAAGTAATACCAGAAGCTAAAAGATAATGGAGAAATGACTTCATGATTCCAAGGAAAATAATTACTTTCTACCTAGACTTTAACACCTGGCTAAACTTTTTGTTTCAGTATAACGTTAGAACAGAGGTATTGTCAGATATGTGAAGTGTGGTACACATTTATGGTCACCTATATTTGTTTCTCCTTTCCTTCCTGGTACACAGAAAACTATACTTCCCAAATCTCTCCAAGTTAGGCAGGGCCATGTGCTCTGATCAAGTGGCTGTGAGCTGAAGTGACATGTGCCACTTCTTGGACAAAGGACTGAAGAAAGAGGTATGAGCTCCATCATGTTGAGATGGTGGACCCACAAGATTGAAGCAGTTTGGAACACTGAATCACCACATGAAAGACAGCTGCCCTGGAGAGTTACCTGACCTCCAGCAGACTTCTGTAAGCCAGAAGGGACATAATATATTAAAGCATTAAGATGCGAGTCTTATTTGTTTCTACAACATAGTCTAGCCTAACCTAACACACAACCTACCAAAAATATTTCTAAATGCACCATATCTCAAGAAATTAATGGCTACCCTACAACCCAGCAATTCCACTCCTAGGTGATAAACCAAAAAGAAATGAGTACATACATACTACATACCATAGCAAAAAACAAAAGAATAAACTACTGGTACATGAAACAACATGGATGACTCTCCCAAGCACAATAAAAAGTAAAAGAAAGTGAGATATAAACGTATATACTTGGGCTTCCCTGGTGGTGCAGTGGTTAAGAATCCACCTGCCAATGCAGGTGACACGGGTTCGAGCCCTGGTCCAGGAAGATCCCACATGCCGTGGAGCAACTAAGCCCATGCACCACAACTACTGAGCCTGTGTGCCACAACTACTGAAGCCCACGTGCCTAGAGCATGTGCTCCGCAACAAGAGAAGCCACCGCAATGAGAAGCCCGTGCACCGCAACAAGGAGTTGGCCCCACTCTTCACAACCAGAGAAAAGCCCACATGCAGCAACGAAGCCCCAGCATGGCCAAAAATAAAATAAATAAATTTTTAAAATAAAAAAAGAGTATATACTTGATGATTCTTTTACATGAAGTTCAAGAACAGGTAAAATTGATAGATGGTGATAGAAGTCAGAATAGCGATTACCTTGTTGGGGATGGAGTGATGGTGGAGGACATTGGGAAGAGGCATGAGGGAGCCCTGAAAGCACTGGAGATATTCAATATCATGATCTGGATGGTGGTTACGTGCATGTGTGTGTGT